>NC_134443.1:3371097-3671097 GCF_030867145.1 Opisthocomus hoazin
TCGCACAGAGGCACAGAGACTGGGGCTGCTTGCTTGTCTTGCCACCTCAAACTTCAAACGTACCTCTGGGGGTCCGTGTAAGGCGTCTCCGGCAGCCCTGCTCTGAAAACGCTAACGTCTGCAGATAGCTCGCAGGCAGAAAGAGCTAGCCTGGAAAGCTGTTGCTCAGCCTCATCTGCCCATGGCACTGCTCGCACAGAGGCACAGAGACTGGGGCTGCTTGCTTGTCTTGCCACCTCAAACTTCAAACGTACCTCTGGGGTACGTACCGCGCGCCTCCGGCAGCCCTGCTCTGAAAATGCGAACGTCTGCAGATAGCTCGCAGCCAGAAAGAGCTAGCCTGGAAAGCTGTTGCTCAGCCTCATCTGCCCATGGCACTGCTCGCACAGAGGCACAGAAACTGGGGCTGCTTGCTTGTCTTGCCACCTCAAACTTCAAACGTACCTCTGGGGGTCCTTGCCGTGCGTCTCCGGCAGCCCTACTCTGAAAATGCGAACGTCTGCAGATAGCTCGCAGGCAGAAAGAGCTAGCCTGGAAAGCTGTTGCTCAGCCTCATCTGCCCATGGCACTGCTCGCACAGAGGCACAGAGACTGGGGCTGCTTGCTTGTCTTGCCACCTCAAACTTCAAACGTACCTCTGAGGGTCCGTGCCGGATGCCTCCGGCAGTCCTGCTCCTAAAATGCGAACATCTGCAGATAGCTCGCAGCCAGAAAGAGCTAGCCTGGAAAGCTGTTGCTCAGCCTCATCTGCCCATGGCACTGCTCGCACAGAGGCACAGAGACTGGGGCTGCTTGCTTGTGTTGCCACCTCAAACTTCAAACGTACCTTAGGGGGTGCGTGCCGGGCGTCTCCGGCAGCCCTGCTCTGAAAATGCGAACGTCTGCAGATAGCTCGCAGCCAGAAAGAGCTAGCCTGGAAAGCTGTTGCTCAGCCTCATCTGCCCATGGCACTGCTCGCACAGAGGCACAGAGACTGGGGCTGCTTGCTTGTCTTGCCACCTCAAACTTCCAACGTACCTCTGGGGTGCGTGCCGGGCGTCTCCGGCAGCCCTGCTCTGAAAATGCGAACGTCTGCAGATAGCTCGCAGGCAGAAAGAGCTAGCCTGGAAAGCTGTTGCTCAGCCTCATCTGCCCATGGCACTGCTCGCACAGAGGCACAGAGACTGGGGCTGCTTGCTTGTCTTGCCACCTCAAACTTCCAACGTACCTCTGGGGTCCGTGCCGGGCGCCTCCGGCAGCCCTGCTCTGAAAATGCGAACGTCTGCAGATAGCTCGCAGGCAGAAAGAGCTAGCCTGGAAAGCTGTTGCTCAGCCTCATCTGCCCATGGCACTGCTCGCACAGAGGCACAGAGACTGGGGCTGCTTGCTTGTCTTGCCACCTCAAACTTCCAACCTACCTCTGGGTGTCCGTGCCGGGCGTCTCCGGCAGCCCTGCTCTGAAAATGCGAACGTCTGCAGATAGCTCTCAGGCAGAAAGAGCTAGCCTGGAAACCTGTTGCTCAGCCTCATCTGCCCATGGCACTGCTTGCACAGAGGCACAGAGACTGGGGCTGCTTGCTTGTCTTGCCACCTCAAACTTCAAACGTACCTCTCGGGGTCCGTGCCGGGCGTCTCCGGCAGCCCTGCTCTGAAAATGCGAACGTCTGCAGATAGCTCGCAGGCAGAAAGAGCTAGCCTGGAAAGCTGTTGCTCAGCCTCATCTGCCCATGGCACTGCTCGCACAGAGGCACAGAAACTGGGGCTGCTTGCTTGTCTTGCCACCTCAAACTTCAAACGTACCTCTGGGGGTCCGTGTAAGGCGTCTCCGGCAGCCCTGCTCTGAAAATGCGAACGTCTGCAGATAGCTCGCAGCCAGAAAGAGCTAGCCTGGAAAGCTGTTGCTCAGCCTCATCTGCCCATGGCACTGCTCGCACAGAGGCACAGAGACTGGGGCTGCTTGCTTGTCTTGCCACCTCAAACTTCAAACGTACCTCTGGGTGTCCGTGCCGGGCACCTCCGGCAGCCCTGCTCTCAAAATGCGAACGTCTGCAGATAACTCGCAGCCAGAAAGAGCTAGCCTGGAAAGCTGTTGCTCAGCCTCATCTGCCCATGGCACTGCTCGCACAGAGGCACAGAGACTGGGGCTGCTTGCTTGTCTTGCCACCTCAAACTTCAAACGTACCTCTGGGGGTCCGTGTAAGGCGTCTCCGGCAGCCCTGCTCTGAAAACGCTTACGTCTGCAGATAGCTCGCAGGCAGAAAGAGCTAGCCTGGAAAGCTGTTGCTCAGCCTCATCTGCCCATGGCACTGCTCGCACAGAGGCACAGAGACTGGGGCTGCTTGCTTGTCTTGCCACCTCAAACTTCAAACGTACCTCTGGGGTACGTACCGCGCGCCTCCGGCAGCCCTGCTCTGAAAATGCGAACGTCTGCAGATAGCTCGAAGCCAGAAAGAGCTAGCCTGGAAAGCTGTTGCTCAGCCTCATCTGCCCATGGCACTGCTCGCACAGAGGCACAGAGACTGGGGCTGCTTGCTTGTCTTGCCACCTCAAACTTCAAACGTACCTCTGGGGGTCCGTGCCGGGCGTCTCCGGCAGCCCTGCTCTGAAAATGCGAACGTCTGCAGATAGCTCGCAGGCAGAAAGAGCTAGCCTGGAAAGCTGTTGCTCAGCCTCATCTGCCCATGGCACTGCTCGCACAGAGGCACAGAGACTGGGGCTGCTTGCTTGTCTTGCCACCTCAAACTTCCAACGTACCTCTGGGGTGCGTGCCGGGCGTCTCCGGCAGCCCTGCTCTGAAAATGCGAACGTCTGCAGATAGCTCGCAGGCAGAAAGAGCTAGCCTGGAAAGCTGTTGCTCAGCCTCATCTGCCCATGGCACTGCTCGCACAGAGGCACAGAGACTGGGGCTGCTTGCTTGTCTTGCCACCTCAAACTTCCAACGTACCTCTGGGGTCCGTGCCGGGCGTCTCCGGCAGCCCTGCTCTGAAAATGCGAATGTCTGCAGATAGCTCGCAGCCAGAAAGAGCTAGCCTGGAAAGCTGTTGCTCAGCCTCATCTGCCCATGGCACTGCTCGCACAGAGGCACAGAGACTGGGGCTGCTTGCTTGTCTTGCCACCTCAAACTTCAAACCTACCTCTGGGTGTCCGTGCCGGGCGTCTCCGGCAGCCCTGCTCCCAAAATGCGAACGTCTGCAGATAGCTCTCAGGCAGAAAGAGCTAGCCTGGAAACCTGTTGCTCAGCCTCATCTGCCCATGGCACTGCTTGCACAGAGGCACAGAGACTGGGGCTGCTTGCTTGTCTTGCCACCTCAAACTTCAAACGTACCTCTGGGGGTCCTTGCCGGGCGTCTCCGGCAGCCCTGCTCTGAAAATGCGAACGTCTGCAGATAGCTCGCAGCCAGAAAGAGCTAGCCTGGAAAGCTGTTGCTCAGCCTCATCTGCCCATGGCACTGCTCGCACAGAGGCACAGAGACTGGGGCTGCTTGCTTGTCTTGCCACCTCAAACTTCAAACGTACCTCTCGGGGTCCGTGCCGGGCGTCTCCGGCAGCCCTGCTCTGAAAATGCGAACGTCTGCAGATAGCTCGCAGGCAGAAAGAGCTAGCCTGGAAAGCTGTTGCTCAGCCTCATCTGCCCATGGCACTGCTCGCACAGAGGCACAGAAACTGGGGCTGCTTGCTTGTCTTGCCACCTCAAACTTCAAACGTACCTCTGGGGGTCCGTGTAAGGCGTCTCCGGCAGCCCTGCTCTGAAAATGCGAACGTCTGCAGATAGCTCGCAGCCAGAAAGAGCTAGCCTGGAAAGCTGTTGCTCAGCCTCATCTGCCCATGGCACTGCTCGCACAGAGGCACAGAGACTGGGGCTGCTTGCTTGTCTTGCCACCTCAAACTTCAAACGTACCTCTGGGGGTCCGTGCCGGGCACCTCCGTCAGCCCTGCTGTCAAAACGCGAACGTCTGCAGATAACTCGCAGCCAGAAAGAGCTAGCCTGGAAAGCTGTTGCTCAGCCTCATCTGCCCATGGCACTGCTCGCACAGAGGCACAGAGACTGGGGCTGCTTGCTTGTCTTGCCACCTCAAACTTCAAACGTACCTCTGGGGGTCCGTGTAAGGCGTCTCCGGCAGCCCTGCTCTGAAAACGCTAACGTATGCAGATAGCTCGCAGGCAGAAAGAGCTAGCCTGGAAAGCTGTTGCTCAGCCTCATCTGCCCATGGCACTGCTCGCACAGAGGCACAGAGACTGGGGCTGCTTGCTTGTCTTGCCACCTCAAACTTCAAACGTACCTCTGGGGTACGTACCGCGCGCCTCCAGCAGCCCTGCTCTCAAAATGCGAACGTCTGCAGATAGCTCGCAGCCAGAAAGAGCTAGCCTGGAAAGCTGTTGCTCAGCCTCATCTGCCCATGGCACTGCTCGCACAGAGGCACAGAGACTGGGGCTGCTTGCTTGTCTTGCCACCTCAAACTTCCAACGTACCTCTGGGGTCCGTGCCGGGCGTCTCCGGCAGCCCTGCTCTGAAAATGCGAACGTCTGCAGATAGCTCGCAGCCAGAAAGAGCTAGCCTGGAAAGCTGTTGCTCAGCCTCATCTGCCCATGGCACTGCTCACACAGAGGCACAGAGACTGGGGCTGCTTGCTTGTCTTGCCACCTCAAACTTCAAACGTACCTCTGGGGTCCGTGCCGGGCGCCTCCGGCAGCCCTGCTCTGAAAACGCGAACGTCTGCAGATAGCTCGCAGCCAGAAAGAGCTAGCCTGGAAAGCTGTTGCTCAGCCTCATGTGCCCATGGCACTGCTCGCACAGAGGCACAGAGACTGGGGCTGCTTGCTTGTCTTGCCACCTCAAACTTCCAACGTACCTCTGGGGTCCGTGCCGGGCGTCTCCGGCAGCCCTGCTCTGAAAATGCGAACGTCTGCAGATAGCTCGCAGGCAGAAAGAGCTAGCCTGGAAAGCTGTTGCTCAGCCTCATCTGCCCATGGCACTGCTCGCACAGAGGCACAGAGACTGGGGCTGCTTGCTTGTGTTGCCACCTCAAACTTCAAACGTACCTTAGGGGGTCCGTGCCGGGCGTCTCCGGCAGCCCTGCTCTGAAAATGCGAACGTCTGCAGATAGCTCGCAGCCAGAAAGAGCTAGCCTGGAAAGCTGTTGCTCAGCCTCATCTGCCCTTGGCACTGCTCGCACAGAGGCACAGAGACTGGGGCTGCTTGCTTGTCTTGCCACCTCAAACTTCCAACGTACCTCTGGGGTCCGTGCCGGGCGTCTCCGGCAGCCCTGCTCTGAAAATGCGAACGTCTGCAGATAGCTCGCAGGCAGAAAGAGCTAGCCTGGAAAGCTGTTGCTCAGCCTCATCTGCCCATGGCACTGCTCGCACAGAGGCACAGAGACTGGGGCTGCTTGCTTGTCTTGCCACCTCAAACTTCAAACGTACCTCTGGGGGTCCGTGTAAGGCGTCTCCGGCAGCCCTGCTCTGAAAACGCTAACGTCTGCAGATAGCTCGCAGGCAGAAAGAGCTAGCCTGGAAAGCTGTTGCTCAGCCTCATCTGCCCATGGCACTGCTCGCACAGAGGCACAGAGACTGGGGCTGCTTGCTTGTCTTGCCACCTCAAACTTCAAACGTACCTCTGGGGTACGTACCGCGCGCCTCCGGCAGCCCTGCTCTGAAAATGCGAACGTCTGCAGATAGCTCGCAGCCAGAAAGAGCTAGCCTGGAAAGCTGTTGCTCAGCCTCATCTGCCCATGGCACTGCTCGCACAGAGGCACAGAAACTGGGGCTGCTTGCTTGTCTTGCCACCTCAAACTTCAAACGTACCTCTGGGGGTCCTTGCCGTGCGTCTCCGGCAGCCCTACTCTGAAAATGCGAACGTCTGCAGATAGCTCGCAGGCAGAAAGAGCTAGCCTGGAAAGCTGTTGCTCAGCCTCATCTGCCCATGGCACTGCTCGCACAGAGGCACAGAGACTGGGGCTGCTTGCTTGTCTTGCCACCTCAAACTTCAAACGTACCTCTGAGGGTCCGTGCCGGATGCCTCCGGCAGTCCTGCTCCTAAAATGCGAACATCTGCAGATAGCTCGCAGCCAGAAAGAGCTAGCCTGGAAAGCTGTTGCTCAGCCTCATCTGCCCATGGCACTGCTCGCACAGAGGCACAGAGACTGGGGCTGCTTGCTTGTGTTGCCACCTCAAACTTCAAACGTACCTTAGGGGGTGCGTGCCTGGCGTCTCCGGCAGCCCTGCTCTGAAAATGCGAACGTCTGCAGATAGCTCGCAGGCAGAAAGAGCTAGCCTGGAAAGCTGTTGCTCAGCCTCATCTGCCCATGGCACTGCTCGCACAGAGGCACAGAGACTGGGGCTGCTTGCTTGTCTTGCCACCTCAAACTTCCAACGTACCTCTGGGGTGCGTGCCGGGCGTCTCCGGCAGCCCTGCTCTGAAAATGCGAACGTCTGCAGATAGCTCGCAGGCAGAAAGAGCTAGCCTGGAAAGCTGTTGCTCAGCCTCATCTGCCCATGGCACTGCTCGCACAGAGGCACAGAGACTGGGGCTGCTTGCTTGTCTTGCCACCTCAAACTTCCAACGTACCTCTGGGGTCCGTGCCGGGCGTCTCCGGCAGCCCTGCTCTGAAAATGCGAACGTCTGCAGATAGCTCGCAGGCAGAAAGAGCTAGCCTGGAAAGCTGTTGCTCAGCCTCATCTGCCCATGGCACTGCTCGCACAGAGGCACAGAGACTGGGGCTGCTTGCTTGTCTTGCCACCTCAAACTTCCAACCTACCTCTGGGTGTCCGTGCCGGGCGTCTCCGGCAGCCCTGCTCTGAAAATGCGAACGTCTGCAGATAGCTCTCAGGCAGAAAGAGCTAGCCTGGAAACCTGTTGCTCAGCCTCATCTGCCCATGGCACTGCTTGCACAGAGGCACAGAGACTGGGGCTGCTTGCTTGTCTTGCCACCTCAAACTTCAAACGTACCTCTCGGGGTCCGTGCCGGGCGTCTCCGGCAGCCCTGCTCTGAAAATGCGAATGTCTGCAGATAGCTCGCAGGCAGAAAGAGCTAGCCTGGAAAGCTGTTGCTCAGCCTCATCTGCCCATGGCACTGCTCGCACAGAGGCACAGAAACTGGGGCTGCTTGCTTGTCTTGCCACCTCAAACTTCAAACGTACCTCTGGGGGTCCGTGTAAGGCGTCTCCGGCAGCCCTGCTCTGAAAATGCGAACGTCTGCAGATAGCTCGCAGCCAGAAAGAGCTAGCCTGGAAAGCTGTTGCTCAGCCTCATCTGCCCATGGCACTGCTCGCACAGAGGCACAGAGACTGGGGCTGCTTGCTTGTCTTGCCACCTCAAACTTCAAACGTACCTCTGGGTGTCCGTGCCGGGCACCTCCGGCAGCCCTGCTCTCAAAACGCGAACGTCTGCAGATAACTCGCAGCCAGAAAGAGCTAGCCTGGAAAGCTGTTGCTCAGCCTCATCTGCCCATGGCACTGCTCGCACAGAGGCACAGAGACTGGGGCTGCTTGCTTGTCTTGCCACCTCAAACTTCAAACGTACCTCTGGGGGTCCGTGTAAGGCGTCTCCGGCAGCCCTGCTCTGAAAACGCTAACGTCTGCAGATAGCTCGCAGGCAGAAAGAGCTAGCCTGGAAAGCTGTTGCTCAGCCTCATCTGCCCATGGCACTGCTCGCACAGAGGCACAGAGACTGGGGCTGCTTGCTTGTCTTGCCACCTCAAACTTCAAACGTACCTCTGGGGTACGTACCGCGCGCCTCCGGCACCCCTGCTCTGAAAATGCGAACGTCTGCAGATAGCTCGAAGCCAGAAAGAGCTAGCCTGGAAAGCTGTTGCTCAGCCTCATCTGCCCATGGCACTGCTCGCACAGAGGCACAGAGACTGGGGCTGCTTGCTTGTCTTGCCACCTCAAACTTCAAACGTACCTCTGGGGGTCCGTGCCGGGCGTCTCCGGCAGCCCTGCTCTGAAAATGCGAACGTCTGCAGATAGCTCGCAGGCAGAAAGAGCTAGCCTGGAAAGCTGTTGCTCAGCCTCATCTGCCCATGGCACTGCTCGCACAGAGGCACAGAGACTGGGGCTGCTTGCTTGTCTTGCCACCTCAAACTTCCAACCTAGGTCTGGGGGTCCGTGCCGGGCGTCTCCGGCAGCCCTGCTCTGAAAATGCGAACGTCTGCAGATAGCTCGCAGCCAGAAAGAGCTAGCCTGGAAAGCTGTTGCTCAGCCTCATCTGCCCATGGCACTGCTCACACAGAGGCACAGAGACTGGGGCTGCTTGCTTGTCTTGCCACCTCAAACTTCAAACGTACCTCTGGGGTCCGTGCCGGGCGCCTCCGGCAGCCCTGCTCTGAAAACGCGAACGTCTGCAGATAGCTCGCAGCCAGAAAGAGCTAGCCTGGAAAGCTGTTGCTCAGCCTCATCTGCCCATGGCACTGCTCGCACAGAGGCACAGAGACTGGGGCTGCTTGCTTGTCTTGCCACCTCAAACTTCAAACGTACCTCTGGGGTCCGTGCCGGGCGTCTCCGGCAGCCCTGCTCTGAAAATGCGAACGTCTGCAGATAGCTCGCAGCCAGAAAGAGCTAGCCTGGAAAGCTGTTGCTCAGCCTCATCTGCCCATGGCACTGCTCACACAGAGGCACAGAGACTGGGGCTGCTTGCTTGTCTTGCCACCTCAAACTTCAAACGTACCTCTGGGGTCCGTGCCGGGCGCCTCCGGCAGCCCTGCTCTGAAAACGCGAACGTCTGCCGATAGCTCGCAGCCAGAAAGAGCTAGCCTGGAAAGCTGTTGCTCAGCCTCATCTGCCCATGGCACTGCTCGCACAGAGGCACAGAGACTGGGGCTGCTTGCTTGTCTTGCCACCTCAAACTTCCAACGTACCTCTGTGGTCCGTGCCGGGCGTCTCCGGCAGCCCTGCTCTGAAAATGCGAACGTCTGCAGATAGCTCGCAGGCAGAAAGAGCTAGCCTGGAAAGCTGTTGCTCAGCCTCATCTGCCCATGGCACTGCTCGCACAGAGGCACAGAGACTGGGGCTGCTTGCTTGTGTTGCCACCTCAAACTTCAAACGTACCTTAGGGGGTCCGTGCCGGGCGTCTCC
Source organism: Opisthocomus hoazin (assembly GCF_030867145.1). Classification (NCBI taxonomy): domain Eukaryota; kingdom Metazoa; phylum Chordata; class Aves; order Opisthocomiformes; family Opisthocomidae; genus Opisthocomus; species Opisthocomus hoazin. The sequence goes on from NC_134443.1 coordinate 3,380,146, forward strand.
GGCAGCCCTGCTCTGAAAATGCGAACGTCTGCAGATAGCTCGAAGCCAGAAAGAGCTAGCCTGGAAAGCTGTTGCTCAGCCTCATCTGCCCATGGCACTGCTCGCACAGAGGCACAGAGACTGGGGCTGCTTGCTTGTCTTGCCACCTCAAACTTCCAACGTACCTCTGGGGTGCGTGCCGGGCGTCTCCGGCAGCCCTGCTCTGAAAATGCGAACGTCTGCAGATAGCTCGCAGCCAGAAAGAGCTAGCCTGGAAAGCTGTTGCTCAGCCTCATCTGCCCATGGCACTGCTCGCACAGAGGCACAGAGACTGGGGCTGCTTGCTTGTCTTGCCACCTCAAACTTCCAACGTACCTCTGGGGTCCGTGCCAGGCGTCTCCGGCAGCCCTGCTCTGAAAATGCGAACGTCTGCAGATAGCTCGAAGCCAGAAAGAGCTAGCCTGGAAAGCTGTTGCTCAGCCTCATCTGCCCATGGCACTGCTCGCACAGAGGCACAGAGACTGGGGCTGCTTGCTTGTCTTGCCACCTCAAACTTCCAACCTACCTCTGGGTGTCCGTGCCGGGCGTCTCCGGCAGCCCTGCTCTGAAAATGCGAACGTCTGCAGATAGCTCTCAGGCAGAAAGAGCTAGCCTGGAAAGCTGTTGCTCAGCCTCATCTGCCCATGGCACTGCTTGCACAGAGGCACAGAGACTGGGGCTGCTTGCTTGTCTTGCCACCTCAAACTTCAAACGTACCTCTGGGGGTCCTTGCCGGGCGTCTCCGGCAGCCCTGCTCTGAAAATGCGAACGTCTGCAGATAGCTCGCAGCCAGAAAGAGCTAGCCTGGAAAGCTGTTGCTCAGCCTCATCTGCCCATGGCACTGCTCGCACAGAGGCACAGAGACTGGGGCTGCTTGCTTGTCTTGCCACCTCAAACTTCAAACGTACCTCTCGGGGTCCGTGCCGGGCGTCTCCGGCAGCCCTGCTCTGAAAATGCGAACGTCTGCAGATAGCTCGCAGGCAGAAAGAGCTAGCCTGGAAAGCTGTTGCTCAGCCTCATCTGCCCATGGCACTGCTCGCACAGAGGCACAGAAACTGGGGCTGCTTGCTTGTCTTGCCACCTCAAACTTCAAACGTACCTCTGGGGGTCCGTGTAAGGCGTCTCCGGCAGCCCTGCTCTGAAAATGCGAACGTCTGCAGATAGCTCGCAGCCAGAAAGAGCTAGCCTGGAAAGCTGTTGCTCAGCCTCATCTGCCCATGGCACTGCTCGCACAGAGGCACAGAGACTGGGGCTGCTTGCTTGTCTTGCCACCTCAAACTTCCAACCTACCTCTGGGTGTCCGTGCCGGGCGTCTCCGGCAGCCCTCCTCTGAAAACGCGAACGTCTGCAGATAACTCGCAGCCAGAAAGAGCTAGCCTGGAAAGCTGTTGCTCAGCCTCATCTGCCCATGGCACTGCTCGCACAGAGGCACAGAGACTGGGGCTGCTTGCTTGTCTTGCCACCTCAAACTTCAAACGTACCTCTGGGGGTCCTTGCCGGGCGTCTCCGGCAGCCCTGCTCTGAAAACGCTAACGTATGCAGATAGCTCGCAGGCAGAAAGAGCTAGCCTGGAAAGCTGTTGCTCAGCCTCATCTGCCCATGGCACTGCTCGCACAGAGGCACAGAGACTGGGGCTGCTTGCTTGTCTTGCCACCTCAAACTTCAAACGTACCTCTGGGGTACGTACCGCGCGCCTCCGGCAGCCCTGCTCTCAAAATGCGAACGTCTGCAGATAGCTCGCAGCCAGAAAGAGCTAGCCTGGAAAGCTGTTGCTCAGCCTCATCTGCCCATGGCACTGCTCGCACAGAGGCACAGAGACTGGGGCTGCTTGCTTGTCTTGCCACCTGAAACTTCCAACGTACCTCTCGGGGTCCGTGCCGGGCGTCTCCGGCAGCCCTGCTCTGAAAATGCGAACGTCTGCAGATAGCTCGCAGGCAGAAAGAGCTAGCCTGGAAAGCTGTTGCTCAGCCTCATCTGCCCATGGCACTGCTCGCACAGAGGCACAGAGACTGGGGCTGCTTGCTTGTCTTGCCACCTCAAACTTCCAACGTACCTCTGGGGTCCGTGCCGGGCGTCTCCGGCAGCCCTGCTCTGAAAATGCGAACATCTGCAGATAGCTCGCAGCCAGAAAGAGCTAGCCTGGAAAGCTGTTGCTCAGCCTCATCTGCCCATGGCACTGCTCACACAGAGGCACAGAGACTGGGGCTGCTTGCTTGTCTTGCCACCTCAAACTTCAAACGTACCTCTGGGGTCCGTGCCGGGCGCCTCCGGCAGCCCTGCTCTGAAAACGCGAACGTCTGCAGATAGCTCGCAGCCAGAAAGAGCTAGCCTGGAAAGCTGTTGCTCAGCCTCATCTGCCCATGGCACTGCTCGCACAGAGGCACAGAGACTGGGGCTGCTTGCTTGTCTTGCCACCTCAAACTTCCAACGTACCTCTGGGGTCCGTGCCGGGCGTCTCCGGCAGCCCTGCTCTGAAAATGCGAACGTCTGCAGATAGCTCGCAGGCAGAAAGAGCTAGCCTGGAAAGCTGTTGCTCAGCCTCATCTGCCCATGGCACTGCTCGCACAGAGGCACAGAGACTGGGGCTGCTTGCTTGTCTTGCCACCTCAAACTTCAAACGTTCCTCTGGGGATCCGTACCGGGCGTCTCCGGCAGCCCTGCTCTGAAAATGCGAACGTCTGCAGATAGCTCGCAGCCAGAAAGAGCTAGCCTGGAAAGCTGTTGCTCAGCCTCATCTGCCCATGGCACTGCTCGCACAGAGGCACAGAGACTGGGGCTGCTTGCTTGTCTTGCCACCTCAAACTTCAAACGTACCTCTGGGGGTCCGTGTAAGGCGTCTCCGGCAGCCCTGCTCTGAAAATGCGAACGTCTGCAGATAGCTCGCAGCCAGAAAGAGCTAGCCTGGAAAGCTGTTGCTCAGCCTCATCTGCCCATGGCACTGCTCGCACAGAGGCACACAGACTGGGGCTGCTTGCTTGTCTTGCCACCTCAAACTTCAAACGTACCTCTGGGGGTCCGTGCCGGGCGCCTCCGGCATCCCTACTCTCAAAACGCGAACGTCTGCAGATAACTCGCAGCCAGAAAGAGCTAGCCTGGAAAGCTGTTGCTCAGCCTCATCTGCCCATGGCACTGCTCGCACAGAGGCACAGAGACTGGGGCTGCTTGCTTGTCTTGCCACCTCAAACTTCAAACGTACCTCTGGGGGTCCGTGTAAGGCGTCTCCGGCAGCCCTGCTCTGAAAACGCTAACGTCTGCAGATAGCTCGCAGGCAGAAAGAGCTAGCCTGGAAAGCTGTTGCTCAGCCTCATCTGCCCATGGCACTGCTCGCACAGAGGCACAGAGACTGGGGCTGCTTGCTTGTCTTGCCACCTCAAACTTCAAACGTACCTCTGGGGTACGTACCGCGCGCCTCCGGCAGCCCTGCTCTGAAAACGCAAACGTCTGCAGATAGCTCGCAGCCAGAAAGAGCTAGCCTGGAAAGCTGTTGCTCAGCCTCATCTGCCCATGGCACTGCTCGCACAGAGGCACAGAGACTGGGGCTGCTTGCTTGTCTTGCCACCTGAAACTTCAAACGTACCTCTGGGGGTCCGTGTAAGGCGTCTCCGGCAGCCCTGCTCTGAAAACGCTAACGTCTGCAGATAGCTCGCAGGCAGAAAGAGCTAGCCTGGAAAGCTGTTGCTCAGCCTCATCTGCCCATGGCACTGCTCGCACAGAGGCACAGAGACTGGGGCTGCTTGCTTGTCTTGCCACCTCAAACTTCAAACGTACCTCTGGGGTACGTACCGCGCGCCTCCGGCAGCCCTGCTCTGAAAACGCAAACGTCTGCAGATAGCTCGCAGCCAGAAAGAGCTAGCCTGGAAAGCTGTTGCTCAGCCTCATCTGCCCATGGCACTGCTCGCACAGAGGCACAGAGACTGGGGCTGCTTGCTTGTCTTGCCACCTGAAACTTCAAACGTACCTCTCGGGGTCTGTGCCGGGCGTCTCCTGCAGCCCTGCTCTGAAAATGCGAACGTCTGCAGATAGCTCGCAGGCAGAAAGAGCTAGCCTGGAAAGCTGTTGCTCAGCCTCATCTGCCCATGGCACTGCTCGCACAGAGGCACAGAGACTGGGGCTGCTTGCTTGTCTTGCCACCTCAAACTTCAAACGTACCTCTGGGGTACGTACCGCGCGCCTCCGGCAGCCCTGCTCTCAAAATGCGAACGTCTGCAGATAGCTCGCAGCCAGAAAGAGCTAGCCTGGAAAGCTGTTGCTCAGCCTCATCTGCCCATGGCACTGCTCGCACAGAGGCACAGAGACTGGGGCTGCTTGCTTGTCTTGCCACCTCAAACTTCAAACGTACCTCTGGGGGTCCTTGCCGTGCGTCTCCGGCAGCCCTACTCTGAAAATGCGAACGTCTGCAGATAGCTCGCAGGCAGAAGGAGCTAGCCTGGAAAGCTGTTGCTCAGCCTCATCTGCCCATGGCACTGCTCGCACAGAGGCACAGAGACTGGGGCTGCTTGCTTGTCTTGCCACCTCAAACTTCAAACGTACCTCTGAGGGTCCGTGCCGGATGCCTCCGGCAGCCCTGCTCCTAAAATGCGAACATCTGCAGATAGCTCGCAGCCAGAAAGAGCTAGCCTGGAAAGCTGTTGCTCAGCCTCATCTGCCCATGGCACTGCTCGCACAGAGGCACAGAGATTGGGGCTGCTTGCTTGTCTTGCCACCTCAAACTTCAAACGTACCTCTGGGTGTCCGTGCCGGGCGCCTCCGGCATCCCTACTCTCAAAACGCGAACGTCTGCAGATAACTCGCAGCCAGAGAGAGCTAGCCTGGAAAGCTGTTGCTCAGCCTCATCTGCCCATGGCACTGCTCGCACAGAGGCACAGAGACTGGGGCTGCTTGCTTGTCTTGCCACCTCAAACTTCAAACGTACCTCTGGGGGTCCGTGTAAGGCGTCTCCGGCAGCCCTGCTCTGAAAATGCGAACGTCTGCAGATAGCTCGCAGGCAGAAAGAGCTAGCCTGGAAAGCTGTTGCTCAGCCTCATCTGCCCATGGCACTGCTCGCACAGAGGCACAGAGACTGGGGCTGCTTGCTTGTCTTGCCACCTCAAACTTCAAACGTACCTCTGGGGTACGTACCGCGCGCCTCCGGCAGCCCTGCTCTGAAAATGCGAACGTCTGCAGATAGCTCGCAGGCAGAAAGAGCTAGCCTGGAAAGCTGTTGCTCAGCCTCATCTGCCCATGGCACTGCTCGCACAGAGGCACAGAAACTGGGGCTGCTTGCTTGTCTTGCCACCTCAAACTTCAAACGTACCTCTGGGGGTCCTTGCCGTGCGTCTCCGGCAGCCCTACTCTGAAAATGCGAACGTCTGCAGATAGCTCGCAGGCAGAAGGAGCTAGCCTGGAAAGCTGTTGCTCAGCCTCATCTGCCCATGGCACTGCTCGCACAGAGGCACAGAGACTGGGGCTGCTTGCTTGTCTTGCCACCTCAAACTTCAAACGTACCTCTGAGGGTCCGTGCCGGATGCCTCCGGCAGCCCTGCTCCTAAAATGCGAACATCTGCAGATAGCTCGCAGGCAGAAAGAGCTAGCCTGGAAAGCTGTTGCTCAGCCTCATCTGCCCATGGCACTGCTCGCACAGAGGCACAGAGACTGGGGCTGCTTGCTTGTCTTGCCACCTCAAATTTCAAACGTACCTTAGGGGGTCCGTGCCGGGCGTCTCCGGCAGCCCTGCTCTGAAAATGCGAACGTCTGCAGATAGCTCGCAGCCATAAAGAGCTAGCCTGGAAAGCTGTTGCTCAGCCTCATCTGCCCATGGCACTGCTCGCACAGAGGCACAGAGACTGGGGCTGCTTGCTTGTCTTGCCACCTCAAACTTCCAACGTACCTCTGGGGTGCGTGCCGGGCGTCTCCTGCAGCCCTGCTCTGAAAATGCGAACGTCTGCAGATAGCTCACAGCCAGAAAGAGCTAGCCTGGAAAGCTGTTGCTCAGCCTCATCTGCCCATGGCACTGCTCGCACAGAGGCACAGAGACTGGGGCTGCTTGCTTGTCTTGCCACCTCAAACTTCCAACGTACCTCTGGGGTCCATGCCGGGCGTCTCCGGCAGCCCTGCTCTGAAAATGCGAACGTCTGCAGATAGCTCGAAGCCAGAAAGAGCTAGCCTGGAAAGCTGTTGCTCAGCCTCATCTGCCCATGGCACTGCTCGCACAGAGGCACAGAGACTGGGGCTGCTTGCTTGTCTTGCCACCTCAAACTTCCAACCTACCTCTGGGTGTCCGTGCCGGGCGTCTCCGGCAGCCCTGCTCTGAAAATGCGAACGTCTGCAGATAGCTCACAGGCAGAAAGAGCTAGCCTGGAAAGCTGTTGCTCAGCCTCATCTGCCCATGGCACTGCTTGCACAGAGGCACAGAGACTGGGGCTGCTTGCTTGTCTTGCCACCTGAAACTTCAAACGTACCTCTGGGGGTCCTTGCCGGGCGCCTCCAGCAGCCCTGCTCTGAAAATGCGAACGTCTGCAGATAGCTCGCAGCCAGAAAGAGCTAGCCTGGAAAGCTGTTGCTCAGCCTCATCTGCCCATGGCACTGCTCGCACAGAGGCACAGAGACTGGGGCTGCTTGCTTGTCTTGCCACCTCAAACTTCAAACGTACCTCTCGGGGTCCGTGCCGGGCGTCTCCGGCAGCCCTGCTCTGAAAATGCGAACGTCTGCAGATAGCTCGCAGGCAGAAAGAGCTAGCCTGGAAAGCTGTTGCTCAGCCTCATCTGCCCATGGCACTGCTCGCACAGAGGCACAGAAACTGGGGCTGCTTGCTTGTCTTGCCACCTCAAACTTCAAACGTACCTCTGGGGGTCCTTGCCGGGCGTCTCCGGCAGCCCTGCTCTGAAAATGCGAACGTCTGCAGATAGCTCGCAGCCAGAAAGAGCTAGCCTGGAAAGCTGTTGCTCAGCCTCATCTGCCCATGGCACTGCTCGCACAGAGGCACAGAGACTGGGGCTGCTTGCTTGTCTTGCCACCTCAAACTTCAAACGTACCTCTGGGTGTCCGTGCCGAGCGCCTCCGGCAGCCCTGCTCTCAAAACGCGAACGTCTGCAGATAACTCGCAGCCAGAAAGAGCTAGCCTGGAAAGCTGTTGCTCAGCCTCATCTGCCCATGGCACTGCTCGCACAGAGGCACAGAGACTGGGGCTGCTTGCTTGTCTTGCCACCTCAAACTTCAAACGTACCTCTGGGGGTCCGTGTAAGGCGTCTCCGGCAGCCCTGCTCTGAAAACGCTAACGTATGCAGATAGCTCGCAGGCAGAAAGAGCTAGCCTGGAAAGCTGTTGCTCAGCCTCATCTGCCCATGGCACTGCTCGCACAGAGGCACAGAGACTGGGGCTGCTTGCTTGTCTTGCCACCTCAAACTTCAAACGTACCTCTGGGGTACGTACCGCGCGCCTCCGGCAGCCCTGCTCTCAAAATGCGAACGTCTGCAGATAGCTCGCAGCCAGAAAGAGCTAGCCTGGAAAGCTGTTGCTCAGCCTCATCTGCCCATGGCACTGCTCGCACAGAGGCACAGAGACTGGGGCTGCTGGCTTGTCTTGCCACCTCAAACTTCAAACGTACCTCTGGGGGTCCTTGCCGTGCGTCTCCGGCAGCCCTACTCTGAAAATGCGAACGTCTGCAGATAGCTCGCAGGCAGAAAGAGCTAGCCTGGAAAGCTGTTGCTCAGCCTCATCTGCCCATGGCACTGCTCGCACAGAGGCACAGAGACTGGGGCTGCTTGCTTGTCTTGCAACCTCAAACTTCCAACCTACCTCTGGGTGTCCGTTCCGGGCGTCTCCGGCAGCCCTGCTCTGAAAATGCGAACGTCTGCAGATAGTTCTCAGGCAGAAAGAGCTAGCCTGGAAAGCTGTTGCTCAGCCTCATCTGCCCATGGCACTGCTTGCACAGAGGCACAGAGACTGGGGCTGCTTGCTTGTCTTGCCACCTCAAACTTCAAACGTACCTCTGGGGGTCCTTGCCGGGCGTCTCCGGCAGCCCTGCTCTGAAAATGCGAACGTCTGCAGATAGCTCGAAGCCAGAAAGAGCTAGCCTGGAAAGCTGTTGCTCAGCCTCATCTGCCCATGGCACTGCTCGCACAGAGGCACAGAGACTGGGGCTGCTTGCTTGTCTTGCCACCTCAAACTTCAAACGTACCTCTCGGGGTCCGTGCCGTGCGTCTCCGGCAGCCCTGCTCTGAAAATGCGAACGTCTGCAGATAGCTCGCAGCCAGAAAGAGCTAGCCTGGAAAGCTGTTGCTCAGCCTCATCTGCCCATGGCACTGCTCGCACAGAGGCACAGAGACTGGGGCTGCTTGCTTGTCTTGCCACCTCAAACTTCAAACGTACCTCTGGGTGTCCGTGCCGGGCGCCTCCGGCAGCCCTGCTCTCAAAACGCGAACGTCTGCAGATAACTCGCAGCCAGAAAGAGCTAGCCTGGAAAGCTGTTGCTCAGCCTCATCTGCCCATGGCACTGCTCGCACAGAGGCACAGAGACTGGGGCTGCTTGCTTGTCTTGCCACCTCAAACTTCAAACGTACCTCTGGGGGTCCGTGTAAGGCGTCTCCGGCAGCCCTGCTCTGAAAACGCTAACGTATGCAGATAGCTCGCAGGCAGAAAGAGCTAGCCTGGAAAGCTGTTGCTCAGCCTCATCTGCCCATGGCACTGCTCGCACAGAGGCACAGAGACTGGGGCTGCTTGCTTGTCTTGCCACCTCAAACTTCAAACGTACCTCTGGGGGTCCGTGTAAGGCGTCTCCGGCAGCCCTGCTCTGAAAACGCTAACGTATGCAGATAGCTCGCAGGCAGAAAGAGCTAGCCTGGAAAGCTGTTGCTCAGCCTCATCTGCCCATGGCACTGCTCGCACAGAGGCACAGAGACTGGGGCTGCTTGCTTGTCTTGCCACCTCAAACTTCAAACGTACCTCTGGGGGTCCGTGCCGGGCATCTCCGGCAGCCCTGCTCTGAAAATGCGAACGTCTGCAGATAGCTCGCAGCCATAAAGAGCTAGCCTGGAAAGCTGTTGCTCAGCCTCATCTGCCCATGGCACTGCTCGCACAGAGGCACAGACACTGGGGCTGCTTGCTTGTCTTGCCACCTCAAACTTCCAACGTACCTCTGGGGTGCGTGCCGGGCGTCTCCTGCAGCCCTGCTCTGAAAATGCGAACGTCTGCAGATAGCTCGCAGCCAGAAAGAGCTAGCCTGGAAAGCTGTTGCTCAGCCTCATCTGCCCATGGCACTGCTCGCACAGAGGCACAGAGACTGGGGCTGCTTGCTTGTCTTGCCACCTCAAACTTCCAACGTACCTCTGGGGTCCGTGACGGGCGTCTCCGGCAGCACTGCTCTGAAAATGCGAACGTCTGCAGATAGCTCGAAGCCAGAAAGAGCTAGCCTGGAAAGCTGTTGCTCAGCCTCATCTGCCCATGGCACTGCTCGCACAGAGGCACAGAGACTGGGGCTGCTTGCTTGTCTTGCCACCTCAAACTTCCAACCTACCTCTGGGTGTCCGTGCCGGGCGTCTCCGGCAGCCCTGCTCTGAAAATGCGAACGTCTGCAGATAGCTCACAGGCAGAAAGAGCTAGCCTGGAAACCTGTTGCTCAGCCTCATCTGCCCATGGCACTGCTTGCACAGAGGCACAGAGACTGGGGCTGCTTGCTTGTCTTGCCACCTGAAACTTCAAACGTACCTCTGGGGGTCCTTGCCGGGCGTCTCCGGCAGCCCTGCTCTGAAAATGCGAACGTCTGCAGATAGCTCGCAGCCAGAAAGAGCTAGCCTGGAAAGCTGTTGCTCAGCCTCATCTGCCCATGGCACTGCTCGCACAGAGGCACAGAGACTGGGGCTGCTTGCTTGTCTTGCCACCTCAAACTTCAAACGTACCTCTCGGGGTCCGTGCCGGGCGTCTCCGGCAGCCCTGCTCTGAAAATGCGAACGTCTGCAGATAGCTCGCAGGCAGAAAGAGCTAGCCTGGAAAGCTGTTGCTCAGCCTCATCTGCCCATGGCACTGCTCGCACAGAGGCACAGAAACTGGGGCTGCTTGCTTGTCTTGCCACCTCAAACTTCAAACGTACCTCTGGGGGTCCGTGTAAGGCGTCTCCGGCAGCCCTGCTCTGAAAATGCGAACGTCTGCAGAAAGCTCGCAGCCAGAAAGAGCTAGCCTGGAAAGCTGTTGCTCAGCCTCATCTGCCCATGGCACTGCTCGCACAGAGGCACAGAGACTGGGGCTGCTTGCTTGTCTTGCCACCTCAAACTTCAAACGTACCTCTGGGTGTCCGTGCCGAGCGCCTCCGGCAGCCCTGCTCTCAAAACGCGAACGTCTGCAGATAACTCGCAGCCAGAAAGAGCTAGCCTGGAAAGCTGTTGCTCAGCCTCATCTGCCCATGGCACTGCTCGCACAGAGGCACAGAGACTGGGGCTGCTTGCTTGTCTTGCCACCTCAAACTTCAAACGTACCTCTGGGGGTCCGTGCCGTGCGTCTCCGGCAGCCCTGCTCTGAAAACGCTAACGTATGCAGATAGCTCGCAGGCAGAAAGAGCTAGCCTGGAAAGCTGTTGCTCAGCCTCATCTGCCCATGGCACTGCTCGCACAGAGGCACAGAGACTGGGGCTGCTTGCTTGTCTTGCCACCTCAAACTTCAAACGTACCTCTGGGGGTCCGTGTAAGGCGTCTCCGGCAGCCCTGCTCTGAAAACGCTAACGTATGCAGATAGCTCGCAGGCAGAAAGAGCTAGCCTGGAAAGCTGTTGCTCAGCCTCATCTGCCCATGGCACTGCTCGCACAGAGGCACAGAGACTGGGGCTGCTTGCTTGTCTTGCCACCTCAAACTTCAAACGTACCTCTGGGGGTCCGTGTAAGGCGTCTCCGGCAGCCCTGCTCTGAAAACGCTAACGTATGCAGATAGCTCGCAGGCAGAAAGAGCTAGCCTGGAAAGCTGTTGCTCAGCCTCATCTGCCCATGGCACTGCTCGCACAGAGGCACAGAGACTGGGGCTGCTTGCTTGTCTTGCCACCTCAAACTTCAAACGTACCTCTGGGGGTCCGTGCCGGGCATCTCCGGCAGCCCTGCTCTGAAAATGCGAACGTCTGCAGATAGCTCGCAGCCATAAAGAGCTAGCCTGGAAAGCTGTTGCTCAGCCTCATCTGCCCATGGCACTGCTCGCACAGAGGCACAGACACTGGGGCTGCTTGCTTGTCTTGCCACCTCAAACTTCCAACGTACCTCTGGGGTGCGTGCCGGGCGTCTCCTGCAGCCCTGCTCTGAAAATGCGAACGTCTGCAGATAGCTCGCAGCCAGAAAGAGCTAGCCTGGAAAGCTGTTGCTCAGCCTCATCTGCCCATGGCACTGCTCGCACAGAGGCACAGAGACTGGGGCTGCTTGCTTGTCTTGCCACCTCAAACTTCCAACGTACCTCTGGGGTCCGTGACGGGCGTCTCCGGCAGCACTGCTCTGAAAATGCGAACGTCTGCAGATAGCTCGAAGCCAGAAAGAGCTAGCCTGGAAAGCTGTTGCTCAGCCTCATCTGCCCATGGCACTGCTCGCACAGAGGCACAGAGACTGGGGCTGCTTGCTTGTCTTGCCACCTCAAACTTCCAACCTACCTCTGGGTGTCCGTGCCGGGCGTCTCCGGCAGCCCTGCTCTGAAAATGCGAACGTCTGCAGATAGCTCACAGGCAGAAAGAGCTAGCCTGGAAACCTGTTGCTCAGCCTCATCTGCCCATGGCACTGCTTGCACAGAGGCACAGAGACTGGGGCTGCTTGCTTGTCTTGCCACCTGAAACTTCAAACGTACCTCTGGGGGTCCTTGCCGGGCGTCTCCAGCAGCCCTGCTCTGAAAATGCGAACGTCTGCAGATAGCTCGCAGCCAGAAAGAGCTAGCCTGGAAAGCTGTTGCTCAGCCTCATCTGCCCATGGCACTGCTCGCACAGAGGCACAGAGACTGGGGCTGCTTGCTTGTCTTGCCACCTCAAACTTCAAACGTACCTCTCGGGGTCCGTGCCGGGCGTCTCCGGCAGCCCTGCTCTGAAAATGCGAACGTCTGCAGATAGCTCGCAGGCAGAAAGAGCTAGCCTGGAAAGCTGTTGCTCAGCCTCATCTGCCCATGGCACTGCTCGCACAGAGGCACAGAAACTGGGGCTGCTTGCTTGTCTTGCCACCTCAAACTTCAAACGTACCTCTGGGGGTCCGTGTAAGGCGTCTCCGGCAGCCCTGCTCTGAAAATGCGAACGTCTGCAGAAAGCTCGCAGCCAGAAAGAGCTAGCCTGGAAAGCTGTTGCTCAGCCTCATCTGCCCATGGCACTGCTCGCACAGAGGCACAGAGACTGGGGCTGCTTGCTTGTCTTGCCACCTCAAACTTCAAACGTACCTCTGGGTGTCCGTGCCGAGCGCCTCCGGCAGCCCTGCTCTCAAAACGCGAACGTCTGCAGATAACTCGCAGCCAGAAAGAGCTAGCCTGGAAAGCTGTTGCTCAGCCTCATCTGCCCATGGCACTGCTCGCACAGAGGCACAGAGACTGGGGCTGCTTGCTTGTCTTGCCACCTCAAACTTCAAACGTACCTCTGGGGGTCCGTGTAAGGCGTCTCCGGCAGCCCTGCTCTGAAAACGCTAACGTATGCAGATAGCTCGCAGGCAGAAAGAGCTAGCCTGGAAAGCTGTTGCTCAGCCTCATCTGCCCATGGCACTGCTCGCACAGAGGCACAGAGACTGGGGCTGCTTGCTTGTCTTGCCACCTCAAACTTCAAACGTACCTCTGGGGTACGTACCGCGCGCCTCCGGCAGCCCTGCTCTCAAAATGCGAACGTCTGCAGATAGCTCGCAGCCAGAAAGAGCTAGCCTGGAAAGCTGTTGCTCAGCCTCATCTGCCCATGGCACTGCTCGCACAGAGGCACAGAAACTGGGGCTGCTTGCTTGTCTTGCCACCTCAAACTTCAAACGTACCTCTGGGGGTCCTTGCCGTGCGTCTCCGGCAGCCCTACTCTGAAAATGCGAACGTCTGCAGATAGCTCGCAGCCAGAAAGAGCTAGCCTGGAAAGCTGTTGCTCAGCCTCATCTGCCCATGGCACTGCTCGCACAGAGGCACAGAGACTGGGGCTGCTTGCTTGTCTTGCAACCTCAAACTTCCAACCTACCTCTGGGTGTCCGTTCCGGGCGTCTCCGGCAGCCCTGCTCTGAAAATGCGAACGTCTGCAGATAGCTCTCAGGCAGAAAGAGCTAGCCTGGAAAGCTGTTGCTCAGCCTCATCTGCCCATGGCACTGCTTGCACAGAGGCACAGAGACTGGGGCTGCTTGCTTGTCTTGCCACCTCAAACTTCAAACGTACCTCTGGGGGTCCTTGCCGGGCGTCTCCGGCAGCCCTGCTCTGAAAATGCGAACGTCTGCAGATAGCTCGAAGCCAGAAAGAGCTAGCCTGGAAAGCTGTTGCTCAGCCTCATCTGCCCATGGCACTGCTCGCACAGAGGCACAGAGACTGGGGCTGCTTGCTTGTCTTGCCACCTCAAACTTCAAACGTACCTCTCGGGGTCCGTGCCGGGCGTCTCCGGCAGCCCTGCTCTGAAAATGCGAACGTCTGCAGATAGCTCGCAGCCAGAAAGAGCTAGCCTGGAAAGCTGTTGCTCAGCCTCATCTGCCCATGGCACTGCTCGCACAGAGGCACAGAGACTGGGGCTGCTTGCTTGTCTTGCCACCTCAAACTTCAAACGTACCTCTGGGTGTCCGTGCCGGGCGCCTCCGGCAGCCCTGCTCTCAAAACGCGAACGTCTGCAGATAACTCGCAGCCAGAAAGAGCTAGCCTGGAAAGCTGTTGCTCAGCCTCATCTGCCCATGGCACTGCTCGCACAGAGGCACAGAGACTGGGGCTGCTTGCTTGTCTTGCCACCTCAAACTTCAAACGTACCTCTGGGGGTCCGTGTAAGGCGTCTCCGGCAGCCCTGCTCTGAAAACGCTAACGTATGCAGATAGCTCGCAGGCAGAAAGAGCTAGCCTGGAAAGCTGTTGCTCAGCCTCATCTGCCCATGGCACTGCTCGCACAGAGGCACAGAGACTGGGGCTGCTTGCTTGTCTTGCCACCTCAAACTTCAAACGTACCTCTGGGGGTCCGTGTAAGGCGTCTCCGGCAGCCCTGCTCTGAAAACGCTAACGTATGCAGATAGCTCGCAGGCAGAAAGAGCTAGCCTGGAAAGCTGTTGCTCAGCCTCATCTGCCCATGGCACTGCTCGCACAGAGGCACAGAGACTGGGGCTGCTTGCTTGTCTTGCCACCTCAAACTTCAAACGTACCTCTGGGGGTCCGTGCCGGGCATCTCCGGCAGCCCTGCTCTGAAAATGCGAACGTCTGCAGATAGCTCGCAGCCATAAAGAGCTAGCCTGGAAAGCTGTTGCTCAGCCTCATCTGCCCATGGCACTGCTCGCACAGAGGCACAGACACTGGGGCTGCTTGCTTGTCTTGCCACCTCAAACTTCCAACGTACCTCTGGGGTGCGTGCCGGGCGTCTCCTGCAGCCCTGCTCTGAAAATGCGAACGTCTGCAGATAGCTCGCAGCCAGAAAGAGCTAGCCTGGAAAGCTGTTGCTCAGCCTCATCTGCCCATGGCACTGCTCGCACAGAGGCACAGAGACTGGGGCTGCTTGCTTGTCTTGCCACCTCAAACTTCAAACGTACCTCTGGGGTCCGTGCCGGGCGTCTCCGGCAGCCCTGCTCTGAAAATGCGAACGTCTGCAGATAGCTCGAAGCCAGAAAGAGCTAGCCTGGAAAGCTGTTGCTCAGCCTCATCTGCCCATGGCACTGCTCGCACAGAGGCACAGAGACTGGGGCTGCTTGCTTGTCTTGCCACCTCAAACTTCCAACCTACTTCTGGGTGTTTGTGCCGGGCGTCTCCGGCAGCCCTGCTCTGAAAATGCGAACGTCTGCAGATAGCTCGCAGGCAGAAAGAGCTAGCCTGGAAAGCTGTTGCTCAGCCTCATCTGCCCATGGCACTGCTCGCACAGAGGCACAGAGACTGGGGCTGCTTGCTTGTCTTGCCACCTCAAACTTCAAACGTACCTCTGGGGGTCCGTGTAAGGCGTCTCCGGCAGCCCTGCTCTGAAAATGCGAACGTCTGCAGATAGCTCGCAGCCAGAAAGAGCTAGCCTGGAAAGCTGTTGCTCAGCCTCATCTGCCCATGGCACTGCTCGCACAGAGGCACAGAGACTGGGGCTGCTTGCTTGTCTTGCCACCTCAAACTTCAAACGTACCTCTGGGGGTCCGTGTAAGGCGTCTCCTGCAGCCCTGCTCTGAAAATGCGAACGTCTGCAGAAAGCTCGCAGCCAGAAAGAGCTAGCCTGGAAAGCTGTTGCTCAGCCTCATCTGCCCATGGCACTGCTCGCACAGAGGCACAGAGACTGGGGCTGCTTGCTTGTCTTGCCACCTCAAACTTCAAACGTACCTCTGGGGGTCCGTGTAAGGCGTCTGCGGCAGCCCTGCTCTGAAAACGCTAACGTATGCAGATAGCTCGCAGGCAGAAAGAGCTAGCCTGGAAAGCTGTTGCTCAGCCTCATCTGCCCATGGCACTGCTCGCACAGAGGCACAGAGACTGGGGCTGCTTGCTTGTCTTGCCACCTCAAACTTCAAACGTACCTCTGGGGTACGTACCGCGCGCCTCCGGCAGCCCTGCTCTCAAAATGCGAACGTCTGCAGATAGCTCGCAGCCAGAAAGAGCTAGCCTGGAAAGCTGTTGCTCAGCCTCATCTGCCCATGGCACTGCTCGCACAGAGGCACAGAAACTGGGGCTGCTTGCTTGTCTTGCCACCTCAAACTTCAAACGTACCTCTGGGGGTCCTTGCCGTGCGTCTCCGGCAGCCCTACTCTGAAAATGCGAACGTCTGCAGATAGCTCGCAGCCAGAAAGAGCTAGCCTGGAAAGCTGTTGCTCAGCCTCATCTGCCCATGGCACTGCTCGCACAGAGGCACAGAGACTGGGGCTGCTTGCTTGTCTTGCAACCTCAAACTTCCAACCTACCTCTGGGTGTCCGTTCCGGGCGTCTCCGGCAGCCCTGCTCTGAAAATGCGAACGTCTGCAGATAGCTCTCAGGCAGAAAGAGCTAGCCTGGAAAGCTGTTGCTCAGCCTCATCTGCCCATGGCACTGCTCGCACAGAGGCACAGAGACTGGGGCTGCTTGCTTGTCTTGCCACCTCAAACTTCAAACGTACCTCTGGGGGTCCTTGCCGGGCGTCTCCGGCAGCCCTGCTCTGAAAATGCGAACGTCTGCAGATAGCTCGAAGCCAGAAAGAGCTAGCCTGGAAAGCTGTTGCTCAGCCTCATCTGCCCATGGCACTGCTCGCACAGAGGCACAGAGACTGGGGCTGCTTGCTTGTCTTGCCACCTCAAACTTCAAACGTACCTCTCGGGGTCCGTGCCGAGCGTCTCCGGCAGCCCTGCTCTGAAAATGCGAACGTCTGCAGATAGCTCGCAGCCAGAAAGAGCTAGCCTGGAAAGCTGTTGCTCAGCCTCATCTGCCCATGGCACTGCTCGCACAGAGGCACAGAGACTGGGGCTGCTTGCTTGTCTTGCCACCTCAAACTTCAAACGTACCTCTGGGTGTCCGTGCCGGGCGCCTCCGGCAGCCCTGCTCTCAAAACGCGAACGTCTGCAGATAACTCGCAGCCAGAAAGAGCTAGCCTGGAAAGCTGTTGCTCAGCCTCATCTGCCCATGGCACTGCTCGCACAGAGGCACAGAGACTGGGGCTGCTTGCTTGTCTTGCCACCTCAAACTTCAAACGTACCTCTGGGGGTCCGTGTAAGGCGTCTCCGGCAGCCCTGCTCTGAAAACGCTAACGTATGCAGATAGCTCGCAGGCAGAAAGAGCTAGCCTGGAAAGCTGTTGCTCAGCCTCATCTGCCCATGGCACTGCTCGCACAGAGGCACAGAGACTGGGGCTGCTTGCTTGTCTTGCCACCTCAAACTTCAAACGTACCTCTGGGGGTCCGTGCCGGGCATCTCCGGCAGCCCTGCTCTGAAAATGCGAACGTCTGCAGATAGCTCGCAGCCAGAAAGAGCTAGCCTGGAAAGCTGTTGCTCAGCCTCATCTGCCCATGGCACTGCTCGCACAGAGGCACAGAAACTGGGGCTGCTTGCTTGTCTTGCCACCTCAAACTTCCAACCTACCTCTGGGGGTCCGTGCCGGGTGTCTCCGGCAGCCCTGCTCTGAAAATGCGAACGTCTGCAGATAGCTCGCAGCCAGAAAGAACTAGCCTGGAAAGCTGTTGCTCAGCCTCATCTGCCCATGGCACTGCTCGCACAGAGGCACAGAGACTGGGGCTGCTTGCTTGTCTTGCCACCTCAAACTTCAAACGTACCTCTGGGGGTCCGTGCCGGGCGCCTCCGGCAGCCCTGCTCTGAAAATGCGAACGTCTGCAGATAACTCGCAGCCAGAAAGAGCTAGCCTGGAAAGCTGTTGCTCAGCCTCATCTGCCCATGGCACTGCTCGCACAGAGGCACAGAGACTGGGGCTGCTTGCTTGTCTTGCCACCTGAAACTTCAAACGTACCTCTCGGGGTCCGTGCCGGGCGTCTCCGGCAGCCCTGCTCTGAAAATGCGATCGTCTGCAGATAGCTCGCAGCCAGAAAGAGCTAGCCTGGAAAGCTGTTGCTCAGCCTCATCTGCCCATGGCACTGCTCGCACAGAGGCACAGAGACTGGGGCTGCTTGCTTGTCTTGCCACCTCAAACTTCAAACGTACCTCTCGGGGTCCGTGCCAGATGCCTCCGGCAGCCCTGCTCTGAAAACGCGAACGTCTGCAGATAGCTCGCAGCCAGAAAGAGCTAGCCTGGAAAGCTGTTGCTCAGCCTCATCTGCCCATGGCACTGCTCGCACAGAGGCACAGAGACTGGGGCTGCTTGCTTGTCTTGCCACCTCAAACTTCCAACGTACCTCTAGGGTCCGTGCCGGGCGTCTCCGGCAGCCCTGCTCTGAAAATGCGAACGTCTGCAGATAGCTCGCAGCCAGAAAGAGCTAGCCTGGAAAGCTGTTGCTCAGCCTCATCTGCCCATGGCACTGCTCGCACAGAGGCACAGAGACTGGGGCTGCTTGCTTGTCTTGCCACCTCAAACTTCAAACGTAGCTTTGGGGGTCCGTGTAAGGCGTCTCCGGCAGCCCTGCTCTGAAAATGCAAACGTTTGCAGATAGCTCGCAGCCAGAAAGAGCTAGCCTGGAAAGCTGTTGCTCAGCCTCATCTGCCCATGGCACTGCTCGCACAGAGGCACAAAGACTGGGGCTGCTTGCTTGTCTTGCCACCTCAAACTTCAAACGTACCTCTGGGGGTCCGTGCCGGGCGCCTCCGGCAGCCCTGCTCTGAAAACGCGAACGTCTGCAGATAACTCGCAGCCAGAAAGAGCTAGCCTGGAAAGCTGTTGCTCAGCCTCATCTGCCCATGGCACTGCTCGCACAGAGGCACAGAGACTGGGGCTGCTTGCTTGTCTTGCCACCTCAAACTTCAAACGTACCTCTGGGGGTCCGTGCCGGGCGTCTCCGGAAGCCCTGCTCTGAAAATGCGAACGTCTGCAGATAGCTCTCAGGCAGAAAGAGCTAGCCTGGAAAGCTGTTGCTCAGCCTCATCTGCCCATGGCACTGCTCGCACAGAGGCACAGAAACTGGGGCTGCTTGCTTGTCTTGCCACCTCAAACTTCCAACCTACCTCTGGGGGTCCGTGCCGGGTGTCTCCGGCAGCCCTGCTCTGAAAATGCGAACGTCTGCAGATAGCTCGCAGCCAGAAAGAGCTAGCCTGGAAAGCTGTTGCTCAGCCTCATCTGCCCATGGCACTGCTCGCACAGAGGCACAGAGACTGGGGCTGCTTGCTTGTCTTGCCACCTCAAACTTCAAACGTACCTCTGGGGGTCCGTGCCGGGCGCCTCCGGCAGCCCTGCTCTGAAAATGCGAACGTCTGCAGATAACTCGCAGCCAGAAAGAGCTAGCCTGGAAAGCTGTTGCTCAGCCTCATCTGCCCATGGCACTGCTCGCACAGAGGCACAGAGACTGGGGCTGCTTGCTTGTCTTGCCACCTGAAACTTCAAACGTACCTCTCGGGGTCCGTGCCGGGCGTCTCCGGCAGCCCTGCTCTGAAAATGCGAACGTCTGCAGATAGCTCGCAGGCAGAAAGAGCTAGCCTGGAAAGCTGTTGCTCAGCCTCATCTGCCCATGGCACTGCTCGCACAGAGGCACAGAAATTGGGGCTGCTTGCTTGTCTTGCCACCTCAAACTTCAAACGTACCTCTGGGGTCCGTGCCGGGCGTCTCCGGCAGCCCTGCTCCTAAAATGCGAACGTCTGCAGATAGCTTGCAGCCATAAAGAGCTAGCCTGGAAAGCTGTTGCTCAGCCTCATCTGCCCATGGCACTGCTCGCACAGAGGCACAGAGACTGGGGCTGCTTGCTTGTCTTGCCACCTCAAACTTCAAACGTACCTCTCGGGGTCCGTGCCGGGCGCCTCCGGCAGCCCTGCTCTGAAAACGCGAACGTCTGCAGATAGCTCGAAGCCAGAAAGAGCTAGCCTGGAAAGCTGTTGCTCAGCCTCATCTGCCCATGGCACTGCTCGCACAGAGGCACAGAGACTGGGGCTGCTTGCTTGTCTTGCCACCTCAAACTTCCAACGTACCTCTGGGGTCCGTGCCGGGCGTCTCCGGCAGCCCTGCTCTGAAATTGCGAACGTCTGCAGATAGCTCGCAGCCAGAAAGAGCTAGCCTGGAAAGCTGTTGCTCAGCCTCATCTGCCCATGGCACTGCTCGCACAGAGGCACAGAGACTGGGGCTGCTTGCTTGTCTTGCCACCTCAAACTTCCAACGTACCTCTGGGGATCCGTGCTGGGCGTCTCCGGCAGCCCTGCTCTGAAAATGCGAACGTCTGCAGATAGCTCGCAGGCAGAAATAGCTAGCCTGGAAAGCTGTTGCTCAGCCTCATCTGCCCATGGCACTGCTTGCACAGAGGCACAGAGACTGGGGCTGCTTGCTTGTCTTGCCACCTCAAACTTCCAACGTACCTCTGGGGATCCGTGCCGGGCGTCTCCGGCAGCCCTGCTCTGAAAATGCGAACGTCTGCAGATAGCTCGCAGCCAGAAAGAGCTAGCCTGGAAAGCTGTTGCTCAGCCTCATCTGCCCATGGCACTGCTCGCACAGAGGCACAGAGATTGGGTCTGCTTGCTTGTCTTGCCACCTCAAACTTCAAACGTACCTCTGGGGGTCCGTGCCAGGCGCCTCCGGCAGCCCTGCTCCCAAAACGCGAACGTCTGCAGATAGCTCGCAGCCAGAAAGAGCTAGCCTGGAAAGCTGTTGCTCAGCCTCATCTGCCCATGGCACTGCTCGCACAGAGGCACAGAGACTGGGGCTGCTTGCTTGTCTTGCCACCTCAAACTTCAAACGTAGCTTTGGGGGTCCGTGTAAGGCGTCTCCGGCAGCCCTGCTCTGAAAATGAGAACGTCTGCAGATAGCTCGCAGCCAGAAAGAGCTAGCCTTGAAAGCTGTTGCTCAGCCTCATCTGCCCATGGCACTGCTCGCACAGAGGCACAGAAACTGGGGCTGCTTGCTTGTCTTGCCACCTCAAACTTCAAACGTACCTCTGGGGGTCCGTGTAAGGCGTCTCCGGCAGCCCTGCTCTGAAAATGCGAACGTCTGCAGATAGCTCGCAGGCAGAAAGAGCTAGCCTGGAAAGCTGTTGCTCAGCCTCATCTGCCCATGGCACTGCTCGCACAGAGGCACAGAGACTGGGGCTGCTTGCTTGTCTTGCCACCTCAAACTTCAAACGTACCTCTGAGGTTCCGTGCCGGATGCCTCCGGCAGTCCTGCTCCTAAAATGCGAACATCTGCAGATAGCTCGCAGCCAGAAAGAGCTAGCCTGGAAAGCTGTTGCTCAGCCTCATCTGCCCATGGCACTGCTCGCACAGAGGCACAGAGACTGGGGCTGCTTGCTTGTCTTGCCACCTCAAACTTCAAACGTACCTCTGGGGGTCCGTGTAAGGCGTCTCCGGCAGCCCTGCTCTGAAAACGCTAACGTCTGCAGATAGCTCGCAGGCAGAAAGAGCTAGCCTGGAAAGCTGTTGCTCAGCCTCATCTGCCCATGGCACTGCTCGCACAGAGGCACAGAGACTGGGGCTGCTTGCTTGTCTTGCCACCTCAAACTTCAAACGTACCTCTGGGGTACGTACCGCGCGCCTCCGGCAGCCCTGCTCTGAAAATGCGAACGTCTGCAGATAGCTCGCAGCCAGAAAGAGCTAGCCTGGAAAGCTGTTGCTCAGCCTCATCTGCCCATGGCACTGCTCGCACAGAGGCACAGAGACTGGGGCTGCTTGCTTGTCTTGCCACCTCAAACTTCCAACGTACCTCTGGGGATCCGTGCTGGGCGTCTCCGGCAGCCCTGCTCTGAAAATGCGAACGTCTGCAGATAGCTCGCAGGCAGAAATAGCTAGCCTGGAAAGCTGTTGCTCAGCCTCATCTGCCCATGGCACTGCTTGCACAGAGGCACAGAGACTGGGGCTGCTTGCTTGTCTTGCCACCTCAAACTTCCAACGTACCTCTGGGGATCCGTGCCGGGCGTCTCCGGCAGCCCTGCTCTGAAAATGCGAACGTCTGCAGATAGCTCGCAGCCAGAAAGAGCTAGCCTGGAAAGCTGTTGCTCAGCCTCATCTGCCCATGGCACTGCTCGCACAGAGGCACAGAGATTGGGTCTGCTTGCTTGTCTTGCCACCTCAAACTTCAAACGTACCTCTGGGGGTCCGTGCCAGGCGCCTCCGGCAGCCCTGCTCCCAAAACGCGAACGTCTGCAGATAGCTCGCAGCCAGAAAGAGCTAGCCTGGAAAGCTGTTGCTCAGCCTCATCTGCCCATGGCACTGCTCGCACAGAGGCACAGAGACTGGGGCTGCTTGCTTGTCTTGCCACCTCAAACTTCAAACGTAGCTTTGGGGGTCCGTGTAAGGCGTCTCCGGCAGCCCTGCTCTGAAAATGAGAACGTCTGCAGATAGCTCGCAGCCAGAAAGAGCTAGCCTTGAAAGCTGTTGCTCAGCCTCATCTGCCCATGGCACTGCTCGCACAGAGGCACAGAGACTGGGGCTGCTTGCTTGTCTTGCCACCTCAAACTTCAAACGTACCTCTGGGGGTCCTTGCCGGGCGTCTCCGGCAGCCCTGCTCTGAAAATGCGAACGTCTGCAGATAGCTCGCAGGCAGAAAGAGCTAGCCTGGAAAGCTGTTGCTCAGCCTCATCTGCCCATGGCACTGCTCGCACAGAGGCACAGAGACTGGGGCTGCTTGCTTGTCTTGCCACCTCAAACTTCAAACGTACCTCTGAGGTTCCGTGCCGGATGCCTCCGGCAGTCCTGCTCCTAAAATGCGAACATCTGCAGATAGCTCGCAGCCAGAAAGAGCTAGCCTGGAAAGCTGTTGCTCAGCCTCATCTGCCCATGGCACTGCTCGCACAGAGGCACAGAGACTGGGGCTGCTTGCTTGTCTTGCCACCTCAAACTTCAAACGTACCTCTGGGGGTCCGTGTAAGGCGTCTCCGGCAGCCCTGCTCTGAAAACGCTAACGTCTGCAGATAGCTCGCAGGCAGAAAGAGCTAGCCTGGAAAGCTGTTGCTCAGCCTCATCTGCCCATGGCACTGCTCGCACAGAGGCACAGAGACTGGGGCTGCTTGCTTGTCTTGCCACCTCAAACTTCAAACGTACCTCTGGGGTACGTACCGCGCGCCTCCGGCAGCCCTGCTCTGAAAATGCGAACGTCTGCAGATAGCTCGCAGCCAGAAAGAGCTAGCCTGGAAAGCTGTTGCTCAGCCTCATCTGCCCATGGCACTGCTCGCACAGAGGCACAGAAACTGGGGCTGCTTGCTTGTCTTGCCACCTCAAACTTCAAACGTACCTCTGGGGGTCCTTGCCGTGCGTCTCCGGCAGCCCTACTCTGAAAATGCGAACGTCTGCAGATAGCTCGCAGCCAGAAAGAGCTAGCCTGGAAAGCTGTTGCTCAGCCTCATCTGCCCATGGCACTGCTCGCACAGAGGCACAGAGACTGGGGCTGCTTGCTTGTCTTGCAACCTCAAACTTCCAACCTACCTCTGGGTGTCCGTTCCGGGCGTCTCCGGCAGCCCTGCTCTGAAAATGCGAACGTCTGCAGATAGCTCTCAGGCAGAAAGAGCTAGCCTGGAAAGCTGTTGCTCAGCCTCATCTGCCCATGGCACTGCTTGCACAGAGGCACAGAGACTGGGGCTGCTTGCTTGTCTTGCCACCTCAAACTTCAAACGTACCTCTGGGGGTCCTTGCCGGGCGTCTCCAGCAGCCCTGCTCTGAAAATGCGAACGTCTGCAGATAGCTCGAAGCCAGAAAGAGCTAGCCTGGAAAGCTGTTGCTCAGCCTCATCTGCCCATGGCACTGCTCGCACAGAGGCACAGAGACTGGGGCTGCTTGCTTGTCTTGCCACCTCAAACTTCAAACGTACCTCTCGGGGTCCGTGCCGGGCGTCTCCGGCAGCCCTGCTCTGAAAATGCGAACGTCTGCAGATAGCTCGCAGCCAGAAAGAGCTAGCCTGGAAAGCTGTTGCTCAGCCTCATCTGCCCATGGCACTGCTCGCACAGAGGCACAGAGACTGGGGCTGCTTGCTTGTCTTGCCACCTCAAACTTCAAACGTACCTCTGGGTGTCCGTGCCGGGCGCCTCCGTGCAGCCCTGCTCTCAAAACGCGAACGTCTGCAGATAACTCGCAGCCAGAAAGAGCTAGCCTGGAAAGCTGTTGCTCAGCCTCATCTGCCCATGGCACTGCTCGCACAGAGGCACAGAGACTGGGGCTGCTTGCTTGTCTTGCCACCTCAAACTTCAAACGTACCTCTGGGGGTCCGTGTAAGGCGTCTCCGGCAGCCCTGCTCTGAAAACGCTAACGTATGCAGATAGCTCGCAGGCAGAAAGAGCTAGCCTGGAAAGCTGTTGCTCAGCCTCATCTGCCCATGGCACTGCTCGCACAGAGGCACAGAGACTGGGGCTGCTTGCTTGTCTTGCCACCTCAAACTTCAAACGTACCTCTGGGGGTCCGTGTAAGGCGTCTCCGGCAGCCCTGCTCTGAAAACGCTAACGTATGCAGATAGCTCGCAGGCAGAAAGAGCTAGCCTGGAAAGCTGTTGCTCAGCCTCATCTGCCCATGGCACTGCTCGCACAGAGGCACAGAGACTGGGGCTGCTTGCTTGTCTTGCCACCTCAAACTTCCAACCTACCTCTGGGGGTCCGTGCCGGGTGTCTCCGGCAGCCCTGCTCTGAAAATGCGAACGTCTGCAGATAGCTCGCAGGCAGAAAGAGCTAGCCTGGAAAGCTGTTGCTCAGCCTCATCTGCCCATGGCACTGCTCGCACAGAGGCACAGAGACTGGGGCTGCTTGCTTGTCTTGCCACCTCAAACTTCCAACCTACCTCTGGGGGTCCGTGCCGGGTGTCTCCGGCAGCCCTGCTCTGAAAATGCGAACGTCTGCAGATAGCTCGCAGCCAGAAAGAACTAGCCTGGAAAGCTGTTGCTCAGCCTCATCTGCCCATGGCACTGCTCGCACAGAGGCACAGAGACTGGGGCTGCTTGCTTGTCTTGCCACCTCAAACTTCAAACTTA
Organism: Opisthocomus hoazin; assembly: GCF_030867145.1. Lineage (NCBI taxonomy): Eukaryota > Metazoa > Chordata > Aves > Opisthocomiformes > Opisthocomidae > Opisthocomus > Opisthocomus hoazin. The sequence goes on from NC_134443.1 coordinate 3,404,732, forward strand.
CCTCTGGGGGTCCGTTCCGGGCGCCTCCGGCAGCCCTGCTCTCAAAACGCGAACGTCTGCAGATAACTCGCAGCCAGAAAGAGCTAGCCTGGAAAGCTGTTGCTCAGCCTCATCTGCCCATGGCACTGCTCGCACAGAGGCACAGAGACTGGGGCTGCTTGCTTGTCTTGCCACCTGAAACTTCAAACGTACCTCTCGGGGTCCGTGCCAGGCGTCTCCGGCAGCCCTGCTCTGAAAATGCGATCGTCTGCAGATAGCTCGCAGCCAGAAAGAGCTAGCCTGGAAAGCTGTTGCTCAGCCTCATCTGCCCATGGCACTGCTCGCACAGAGGCACAGAGACTGGGGCTGCTTGCTTGTCTTGCCACCTCAAACTTCAAACGTACCTCTCGGGGTCCGTGCCAGATGCCTCCGGCAGCCCTGCTCTGAAAACGCGAACGTCTGCAGATAGCTCGCAGCCAGAAAGAGCTAGCCTGGAAAGCTGTTGCTCAGCCTCATCTGCCCATGGCACTGCTCGCACAGAGGCACAGAGACTGGGGCTGCTTGCTTGTCTTGCCACCTCAAACTTCCAACGTACCTCTAGGGTCCGTGCCGGGCGTCTCCGGCAGCCCTGCTCTGAAAATGCGAACGTCTGCAGATAGCTCGCAGCCAGAAAGAGCTAGCCTGGAAAGCTGTTGCTCAGCCTCATCTGCCCATGGCACTGCTCGCACAGAGGCACAGAGACTGGGGCTGCTTGCTTGTCTTGCCACCTCAAACTTCCAACGTAGCTTTGGGGGTCCGTGTAAGGCGTCTCCGGCAGCCCTGCTCTGAAAATGCAAACGTCTGCAGATAGCTCGCAGCCAGAAAGAGCTAGCCTGGAAAGCTGTTGCTCAGCCTCATCTGCCCATGGCACTGCTCGCACAGAGGCACAAAGACTGGGGCTGCTTGCTTGTCTTGCCACCTCAAACTTCAAACGTACCTCTGGGGGTCCGTGCCGGGCGTCTCCGGCAGCCCTGCTCTGAAAACGCGAACGTCTGCAGATAACTCGCAGCCAGAAAGAGCTAGCCTGGAAAGCTGTTGCTCAGCCTCATCTGCCCATGGCACTGCTCGCACAGAGGCACAGAGACTGGGGCTGCTTGCTTGTCTTGCCACCTCAAACTTCAAACGTACCTCTGGGGGTCCGTGCCGGGCGTCTCCGGAAGCCCTGCTCTGAAAATGCGAACGTCTGCAGATAGCTCTCAGGCAGAAAGAGCTAGCCTGGAAAGCTCTTGCTCAGCCTCATCTGCCCATGGCACTGCTCGCACAGAGGCACAGAAACTGGGGCTGCTTGCTTGTCTTGCCACCTCAAACTTCAAACGTACCTCTGGGTGTCCGTGCCGGGTGTCTCCGGCAGCCCTGCTCTGAAAATGCGAACGTCTGCAGATAGCTCGCAGCCAGAAAGAGCTAGCCTGGAAAGCTGTTGCTCAGCCTCATCTGCCCATGGCACTGCTCGCACAGAGGCACAGAGACTGGGGCTGCTTGCTTGTCTTGCCACCTCAAACTTCAAACGTACCTCTGGGGGTCCGTGCCGGGCGCCTCCGGCAGCCCTGCTCTGAAAATGCGAACGTCTGCAGATAACTCGCAGGCAGAAAGAGCTAGCCTGGAAAGCTGTTGCTCAGCCTCATCTGCCCATGGCACTGCTCGCACAGAGGCACAGAGACTGGGGCTGCTTGCTTGTCTTGCCACCTCAAACTTCAAACGTACCTCTGGGGGTCCGTGCCGTGCGCCTCCAGCAGCCCTGCTCTCAAAACGCAAACGTCTGCAGATAACTCGCAGCCAGAAAGAGCTAGCCTGGAAAGCTGTTGCTCAGCCTCATCTGCCCATGGCGCTGCTCGCACAGAGGCACAGAGACTGGGGCTGCTTGCTTGTCTTGCCACCTCAAACATCAAACGTACCTCTGGGGGTCTGTGCCGGGCGCCTCCGGCAGCCCTGCTCTGAAAATGCGAACGTCTGCAGATAGCTCGCAGCCAGAAAGAGCTAGCCTGGAAAGCTGTTGCTCAGCCTCATCTGCCCATGGCACTGCTCGCACAGAGGCACAGAGACTGGGGCTGCTTGCTTGTCTTGCCACCTCAAACTTCAAACGTACCTCTGGGGGTCCGTGCCGGGCGCCTCCGGCAGCCCTGCTCTCAAAACGCGAACGTCTGCAGATAGCTCGCAGGCAGAAAGAGCTAGCCTGGAAAGCTGTTGCTCAGCCTCATCTGCCCATGGCACTGCTCGCACAGAGGCACAGAAACTGGGGCTGCTTGCTTGTCTTGCCACCTCAAACTTCAAACGTACCTCTGGGGGTCCGTGCCGGGCGCCTCCGGCAGCCCTGCTCTCAAAACGCGAACGTCTGCAGATAACTCGCAGCCAGAAAGAGCTAGCCTGGAAAGCTGTTGCTCAGCCTCATCTGCCCATGGCGCTGCTCGCACAGAGGCACAGAGACTGGGGCTGCTTGCTTGTCTTGCCACCTCAAACTTCAAACGTACCTCTGGGGGTCCGTGCCGGGCGTCTCCGGAAGCCCTGCTCTGAAAACGCGAACATCTGCAGATAGCTCGCAGCCAGAAAGAGCTAGCCTGGAAAGCTGTTGCTCAGCCTCATCTGCCCATGGCACTGCTCGCACAGAGGCACAGAGACTGGGGCTGCTTGCTTGTCTTGCCACCTCAAACTTCAAACGTGCCTCTGGGGGTCCGTGCCGGGCGCCTCCGGCAGCCCTGCTCTGAAAACGCGAACGTCTGCAGATAGCTCGCAGCCAGAAAGAGCTAGCCTGGAAAGCTGTTGCTCAGCCTCATCTGCCCATGGCACTGCTCGCACAGAGGCACAGAGACTGGGGCTGCTTGCTTGTCTTGCCACCTCAAACTTCAAACGTACCTCTGGGGGTCCGTGCCGGGCGCCTCCGGCAGCCCTGCTCCCAAAATGCGAACGTCTGCAGATAGCTCGCAGGCAGAGAGAGCTAGCCTGGAAAGCTGTTGCTCAGCCTCATCTGCCCATGGCACTGCTCGCACAGAGGCACAGAGACTGGGGCTGCTTGCTTGTCTTGCCACCTCAAACTTCAAACGTACCTCTGGGGTACGTGACGCGCGCCTCCGGCAGCCCTACTCTGAAAATGCGAACGTCTGCAGATAGCTCGCAGGCAGAAAGAGCTAGCCTGGAAAGCTGTTGCTCAGCCTCATCTGCCCATGGCACTGCTCGCACAGAGGCACAGAAACTGGGGCTGCTTGCTTGTCTTGCCACCTCAAACTTCAAACGTACCTTAGGGGGTCCGTGTAAGGCGTCTCCGGCAGCCCTGCTCTGAAAATGCGAACGTCTGCAGATAGCTCGCAGCCAGAAAGAGCTAGCCTGGAAAGCTGTTGCTCAGCCTCATCTGCCCATGGCACTGCTCGCACAGAGGCACAGAGACTGGGGCTGCTTGCTTGTCTTGCCACCTCAAACTTCAAACGTACCTCTGGGTGTCCGTGCCGGGCGTCTCCGGCAGCCCTGCTCTGAAAACGCGAACGTCTGCAGATAACTCGCAGCCAGAAAGAGCTAGCCTGGAAAGCTGTTGCTCAGCCTCATCTGCCCATGGCGCTGCTCGCACAGAGGCACAGAGACTGGGGCTGCTTGCTTGTCTTGCCACCTCAAACATCAAACGTACCTCTGGGGGTCCGTGCCGGGCGTCTCCGGCAGCCCTGCTCTGAAAATGCGAACGTCTGCAGATAGCTCGCAGCCAGAAAGAGCTAGCCTGGAAGCTGTTGCTCAGCCTCATCTGCCCATGGCACTGCTCGCACAGAGGCACAGAGACTGGGGCTGCTTGTTGTCTTGCCACCTCAAACTTCAAACGTACCTCTGAGGGTCCGTGCCGGGCGCCTCCGGCAGCCCTGCTCTCAAAACGCGAACGTCTGCAGATAACTCGCAGCCAGAAAGAGCTAGCCTGGAAAGCTGTTGCTCAGCCTCATCTGCCCATGGCACTGCTCGCACAGAGGCACAGAAACTGGGGCTGCTTGCTTGTCTTGCCACCTCAAACTTCAAACGTACCTCTGGGGGTCCATGCCGGGCGCCTCCGGCAGCCCTGCTCTCAAAACGCGAACGTCTGCAGATAACTCGCAGCCAGAAAGAGCTAGCCTGGAAAGCTGTTGCTCAGCCTCATCTGCCCATGGCACTGCTCGCACAGAGGCACAGAGACTGGGGCTGCTTGCTTGTCTTGCCACCTCAAACTTCAAACGTACCTCTGGGGGTCCGTGTAAGGCGTCTCCGGCAGCCCTGCTCCAAAAATGCGAACTTCTGCAGATAGCTCGCAGCCAGAAAGAGCTAGCCTGGAAAGCTGTTGCTCAGCCTCATCTGCCCATGGCACTGCTCGCACAGAGGCACAGAGACTGGGGCTGCTTGCTTGTCTTGCCACCTCAAACTTCAAACGTACCTCTGGGGTACGTGCCGCGCGCCTCCGGCAGCCCTACTCTGAAAATGCGAACGTCTGCAGATAGCTCGCAGGCAGAAAGAGCTAGCCTGGAAAGCTGTTGCTCAGCCTCATCTGCCCATGGCACTGCTCGCACAGAGGCACAGAAACTGGGGCTGCTTGCTTGTCTTGCCACCTCAAACTTCAAACGTACCTTAGGGGGTCCGTGTAAGGCGTCTCCGGCAGCCCTGCTCTGAAAATGCGAACGTCTGCAGATAGCTCGCAGCCAGAAAGAGCTAGCCTGGAAAGCTGTTGCTCAGCCTCATCTGCCCATGGCACTGCTCGCACAGAGGCACAGAGACTGGGGCTGCTTGCTTGTCTTGCCACCTCAAACTTCAAACGTACCTCTGAGGGTCCGTGCCGGATGCCTCCGGCAGCCCTGCTCCTAAAATGCGAACATCTGCCGATAGCTCGCAGCCAGAAAGAGCTAGCCTGGAAAGCTGTTGCTCAGCCTCATCTGCCCATGGCACTGCTCGCACAGAGGCACAGAGACTGGGGCTGCTTGCTTGTCTTGCCACCTCAAACTTCAAACGTACCTCTGGGTGTCCGTGCCGGGCGTCTCCGGCAGCCCTGCTCTGAAAATGCGAACGTCTGCAGATAGTTCGCAGCCAGAAAGAGCTAGCCTGGAAAGCTGTTGCTCAGCCTCATCTGCCCATGGCACTGCTCGCACAGAGGCACAGAGACTGGGGCTGCTTGCTTGTCTTGCCACCTCAAACTTCAAACGTACCTCTGGGGGTCCGTGCCGTGCGCCTCCAGCAGCCCTGCTCTCAAAACGCGAACGTCTGCAGATAGCTCGCAGCCAGAAAGAGCTAGCCTGGAAAGCTGTTGCTCAGCCTCATCTGCCCATGGCACTGCTCGCACAGAGGCACAGAGACTGGGGCTGCTTGCTTGTCTTGCCACCTCAAACTTCAAACGTACCTCTGAGGGTCCGTGCCGGATGCCTCCGGCAGCCCTGCTCCTAAAATGCGAACATCTGCCGATAGCTCGCAGCCAGAAAGAGCTAGCCTGGAAAGCTGTTGCTCAGCCTCATCTGCCCATGGCACTGCTCGCACAGAGGCACAGAGACTGGGGCTGCTTGCTTGTCTTGCCACCTCAAACTTCAAACGTACCTCTGGGTGTCCGTGCCGGGCGTCTCCGGCAGCCCTGCTCTGAAAATGCGAACGTCTGCAGATAGTTCGCAGCCAGAAAGAGCTAGCCTGGAAAGCTGTTGCTCAGCCTCATCTGCCCATGGCACTGCTCGCACAGAGGCACAGAGACTGGGGCTGCTTGCTTGTCTTGCCACCTCAAACTTCAAACGTACCTCTGGGGGTCCGTGCCGTGCGCCTCCAGCAGCCCTGCTCTCAAAACGCGAACGTCTGCAGATAACTCGCAGCCAGAAAGAGCTAGCCTGGAAAGCTGTTGCTCAGCCTCATCTGCCCATGGCGCTGCTCGCACAGAGGCACAGAGACTGGGGCTGCTTGCTTGTCTTGCCACCTCAAACATCAAACGTACCTCTGGGGGTCCGTGCCGGGCGTCTCCGGCAGCCCTGCTCTGAAAATGCGAACGTCTGCAGATAGCTCGCAGCCAGAAAGAGCTAGCCTGGAAGCTGTTGCTCAGCCTCATCTGCCCATGGCACTGCTCGCACAGAGGCACAGAGACTGGGGCTGCTTGTTGTCTTGCCACCTCAAACTTCAAACGTACCTCTGAGGGTCCGTGCCGGGCGCCTCCGGCAGCCCTGCTCTCAAAACGCGAACGTCTGCAGATAACTCGCAGCCAGAAAGAGCTAGCCTGGAAAGCTGTTGCTCAGCCTCATCTGCCCATGGCACTGCTCGCACAGAGGCACAGAAACTGGGGCTGCTTGCTTGTCTTGCCACCTCAAACTTCAAACGTACCTCTGGGGGTCCATGCCGGGTGCCTCCGGCAGCCCTGCTCTCAAAACGCGAACGTCTGCAGATAACTCGCAGCCAGAAAGAGCTAGCCTGGAAAGCTGTTGCTCAGCCTCATCTGCCCATGGCACTGCTCGCACAGAGGCACAGAGACTGGGGCTGCTTGCTTGTCTTGCCACCTCAAACTTCAAACGTACCTCTGGGGGTCCGTGTAAGGCGTCTCCGGCAGCCCTGCTCCAAAAATGCGAACGTCTGCAGATAGCTCGCAGCCAGAAAGAGCTAGCCTGGAAAGCTGTTGCTCAGCCTCATCTGCCCATGGCACTGCTCGCACAGAGGCACAGAGACTGGGGCTGCTTGCTTGTCTTGCCACCTCAAACTTCAAACGTACCTCTGGGGTACGTGCCGCGCGCCTCCGGCAGCCCTGCTCTGAAAATGCGAACGTCTGCAGATAGCTCGCAGGCAGAAAGAGCTAGCCTGGAAAGCTGTTGCTCAGCCTCATCTGCCCATGGCACTGCTCGCACAGAGGCACAGAGACTGGGGCTGCTTGCTTGTCTTGCCACCTCAAACTTCAAACGTACCTCTGGGGTCCGTGTAAGGCGTCTCCGGCAGCCCTGCTCTCAAAACGCGAACGTCTGCAGATAGCTCGCAGCCAGAAAGAGCTAGCCTGGAAAGCTGTTGCTCAGCCTCATCTGCCCATGGCACTGCTCGCACAGAGGCACAGAAACTGGGGCTGCTTGCTTGTCTTGCCACCTCAAACTTCAAACGTACCTTAGGGGGTCCTTGCCGGGCGTCTCCGGCAGCCCTGCTCTGAAAATGCGAACGTCTGCAGATAGCTCGCAGGCAGAAAGAGCTAGCCTGGAAAGCTGTTGCTCAGCCTCATCTGCCCATGGCACTGCTCGCACAGAGGCACAGAGACTGGGGCTGCTTGCTTGTCTTGCCACCTCAAACTTCAAACGTACCTCTGGGGGTCCGTGTAAGGCGTCTCCGGCAGCCCTGCTCTCAAAACGCGAACGTCTGCAGATAGCTCGCAGCCAGAAAGAGCTAGCCTGGAAAGCTGTTGCTCAGCCTCATCTGCCCATGGCACTGCTCGCACAGAGGCACAGAAACTGGGGCTGCTTGCTTGTCTTGCCACCTCAAACTTCAAACGTACCTTAGGGGGTCCTTGCCGGGCGTCTCCGGCAGCCCTGCTCTGAAAATGCGAACGTCTGCAGATAGCTCGCAGGCAGAAAGAGCTAGCCTGGAAAGCTGTTGCTCAGCCTCATCTGCCCATGGCACTGCTCGCACAGAGGCACAGAGACTGGGGCTGCTTGCTTGTCTTGCCACCTCAAACTTCAAACGTACCTCTGAGGGTCCGTGCCGGATGCCTCCGGCAGCCCTGCTCCTAAAATGCGAACATCTGCAGATAGCTCGCAGCCAGAAAGAGCTAGCCTGGAAAGCTGTTGCTCAGCCTCATCTGCCCATGGCACTGCTCGCACAGAGGCACAGAGACTGGGGCTGCTTGCTTGTCTTGCCACCTCAAACTTCAAACGTACCTCTGGGGGTCCGTGCCGTGCGCCTCCAGCAGCCCTGCTCTCAAAACGCGAACGTCTGCAGATAACTCGCAGCCAGAAAGAGCTAGCCTGGAAAGCTGTTGCTCAGCCTCATCTGCCCATGGCGCTGCTCGCACAGAGGCACAGAGACTGGGGCTGCTTGCTTGTCTTGCCACCTCAAACATCAAACGTACCTCTGGGGGTCCGTGCCGGGCGTCTCCGGCAGCCCTGCTCTGAAAATGCGAACGTCTGCAGATAGCTCGCAGCCAGAAAGAGCTAGCCTGGAAAGCTGTTGCTCAGCCTCATCTGCCCATGGCACTGCTCGCACAGAGGCACAGAGACTGGGGCTGCTTGCTTGTCTTGCCACCTCAAACTTCAAACGTACCTCTGAGGGTCCGTGCCGGATGCCTCCGGCAGCCCTGCTCCTAAAATGCGAACATCTGCAGATAGCTCGCAGGCAGAAAGAGCTAGCCTGGAAAGCTGTTGCTCAGCCTCATCTGCCCATGGCACTGCTCGCACAGAGGCACAGAGACTGGGGCTGCTTGCTTGTCTTGCCACCTCAAACTTCAAACGTACCTCTGGGGTCCTTGCCGGGCGTCTCCGGCAGCCCTGCTCTGAAAACGCGAACGTCTGCAGATACCTCGCAGGCAGAAAGAGCTAGCCTGGAAAGCTGTTGCTCAGCCTCATCTGCCCATGGCACTGCTCGCACAGAGGCACAGAGACTGGGGCTGCTTGCTTGTCTTGCCACCTCAAACTTCAAACGTACCTCTGAGGGTCCGTGCCGGATGCCTCCGGCAGCCCTGCTCCTAAAATGCGAACATCTGCAGATAGCTCGCAGGCAGAAAGAGCTAGCCTGGAAAGCTGTTGCTCAGCCTCATCTGCCCATGGCACTGCTCGCACAGAGGCACAGAGACTGGGGCTGCTTGCTTGTCTTGCCACCTCAAATTTCAAACGTACCTCTGGGGGTCCGTGCCGGGCGTCTCCGGCAGCCCTGCTCTGAAAATGCGAACGTCTGCAGATAGCTCGCAGGCAGAAAGAGCTAGCCTGGAAAGCTGTTGCTCAGCCTCATCTGCCCATGGCACTGCTCGCACAGAGGCACAGAGACTGGGGCTGCTTGCTTGTCTTGCCACCTCAAACTTCAAACATACCTCTGGGGGTCCGTGCCGTGCGCCTCCAGCAGCCCTGCTCTCAAAACTCGCGTCTGCAGATAACTCGCAGCCAGAAAGAGCTAGCCTGGAAAGCTGTTGCTCAGCCTCATCTGCCCATGGCGCTGCTCGCACAGAGGCACAGAGACTGGGGCTGCTTGCTTGTCTTGCCACCTCAAACATCAAACGTACCTCTGGGGGTCCGTGCCGGGCGTCTCCGGAAGCCCTGCTCTAAAAACGCGAACGTCTGCAGATAGCTCGCAGCCAGAAAGAGCTAGCCTGGAAAGCTGTTGCTCAGCCTCATCTGCCCATGGCACTGCTCGCACAGAGGCACAGAGACTGGGGCTGCTTGCTTGTCTTGCCACCTCAAACTTCAAACGTACCTCTGGGGGTCCGTGCCGGGCGTCTCCGGCAGCCCTGCTCTCAAAACGCGAACGTCTGCAGATAACTCGCAGCCAGAAAGAGCTAGCCTGGAAAGCTGTTGCTCAGCCTCATCTGCCCATGGCACTGCTCGCACAGAGGCACAGAGACTGGGGCTGCTTGCTTGTCTTGCCACCTCAAACTTCAAACGTACCTCTGGGGGTCCGTGTAAGGCGTCTCCGGCAGCCCTGCTCCCAAAATGCAAACGTCTGCAGATAGCTCGCAGCCAGAAAGAGCTAGCCTTGAAAGCTGTTGCTCAGCCTCATCTGCCCATGGCACTGCTCGCACAGAGGCACAGAGACTGGGGCTGCTTGCTTGTCTTGCCACCTCAAACTTCAAACGTACCTCTGGGGTACGTGCCGCGCGCCTCCGGCAGCCCTGCTCTGAAAATGCGAACGTCTGCAGATAGCTCGCAGCCAGAAAGAGCTAGCCTGGAAAGCTGTTGCTCAGCCTCATCTGCCCATGGCACTGCTCGCACAGAGGCACAGAGACTGGGGCTGCTTGCTTGTCTTGCCACCTCAAACTTCAAACGTACCTCTGGGGGTCCGTGTAAGGCGTCTCCGGCAGCCCTGCTCTCAAAACGCGAACGTCTGCAGATAGCTCGCAGGCAGAAAGAGCTAGCCTGGAAAGCTGTTGCTCAGCCTCATCTGCCCATGGCACTGCTCGCACAGAGGCACAGAGACTGGGGCTGCTTGCTTGTCTTGCCACCTCAAACTTCAAACGTACCTCTGAGGGTCCGTGCCGGATGCCTCCGGCAGCCCTGCTCCTAAAATGCGAACATCTGCAGATAGCTCGCAGCCAGAAAGAGCTAGCCTGGAAAGCTGTTGCTCAGCCTCATCTGCCCATGGCACTGCTCGCACAGAGGCACAGAGACTGGGGCTGCTTGCTTGTCTTGCCACCTCAAACATCAAACGTACCTCTGGGGGTCCGTGCCGGGCGTCTCCGGCAGCCCTGCTCTGAAAATGCGAACGTCTGCAGATAGCTCGCAGCCAGAAAGAGCTAGCCTGGAAAGCTGTTGCTCAGCCTCATCTGCCCATGGCACTGCTCGCACAGAGGCACAGAGACTGGGGCTGCTTGCTTGTCTTGCCACCTCAAACTTCAAACGTACCTCTGGGGGTCCGTGCCGGGCGCCTCCGGCAGCCCTGCTCTCAAAACGCGAACGTCTGCAGATAACTCGCAGCCAGAAAGAGCTAGCCTGGAAAGCTGTTGCTCAGCCTCATCTGCCCATGGCACTGCTCGCACAGAGGCACAGAAACTGGGGCTGCTTGCTTGTCTTGCCACCTCAAACTTCAAACGTACCTCTGGGGGTCCGTGTAAGGCGTCTCCGGCAGCCCTGCTCTCAAAACGCTAACGTCTGCAGATAGCTCGCAGGCAGAAAGAGCTAGCCTGGAAAGCTGTTGCTCAGCCTCATCTGCCCATGGCACTGCTCGCACAGAGGCACAGAGACTGGGGCTGCTTGCTTGTCTTGCCACCTCAAACTTCAAACGTACCTCTGGGGTACGTGCCGCGCGCCTCCGCCAGCCCTGCTCTCAAAACGCAAACGTCTGCAGATAGCTCGCAGCCAGAAAGAGCTAGCCTGGAAAGCTGTTGCTCAGCCTCATCTGCCCATGGCACTGCTCGCACAGAGGCACAGAAACTGGGGCTGCTTGCTTGTCTTGCCACCTCAAACTTCAAACGTACCTCTGGGGGTCCTTGCCGGGCGTCTCCGGCAGCCCTGCTCTGAAAACGCGAACGTCTGCAGATACCTCGCAGGCAGAAAGAGCTAGCCTGGAAAGCTGTTGCTCAGCCTCATCTGCCCATGGCACTGCTCGCACAGAGGCACAGAGACTGGGGCTGCTTGCTTGTCTTGCCACCTCAAACTTCAAACGTACCTCTGAGGGTCCGTGCCGGATGCCTCCGGCAGCCCTGCTCCTAAAATGCGAACATCTGCAGATAGCTCGCAGGCAGAAAGAGCTAGCCTGGAAAGCTGTTGCTCAGCCTCATCTGCCCATGGCACTGCTCGCACAGAGGCACAGAGACTGGGGCTGCTTGCTTGTCTTGCCACCTCAAATTTCAAACGTACCTCTGGGGGTCCTTGCCGGGCGTCTCCGGCAGCCCTGCTCTGAAAATGCGAACGTCTGCAGATAGCTCGCAGCCAGAAAGAGCTAGCCTGGAAAGCTGTTGCTCAGCCTCATCTGCCCATGGCACTGCTCGCACAGAGGCACAGAGACTGGGGCTGCTTGCTTGTCTTGCCACCTCAAACTTCAAACGTACCTCTGGGGGTCCGTGCCGGGCGCCTCCGGCAGCCCTGCTCTCAAAACGCGAACGTCTGCAGATAACTCGCAGCCAGAAAGAGCTAGCCTGGAAAGCTGTTGCTCAGCCTCATCTGCCCATGGTACTGCTCGCACAGAGGCACAGAAACTGGGGCTGCTTGCTTGTCTTGCCACCTCAAACTTCAAACGTACCTCTGGGGGTCCGTGTAAGGCGTCTCCGGCAGCCCTGCTCTGAAAACGCTAACGTCTGCAGATAGCTCGCAGGCAGAAAGAGCTAGCCTGGAAAGCTGTTGCTCAGCCTCATCTGCCCATGGCACTGCTCGCACAGAGGCACAGAGACTGGGGCTGCTTGCTTGTCTTGCCACCTCAAACTTCAAACGTACCTCTGGGGTACGTGACGCGCGCCTCCGGCAGCCCTGCTCTCAAAACGCAAACGTCTGCAGATAGCTCGCAGCCAGAAAGAGCTAGCCTGGAAAGCTGTTGCTCAGCCTCATCTGCCCATGGCACTGCTCGCACAGAGGCACAGAAACTGGGGCTGCTTGCTTGTCTTGCCACCTCAAACTTCAAACGTACCTCTGGGGGTCCTTGCCGGGCGTCTCCGGCAGCCCTGCTCTGAAAACGCGAACGTCTGCAGATAGCTCGCAGCCAGAAAGAGCTAGCCTGGAAAGCTGTTGCTCAGCCTCATCTGCCCATGGCACTGCTCGCACAGAGGCACAGAGACTGGGGCTGCTTGCTTGTCTTGCCACCTCAAACTTCAAACGTACCTCTGAGGGTCCGTGCCGGATGCCTCCGGCAGCCCTGCTCCTAAAATGCGAACGTCTGCAGATAGCTCGCAGCCAGAAAGAGCTAGCCTGGAAAGCTGTTGCTCAGCCTCATCTGCCCATGGCACTGCTCGCACAGAGGCACAGAGACTGGGGCTGCTTGCTTGTCTTGCCACCTCAAACTTCAAACGTACCTCTGAGGGTCCGTGCCGGATGCCTCCGGCAGCCCTGCTCCTAAAATGCGAACATCTGCAGATAGCTCGCAGCCAGAAAGAGCTAGCCTGGAAAGCTGTTGCTCAGCCTCATCTGCCCATGGCACTGCTCGCACAGAGGCACAGAGACTGGGGCTGCTTGCTTGTCTTGCCACCTCAAACATCAAACGTACCTCTGGGGGTCCGTGCCGGGCGTCTCCGGCAGCCCTGCTCTGAAAATGCGAACGTCTGCAGATAGCTCGCAGCCAGAAAGAGCTAGCCTGGAAAGCTGTTGCTAAGCCTCATCTGCCCATGGCACTGCTCGCACAGAGGCACAGAGACTGGGGCTGCTTGCTTGTCTTGCCACCTCAAACTTCAAACGTACCTCTGGGGGTCCGTGCCGGGCGCCTCCGGCAGCCCTGCTCTCAAAACGCGAACGTCTGCAGATAACTCGCAGCCAGAAAGAGCTAGCCTGGAAAGCTGTTGCTCAGCCTCATCTGCCCATGGCACTGCTCGCACAGAGGCACAGAAACTGGGGCTGCTTGCTTGTCTTGCCACCTCAAACTTCAAACGTACCTCTGGGGGTCCGTGTAAGGCGTCTCCGGCAGCCCTGCTCTGAAAACGCTAACGTCTGCAGATAGCTCGCAGGCAGAAAGAGCTAGCCTGGAAAGCTGTTGCTCAGCCTCATCTGCCCATGGCACTGCTCGCACAGAGGCACAGAGACTGGGGCTGCTTGCTTGTCTTGCCACCTCAAACTTCAAACGTACCTCTGGGGTACGTGCCGCGCGCCTCCGCCAGCCCTGCTCTCAAAACGCAAACGTCTGCAGATAGCTCGCAGCCAGAAAGAGCTAGCCTGGAAAGCTGTTGCTCAGCCTCATCTGCCCATGGCACTGCTCGCACAGAGGCACAGAAACTGGGGCTGCTTGCTTGTCTTGCCACCTCAAACTTCAAACGTACCTCTGGGGGTCCTTGCCGGGCGTCTCCGGCAGCCCTGCTCTGAAAACGCGAACGTCTGCAGATACCTCGCAGGCAGAAAGAGCTAGCCTGGAAAGCTGTTGCTCAGCCTCATCTGCCCATGGCACTGCTCGCACAGAGGCACAGAGACTGGGGCTGCTTGCTTGTCTTGCCACCTCAAACTTCAAACGTACCTCTGAGGGTCCGTGCCGGATGCCTCCGGCAGCCCTGCTCCTAAAATGCGAACATCTGCAGATAGCTCGCAGGCAGAAAGAGCTAGCCTGGAAAGCTGTTGCTCAGCCTCATCTGCCCATGGCACTGCTCGCACAGAGGCACAGAGACTGGGGCTGCTTGCTTGTCTTGCCACCTCAAATTTCAAACGTACCTCTGGGGGTCCTTGCCGGGCGTCTTCGGCAGCCCTGCTCTGAAAATGCGAACGTCTGCAGATAGCTCGCAGCCAGAAAGAGCTAGCCTGGAAAGCTGTTGCTCAGCCTCATCTGCCCATGGCACTGCTCGCACAGAGGCACAGAAACTGGGGCTGCTTGCTTGTCTTGCCACCTCAAACTTCAAACGTACCTCTGGGGGTCCGTGACGGGCGCCTCCGGCAGCCCTGCTCTCAAAACGCGAACGTCTGCAGATAACTCGCAGGCAGAAAGAGCTAGCCTGGAAAGCTGTTGCTCAGCCTCATCTGCCCATGGCACTGCTCGCACAGAGGCACAGAAACTGGGGCTGCTTGCTTGTCTTGCCACCTCAAACTTCAAACGTACCTCTGGGGGTCCGTGTAAGGCGTCTCCGGCAGCCCTGCTCTGAAAACGCTAACGTCTGCAGATAGCTCGCAGGCAGAAAGAGCTAGCCTGGAAAGCTGTTGCTCAGCCTCATCTGCCCATGGCACTGCTCGCACAGAGGCACAGAGACTGGGGCTGCTTGCTTGTCTTGCCACCTCAAACTTCAAACGTACCTCTGGGGTACGTGCCGCGCGCCTCCGGCAGCCCTGCTCTCAAAACGCAAACGTCTGCAGATAGCTCGCAGCCAGAAAGAGCTAGCCTGGAAAGCTGTTGCTCAGCCTCATCTGCCCATGGCACTGCTCGCACAGAGGCACAGAAACTGGGGCTGCTTGCTTGTCTTGCCACCTCAAACTTCAAACGTACCTCTGAGGGTCCGTGCCGGGCGCCTCCGGCAGCCCTGCTCCTAAAATCCGAACATCTGCAGATAGCTCGCAGCCAGAAAGAGCTAGCCTGGAAAGCTGTTGCTCAGCCTCATCTGCCCATGGCACTGCTCGCACAGAGGCACAGAGACTGGGGCTGCTTGCTTGTCTTGCCACCTCAAACTTCAAACGTACCTCTGAGGGTCCTTGCCTGATGCCTCCGGCAGCCCTGCTCCTAAAATGCGAACATCTGCAGATAGCTCGCAGGCAGAAAGAGCTAGCCTGGAAAGCTGTTGCTCAGCCTCATCTGCCCATGGCACTGCTCGCACAGAGGCACAGAGACTGGGGCTGCTTGCTTGTCTTGCCACCTCAAATTTCAAACGTATCTCTGGGGGTCCTTGCCGGGCGTCTCCGGCAGCCCTGCTCTGAAAATGCGAACGTCTGCAGATAGCTCGCAGGCAGAAAGAGCTAGCCTGGAAAGCTGTTGCTCAGCCTCATCTGCCCATGGCACTGCTCGCACAGAGGCACAGAGACTGGGGCTGCTTGCTTGTCTTGCCACCTCAAACTTCCAACCTACCTCTGGGGGTCCGTGCCGTGCGCCTCCAGCAGCCCTGCTCTCAAAACTCGCGTCTGCAGATAACTCGCAGCCAGAAAGAGCTAGCCTGGAAAGCTGTTGCTCAGCCTCATCTGCCCATGGCGCTGCTCGCACAGAGGCACAGAGACTGGGGCTGCTTGCTTGTCTTGCCACCTCAAACATCAAACGTACCTCTGGGGGTCCGTGCCGGGCGTCTCCGGAAGCCCTGCTCTGAAAACGCGAACGTCTGCAGATAGCTCGCAGCCAGAAAGAGCTAGCCTGGAAAGCTGTTGCTCAGCCTCATCTGCCCATGGCACTGCTCGCACAGAGGCACAGAGACTGGGGCTGCTTGCTTGTCTTGCCACCTCAAACTTCAAACGTACCTCAGGGGGTCCGTGTAAGGCGTCTCCGGCAGCCCTGCTCCCAAAATGCGAACGTCTGCAGATAGCTCGCAGGCAGAAAGAGCTAGCCTGGAAAGCTGTTGCTCAGCCTCATCTGCCCATGGCACTGCTCGCACAGAGGCACAGAGACTGGGGCTGCTTGCTTGTCTTGCCACCTCAAACTTCAAACGTACCTCTCGGGGTACGTGCCGCGCGCCTCCGGCAGCCCTGCTCTGAAAATGCGAACGTCTGCAGATAGCTCGCAGCCAGAAAGAGCTAGCCTGGAAAGCTGTTGCTCAGCCTCATCTGCCCATGGCACTGCTCACACAGAGGCACAGAGACTGGGGCTGCTTGCTTGTCTTGCCACCTCAAACTTCAAACGTACCTCTGGGGGTCCGTGTAAGGCGTCTCCGGCAGCCCTGCTCTGAAAACGCGAACGTCTGCAGATAGCTCGCAGGCAGAAAGAGCTAGCCTGGAAAGCTGTTGCTCAGCCTCATCTGCCCATGGCACTGCTCGCACAGAGGCACAGAGACTGGGGCTGCTTGCTTGTCTTGCCACCTCAAACTTCAAACGTACCTTAGGGGGTCCTTGCCGGGCGTCTCCGGCAGCCCTGCTCTGAAAATGCGAACGTCTGCAGATAGCTCGCAGGCAGAAAGAGCTAGCCTGGAAAGCTGTTGCTCAGCCTCATCTGCCCATGGCACTGCTCGCACAGAGGCACAGAGACTGGGGCTGCTTGCTTGTCTTGCCACCTCAAACTTCAAACGTACCTCTGAGGGTCCGTGTCGGATGCCTCCGGCAGCCCTGCTCCTAAAATGCGAACATCTGCAGATAGCTCGCAGGCAGAAAGAGCTAGCCTGGAAAGCTGTTGCTCAGCCTCATCTGCCCATGGCACTGCTCGCACAGAGGCACAGAGACTGGGGCTGCTTGCTTGTCTTGCCACCTCAAACTTCAAACGTACCTCTCGGGGTCCGTGCCGGGCGTCTCCGGCAGCCCTGCTCTGAAAATGCGAACGTCTGCAGATAGCTCGCAGCCAGAAAGAGCTAGCCTGGAAAGCTGTTGCTCAGCCTCATCTGCCCATGGCACTGCTCGCACAGAGGCACAGAGACTGGGGCTGCTTGCTTGTCTTGCCACCTCAAACTTCAAACGTACCTCTGGGGGTCCGTGCCGTGCGCCTCCAGCAGCCCTGCTCTGAAAATGCGAACGTCTGCAGATAACTCGCAGCCAGAAAGAGCTAGCCTGGAAAGCTGTTGCTCAGCCTCATCTGCCCATGGCGCTGCTCGCACAGAGGCACAGAGACTGGGGCTGCTTGCTTGTCTTGCCACCTCAAACTTCAAACGTACCTCTGGGGGTCCGTGCCGGGCGTCTCCGGCAGCCCTGCTCTGAAAATGCGAACGTCTGCAGATAGCTCGCAGCCAGAAAGAGCTAGCCTGGAAAGCTGTTGCTCAGCCTCATCTGCCCATGGCACTGCTCGCACAGAGGCACAGAGACTGGGGCTGCTTGCTTGTCTTGCCACCTCAAACTTCAAACGTACCTCTGGGGGTCCGTGCCGGGCGCCTCCGGCAGCCCTGCTCTCAAAACGCGAACGTCTGCAGATAACTCGCAGCCAGAAAGAGCTAGCCTGGAAAGCTGTTGCTCAGCCTCATCTGCCCATGGCACTGCTCGCACAGAGGCACAGAGACTGGGGCTGCTTGCTTGTCTTGCCACCTCAAACTTCAAACGTACCTCTGGGGGTCCGTGTAAGGCGTCTCCGGCAGCCCTACTCTGAAAACGCTAACGTCTGCAGATAGCTCGCAGGCAGAAAGAGCTAGCCTGGAAAGCTGTTGCTCAGCCTCATCTGCCCATGGCACTGCTCGCACAGAGGCACAGAGACTGGGGCTGCTTGCTTGTCTTGCCACCTCAAACTTCAAACGTACCTCTGGGGGTCCTTGCCGGGCGTCTCCGGCAGCCCTGCTCTGAAAATGCGAACGTCTGCAGATAGCTCGCAGCCAGAAAGAGCTAGCCTGGAAAGCTGTTGCTCAGCCTCATCTGCCCATGGCACTGCTCGCACAGAGGCACAGAGACTGGGGCTGCTTGCTTGTCTTGCCACCTCAAACTTCAAACGTACCTCTGGGGTCCGTGCCGGGCGTCTCCGGCAGCCCTGCTCTGAAAATGCGAACGTCTGCAGATAGCTCGCAGGCAGAAAGAGCTAGCCTGGAAAGCTGTTGCTCAGCCTCATCTGCCCATGGCACTGCTCGCACAGAGGCACAGAGACTGGGGCTGCTTGCTTGTCTTGCCACCTCAAACTTCAAACGTACCTCTCGGGGTCCGTGCCGGGCGTCTCCGGCAGCCCTGCTCTGAAAATGCGAACATCTGCAGATAGTTCGCAGCCAGAAAGAGCTAGCCTGGAAAGCTGTTGCTCAGCCTCATCTGCCCATGGCACTGCTCGCACAGAGGCACAGAGACTGGGGCTGCTTGCTTGTCTTGCCACCTCAAACTTCAAACGTACGTCTGGGGTCCGTGCCGGGCGCCTCCGGCAGCCCTGCTCTGAAAATGCGAACGTCTGCAGATAGCTCGCAGCCAGAAAGAGCTAGCCTGGAAAGCTGTTGCTCAGCCTCATCTGCCCATGGCACTGCTCGCACAGAGGCACAGAGACTGGGGCTGCTTGCTTGTCTTGCCACCTCAAACTTCCAACGTACCTCTGGGGATCCGTGCCGGGCGTCTCCGGCAGCCCTGCTCTGAAAATGCGAACGTCTGCAGATAGCTTGCAGCCAGAAAGAGCTAGCCTGGAAAGCTGTTGCTCAGCCTCATCTGCCCATGGCACTGCTCGCACAGAGGCACAGAGACTGGGGCTGCTTGCTTGTCTTGCCACCTCAAACTTCAAACGTACCTCTGGGGTCCGTGCCGGGCGTCTCCGGCAGCCCTGCTCTGAAAATGCGAACGTCTGCAGATAGCTCGCAGCCAGAAAGAGCTAGCCTGGAAAGCTGTTGCTCAGCCTCATCTGCCCATGGCACTGCTCGCACAGAGGCACAGAGACTGGGGCTGCTTGCTTGTCTTGCCACCTCAAACTTCAAACGTACCTCTGGGGTCCGTGCCGGGCGTCTCCGGCAGCCCTGCTCTGAAAATGCGAACATCTGCAGATAGCTCGCAGCCATAAAGAGCTAGCCTGGAAAGCTGTGGCTCAGCCTCATCTGCCCATGGCACTGCTCGCACAGAGGCACAGAGACTGGGGCTGCTTGCTTGTCTTGCCACCTCAAACTTCAAACGTACCTCTGAGGGTCCGTACCGGGCGCCTCCGGCAGCCCTGCTCTCAAAACGCGAACGTCTGCAGATAACTCGCAGGCAGAAAGAGCTAGCCTGGAAAGCTGTTGCTCAGCCTCATCTGCCCATGGCACTGCTCGCACAGAGGCACAGAGACTGGGGCTGCATGCTTGTCTTGCCACCTGAAACTTCAAACGTACCTCTGGGGGTCCGTGCCGGGCGCCTCCGGCAGCCCTGCTCTGAAAATGCGAACGTCTGCAGATAGCTCGCAGGCAGAAAGAGCTAGCCTGGAAAGCTGTTGCTCAGCCTCATCTGCCCATGGCACTGCTCGCACAGAGGCACAGAAACTGGGGCTGCTTGCTTGTCTTGCCACCTCAAACTTCAAACGTACCTCTGGGGGTCCTTGCCGGGCGTCTCCGGCAGCCCTGCTCTGAAAATGCGAACGTCTGCAGATAGCTCGCAGGCAGAAAGAGCTAGCCTGGAAAGCTGTTGCTCAGCCTCATCTGCCCATGGCACTGCTCGCACAGAGGCACAGAAACTGGGGCTGCTTGCTTGTCTTGACACCTCAAACTTCAAACGTACCTCTGAGGGTCCGTGCCGGATGCCTCCGGCAGCCCTGCTCCTAAAATGCGAACATCTGCAGATAGCTCGCAGGCAGAAAGAGCTAGCCTGGAAAGCTGTTGCTCAGCCTCATCTGCCCATGGCACTGCTCGCACAGAGGCACAGAGACTGGGGCTGCTTGCTTGTCTTGCCACCTCAAACTTCAAACGTACCTCTGGGGGTCCTTGCCGGGCGCCTCCGGCAGCCCTGCTCTGAAAATGCGAACGTCTGCAGATAGCTCGCAGCCAGAAAGAGCTAGCCTGGAAAGCTGTTGCTCAGCCTCATCTGCCCATGGCACTGCTCGCACAGAGGCACAGAGACTGGGGCTGCTTGCTTTTCTTGCCACCTCAAACTTCAAACGTACCTCTGGGGGTCCGTGCCGGACGCCTCCGGCAGCCCTGCTCCTAAAATGCGAACATCTGCAGATAGCTCGCAGCCAGAAAGAGCTAGCCTGGAAAGCTGTTGCTCAGCCTCATCTGCCCATGGCGCTGCTCGCACAGAGGCACAGAGACTGGGGCTGCTTGCTTGTCTTGCCACCTCAAACTTCAAACGTACCTCTGGAGGTCCGTGCCAGGCGTCTCCGGCAGCCCTGCTCTGAAAATGCGAACATCTGCAGATAGTTCGCAGCCAGAAAGAGCTAGCCTGGAAAGCTGTTGCTCAGCCTCATCTGCCCATGGCACTGCTCGCACAGAGGCACAGAGACTGGGGCTGCTTGCTTGTCTTGCCACCTCAAACTTCAAACGTACCTCTGGGGGTCCGTGTAAGGCGTCTCCGGCAGCCCTGCTCTGAAAACGCTAACGTCTGCAGATAGCTCGCAGGCAGAAAGAGCTAGCCTGGAAAGCTGTTGCTCAGCCTCATCTGCCCATGGCACTGCTCGCACAGAGGCACAGAGACTGGGGCTGCTTGCTTGTCTTGCCACCTCAAACTTCAAACGTACCTCTGGGGTACGTGCCGCGCGCCTCCGGCAGCCCTGCTCTCAAAACGCAAACGTCTGCAGATAGCTCGCAGCCAGAAAGAGCTAGCCTGGAAAGCTGTTGCTCAGCCTCATCTGCCCATGGCACTGCTCGCACAGAGGCACAGAAACTGGGGCTGCTTGCTTGTCTTGCCACCTCAAACTTCAAACGTACCTCTGGGGGTCCGTGCCGGGCGTCTCCGGCAGCCCTGCTCTGAAAACGCGAACGTCTGCAGATACCTCGCAGGCAGAAAGAGCTAGCCTGGAAAGCTGTTGCTCAGCCTCATCTGCCCATGGCACTGCTCGCACAGAGGCACAGAGACTGGGGCTGCTTGCTTGTCTTGCCACCTCAAATTTCAAACGTACCTCTGGGGGTCCTTGCCGGGCGTCTCCGGCAGCCCTGCTCTGAAAATGCGAACGTCTGCAGATAGCTCGCAGCCAGAAAGAGCTAGCCTGGAAAGCTGTTGCTCAGCCTCATCTGCCCATGGCACTGCTCGCACAGAGGCACAGAGACTGGGGCTGCTTGCTTGTCTTGCCACCTCAAACTTCAAACGTACCTCTGGGGGTCCGTGCCGGGCGCCTCCGGCAGCCCTGCTCTCAAAACGCGAACGTCTGCAGATAACTCGCAGCCAGAAAGAGCTAGCCTGGAAAGCTGTTGCTCAGCCTCATCTGCCCATGGCACTGCTCGCACAGAGGCACAGAAACTGGGGCTGCTTGCTTGTCTTGCCACCTCAAACTTCAAACGTACCTCTGGGGGTCCGTGTAAGGCGTCTCCGGCAGCCCTGCTCTGAAAACGCTAACGTCTGCAGATAGCTCGCAGGCAGAAAGAGCTAGCCTGGAAAGCTGTTGCTCAGCCTCATCTGCCCATGGCACTGCTCGCACAGAGGCACAGAGACTGGGGCTGCTTGCTTGTCTTGCCACCTCAAACTTCAAACGTACCTCTGGGGGTCCGTGTAAGGCGTCTCCGGCAGCCCTGCTCTGAAAACGCGAACGTCTGCAGATAGCTCGCAGCCAGAAAGAGCTAGCCTGGAAAGCTGTTGCTCAGCCTCATCTGCCCATGGCACTGCTCGCACAGAGGCACAGAAACTGGGGCTGCTTGCTTGTCTTGCCACCTCAAACTTCAAACGTACCTCTGGGGGTCCTTGCCGGGCGTCTCCGGCAGCCCTGCTCTGAAAACGCGAACGTCTGCAGATAGCTCGCAGGCAGAAAGAGCTAGCCTGGAAAGCTGTTGCTCAGCCTCATCTGCCCATGGCACTGCTCGCACAGAGGCACAGAGACTGGGGCTGCTTGCTTGTCTTGCCACCTCAAACTTCAAACGTACCTCTGAGGGTCCTTGCCGGATGCCTCCGGCAGCCCTGCTCCTAAAATGCGAACATCTGCAGATAGCTCGCAGGCAGAAAGAGCTAGCCTGGAAAGCTGTTGCTCAGCCTCATCTGCCCATGGCACTGCTCGCACAGAGGCACAGAGACTGGGGCTGCTTGCTTGTCTTGCCACCTCAAATTTCAAACGTACCTCTGGGGGTCCTTGCCGGGCGTCTCCGGCAGCCCTGCTCTGAAAATGCGAACGTCTGCAGATAGCTCGCAGGCAGAAAGAGCTAGCCTGGAAAGCTGTTGCTCAGCCTCATCTGCCCATGGCACTGCTCGCACAGAGGCACAGAGACTGGGGCTGCTTGCTTGTCTTGCCACCTCAAACTTCAAACATACCTCTGGGGGTCCGTGCCGTGCGCCTCCAGCAGCCCTGCTCTCAAAACTCGCGTCTGCAGATAACTCGCAGCCAGAAACAGCTAGCCTGGAAAGCTGTTGCTCAGCCTCATCTGCCCATGGCGCTGCTCGCACAGAGGCACAGAGACTGGGGCTGCTTGCTTGTCTTGCCACCTCAAACATCAAACGTACCTCTGGGGGTCCGTGCCGGGCGTCTCTGGCAGCCCTGCTCTGAAAACGCGAACGTCTGCAGATAGCTCGCAGCCAGAAAGAGCTAGCCTGGAAAGCTGTTGCTCAGCCTCATCTGCCCATGGCACTGCTCGCACAGAGGCACAGAGACTGGGGCTGCTTGCTTGTCTTGCCACCTCAAACTTCAAACGTACCTCTGGGGGTCCGTGCTGGGCGTCTCCGGCAGCCCTGCTCTCAAAACGCGAACGTCTGCAGATAACTCGCAGCCAGAAAGAGCTAGCCTGGAAAGCTGTTGCTCAGCCTCATCTGCCCATGGCACTGCTCGCACAGAGGCACAGAGACTGGGGCTGCTTGCTTGTCTTGCCACCTCAAACTTCAAACGTACCTCTGGGGGTCCGTGTAAGGCGTCTCCGGCAGCCCTACTCCCAAAATGCGAACGTCTGCAGATAGCTCGCAGGCAGAAAGAGCTAGCCTGGAAAGCTGTTGCTCAGCCTCATCTGCCCATGGCACTGCTCGCACAGAGGCACAGAGACTGGGGCTGCTTGCTTGTCTTGCCACCTCAAACTTCAAACGTACCTCTGGGGTACGTGCCGCGCGCCTCCGGCAGCCCTGCTCTGAAAATGCGAACGTCTGCAGATAGCTTGCAGCCAGAAAGAGCTAGCCTGGAAAGCTGTTGCTCAGCCTCATCTGCCCATGGCACTGCTCGCACAGAGGCACAGAGACTGGGGCTGCTTGCTTGTCTTGCCACCTCAAACTTCAAACGTACCTCTGGGGGTCCGTGTAAGGCGTCTCCGGCAGCCCTGGTCTCAAAACGCGAACGTCTGCAGATAGCTCGCAGCCAGAAAGAGCTAGCCTGGAAAGCTGTTGCTCAGCCTCATCTGCCCATGGCACTGCTCGCACAGAGGCACAGAGACTGGGGCTGCTTGCTTGTCTTGCCACCTCAAACTTCAAACGTACCTCTCGGGGTCCTTGCCGGGCGTCTCCGGCAGCCCTGCTCTGAAAATGCGAACGTCTGCAGATAGCTCGCAGGCAGAAAGAGCTAGCCTGGAAAGCTGTTGCTCAGCCTCATCTGCCCATGGCACTGCTCGCACAGAGGCACAGAGACTGGGGCTGCTTGCTTGTCTTGCCACCTCAAACTTCAAACGTACCTCTGAGGGTCCGTGCCGGATGCCTCCGGCAGCCCTGCTCCTAAAATGCGAACATCTGGAGATAGCTCGCAGCCAGAAAGAGCTAGCCTGGAAAGCTGTTGCTCAGCCTCATCTGCCCATGGCACTGCTCGCACAGAGGCACAGAGACTGGGGCTGCTTGCTTGTCTTGCCACCTCAAACTTCAAACGTACCTCTGGGGTCCATGCCGGGCGTCTCCGGCAGCCCTGCTCTGGAAATGCGAACGTCTGCAGATAGCTCGCAGGCAGAAAGAGCTAGCCTGGAAAGCTGTTGCTCAGCCTCATCTGCCCATGGCACTGCTCGCACAGAGGCACAGAGACTGGGGCTGCTTGCTTGTCTTGCCACCTCAAACTTCAAATGTACCTCTGGGGGTGCGTGCCGTGCGCCTCCAGCAGCCCTGCTCTCAAAACGCGAACGTCTGCAGATAACTCGCAGCCAGAAAGAGCTAGCCTGGAAAGCTGTTGCTCAGCCTCATCTGCCCATGGCACTGCTCGCACAGAGGCACAGAGACTGGGGCTGCTTGCTTGTCTTGCCACCTCAAACTTCAAACGTACCTCTGGGGGTCCGTGCCGGGCGTCGCCGGCAGCCCTGCTCTGAAAATGCGAACGTCTGCAGATAACTCGCAGCCAGAAAGAGCTAGCCTGGAAAGCTGTTGCTCAGCCTCATCTGCCCATGGCGCTGCTCGCACAGAGGCACAGAGACTGGGGCTGCTTGCTTGTCTTGCCACCTCAAACATCAAACGTACCTCTGGGGGTCCGTGCCGGGCGTCTCCGGAAGCCCTGCTCTGAAAACGCGAACGTCTGCAGATAGCTCGCAGCCAGAAAGAGCTAGCCTGGAAAGCTGTTGCTCAGCCTCATCTGCCCATGGCACTGCTCGCACAGAGGCACAGAGACTGGGGCTGCTTGCTTGTCTTGCCACCTCAAACTTCAAACGTACCTCTGGGGGTCCGTGCCGGGCGTCTCCGGCAGCCCTGCTCTGAAAACGCGAACGTCTGCAGATAACTCGCAGCCAGAAAGAGCTAGCCTGGAAAGCTGTTGCTCAGCCTCATCTGCCCATGGCACTGCTCGCACAGAGGCACAGAGACTGGGGCTGCTTGCTTGTCTTGCCACCTCAAACTTCAAACGTACCTCTGGGGGTCCGTGTAAGGCGTCTCCGGCAGCCCTGCTCCCAAAATGCGAACGTCTGCAGATAGCTCGCAGGCAGAAAGAGCTAGCCTGGAAAGCTGTTGCTCAGCCTCATCTGCCCATGGCACTGCTCGCACAGAGGCACAGAGACTGGGGCTGCTTGCTTGTCTTGCCACCTCAAACTTCAAACGTACCTCTGGGGTACGTGCCGCGCGCCTCCGGCAGCCCTGCTCTGAAAATGCGAACGTCTGCAGATAGCTCGCAGCCAGAAAGAGCTAGCCTGGAAAGCTGTTGCTCAGCCTCATCTGCCCATGGCACTGCTCGCACAGAGGCACAGAGACTGGGGCTGCTTGCTTGTCTTGCCACCTCAAACTTCAAACGTACCTCTGGGGGTCCGTGTAAGGCGTCTCCGGCAGCCCTGCTCTCAAAACGCGAACGTCTGCAGATAGCTCGCAGCCAGAAAGAGCTAGCCTGGAAAGCTGTTGCTCAGCCTCATCTGCCCATGGCACTGCTCGCACAGAGGCACAGAGACTGGGGCTGCTTGCTTGTCTTGCCACCTCAAACTTCAAACGTACCTCTGGGGGTCCTTGCCGGGCGTCTCCGGCAGCCCTGCTCTGAAACTGCGAACGTCTGCAGATAGCTCGCAGGCAGAAAGAGCTAGCCTGGAAAGCTGTTGCTCAGCCTCATCTGCCCATGGCACTGCTCGCACAGAGGCACAGAGACTGGGGCTGCTTGCTTGTCTTGCCACCTCAAACTTCAAACGTACCTCTGAGGGTCCGTGCCGGATGCCTCCGGCAGCCCTGCTCTGAAAATGCGAACGTCTGCAGATAGCTCGCAGCCAGAAAGAGCTAGCCTGGAAAGCTGTTGCTCAGCCTCATCTGCCCATGGCACTGCTCGCACAGAGGCACAGAGACTGGGGCTGCTTGCTTGTCTTGCCACCTCAAACTTCAAACGTACCTCTGGGGGTCCGTGCCGGGCGCCTCCGGCAGCCCTGCTCTCAAAACGCGAACGTCTGCAGATAACTCGCAGCCAGAAAGAGCTAGCCTGGAAAGCTGTTGCTCAGCCTCATCTGCCCATGGCACTGCTCGCACAGAGGCACAGAAACTGGGGCTGCTTGCTTGTCTTGCCACCTCAAACTTCAAACGTACCTCTGGGGGTCCGTGTAAGGCGTCTCCGGCAGCCCTACTCTGAAAACGCTAACGTCTGCAGATAGCTCGCAGGCAGAAAGAGCTAGCCTGGAAAGCTGTTGCTCAGCCTCATCTGCCCATGGCACTGCTCGCACAGAGGCACAGAGACTGGGGCTGCTTGCTTGTCTTGCCACCTCAAACTTCAAACGTACCTCTGGGGGTCCTTGCCGGGCGTCTCCGGCAGCCCTGCTCTGAAAATGCGAACGTCTGCAGATAGCTCGCAGGCAGAAAGAGCTAGCCTGGAAAGCTGTTGCTCAGCCTCATCTGCCCATGGCACTGCTCGCACAGAGGCACAGAGACTGGGGCTGCTTGCTTGTCTTGCCACCTCAAACTTCAAACGTACCTCTGAGGGTCCGTGCCGGATGCCTCCGGCAGCCCTGCTCCTAAAATGCGAACATCTGCAGATAGCTCGCAGGCAGAAAGAGCTAGCCTGGAAAGCTGTTGCTCAGCCTCATCTGCCCATGGCACTGCTCGCACAGAGGCACAGAGACTGGGGCTGCTTGCTTGTCTTGCCACCTCAAACTTCAAACGTACCTCTGGGGGTCCTTGCCGGGCGTCTCCGGCAGCCCTGCTCTGAAAATGCGAACGTCTGCAGATAGCTCGCAGCCAGAAAGAGCTAGCCTGGAAAGCTGTTGCTCAGCCTCATCTGCCCATGGCACTGCTCGCACAGAGGCACAGAGACTGGGGCTGCTTGCTTGTCTTGCCACCTCAAACTTCAAACGTACCTCTGAGGGTCCGTGCCGGACGCCTCCGGCAGCCCTGCTCCTAAAATGCGAACATCTGCAGATAGCTCGCAGCCAGAAAGAGCTAGCCTGGAAAGCTGTTGCTCAGCCTCATCTGCCCATGGCACTGCTCGCACAGAGGCACAGAGACTGGGGCTGCTTGCTTGTCTTGCCACCTCAAACTTCAAACGTACCTCTGAGGTTCCGTTCCGGATGCCTCCGGCAGCCCTGCTCCTAAAATCCGAACATCTGCAGATAGCTCGCAGCCAGAAAGAGCTAGCCTGGAAAGCTGTTGCTCAGCCTCATCTGCCCATGGCACTGCTCGCACAGAGGCACAGAGACTGGGGCTGCTTGCTTGTCTTGCCACCTCAAACTTCAAACGTACCTCTCGGGGTCCGTGCCGGGCGTCTCCGGCAGCCCTGCTCTGAAAATGCGAACATCTGCAAATAGTTCGCAGCCAGAAAGAGCTAGCCTGGAAAGCTGTTGCTCAGCCTCATCTGCCCATGGCACTGCTCGCACAGAGGCACAGAGACTGGGGCTGCTTGCTTGTCTTGCCACCTCAAACTTCAAACGTACCTCTGGGGTACGTGCCGCGCGCCTCCGGCAGCCCTGCTCTGAAAATGCGAACGTCTGCAGATAGCTTGCAGCCAGAAAGAGCTAGCCTGGAAAGCTGTTGCTCAGCCTCATCTGCCCATGGCACTGCTCGCACAGAGGCACAGAGACTGGGGCTGCTTGCTTGTCTTGCCACCTCAAACTTCAAACGTACCTCTGGGGGTCCGTGTAAGGCGTCTCCGGCAGCCCTGCTCTCAAAACGCGAACGTCTGCAGATAGCTCGCAGCCAGAAAGAGCTAGCCTGGAAAGCTGTTGCTCAGCCTCATCTGCCCATGGCACTGCTCGCACAGAGGCACAGAGACTGGGGCTGCTTGCTTGTCTTGCCACCTCAAACTTCAAACGTACCTCTGGGGGTCCTTGCCGGGCGTCTCCGGCAGCCCTGCTCTGAAAATGCGAACGTCTGCAGATAGCTCGCAGCTAGAAAGAGCTAGCCTGGAAAGCTGTTGCTCAGCCTCATCTGCCCATGGCACTGCTCGCACAGAGGCACAGAGACTGGGGCTGCTTGCTTGTCTTGCCACCTCAAACTTCAAACGTACCTCTGAGGGTCCGTGCCGGATGCCTCCGGCAGCCCTGCTCCTAAAATGCGAACATCTGCAGATAGCTCGCAGCCAGAAAGAGCTAGCCTGGAAAGCTGTTGCTCAGCCTCATCTGCCCATGGCACTGCTCGCACAGAGGCACAGAGACTGGGGCTGCTTGCTTGTCTTGCCACCTCAAACTTCAAATGTACCTCTGGGGGTCCGTGCCGTGCGCCTCCAGCAGCCCTGCTCTCAAAACGCGAACGTCTGCAGATAACTCGCAGCCAGAAAGAGCTAGCCTGGAAAGCTGTTGCTCAGCCTCATCTGCCCATGGCGCTGCTCGCACAGAGGCACAGAGACTGGGGCTGCTTGCTTGTCTTGCCACCTCAAACTTCAAACGTACCTCTGGGGGTCCGTGCCGGGCGTCTCCGGCAGCCCTGCTCTGAAAATGCGAACGTCTGCAGATAACTCGCAGCCAGAAACAGCTAGCCTGGAAAGCTGTTGCTCAGCCTCATCTGCCCATGGCGCTGCTCGCACAGAGGCACAGAGACTGGGGCTGCTTGCTTGTCTTGCCACCTCAAACATCAAACGTACCTCTGGGGGTCCGTGCCGGGCGTCTCCGGAAGCCCTGCTCTGAAAACGCGAACGTCTGCAGATAGCTCGCAGCCAGAAAGAGCTAGCCTGGAAAGCTGTTGCTCAGCCTCATCTGCCCATGGCACTGCTCGCACAGAGGCACAGAGACTGGGGCTGCTTGCTTGTCTTGCCACCTCAAACTTCAAACGTACCTCTGGGGGTCCGTGCCGGGCGTCTCCGGCAGCCCTGCTCTCAAAACGCGAACGTCTGCAGATAACTCGCAGCCAGAAAGAGCTAGCCTGGAAAGCTGTTGCTCAGCCTCATCTGCCCATGGCACTGCTCGCACAGAGGCACAGAGACTGGGGCTGCTTGCTTGTCTTGCCACCTCAAACTTCAAACGTACCTCTGGGGGTCCGTGTAAGGCGTCTCCGGCAGCCCTGCTCCCAAAATGCGAACGTCTGCAGATAGCTCGCAGGCAGAAAGAGCTAGCCTGGAAAGCTGTTGCTCAGCCTCATCTGCCCATGGCACTGCTCGCACAGAGGCACAGAGACTGGGGCTGCTTGCTTGTCTTGCCACCTCAAACTTCAAACGTACCTCTGGGGTACGTGCCGCGCGCCTCCGGCAGCCCTGCTCTGAAAATGCGAACGTCTGCAGATAGCTCGCAGCCAGAAAGAGCTAGCCTGGAAAGCTGTTGCTCAGCCTCATCTGCCCATGGCACTGCTCGCACAGAGGCACAGAGACTGGGGCTGCTTGCTTGTCTTGCCACCTCAAACTTCAAACGTACCTCTGGGGGTCCGTGTAAGGCGTCTCCGGCAGCCCTGCTCTCAAAACGCGAACGTCTGCAGATAGCTCGCAGCCAGAAAGAGCTAGCCTGGAAAGCTGTTGCTCAGCCTCATCTGCCCATGGCACTGCTCGCACAGAGGCACAGAGACTGGGGCTGCTTGCTTGTCTTGCCACCTCAAACTTCAAACGTACCTCTGGGGGTCCGTGCCGGGCGTCTCCGGCAGCCCTGCTCTCAAAACGCGAACGTCTGCAGATAACTCGCAGCCAGAAAGAGCTAGCCTGGAAAGCTGTTGCTCAGCCTCATCTGCCCATGGCACTGCTCGCACAGAGGCACAGAGACTGGGGCTGCATGCTTGTCTTGCCACCTGAAACTTCAAACGTACCTCTGGGGGTTCGTGCCGGGCGCCTCCGGCAGCCCTGCTCCCAAAATGCGAACGTCTGCAGATAGCTCGCAGGCAGAAAGAGCTAGCCTGGAAAGCTGTTGCTCAGCCTCATCTGCCCATGGCACTGCTCGCACAGAGGCACAGAGACTGGGGCTGCTTGCTTGTCTTGCCACCTCAAACTTCAAACGTACCTCTGGGGTACGTGCCGCGCGCCTCCGGCAGCCCTGCTCTGAAAATGCGAACGTCTGCAGATAGCTCGCAGCCAGAAAGAGCTAGCCTGGAAAGCTGTTGCTCAGCCTCATCTGCCCATGGCACTGCTCGCACAGAGGCACAGAGACTGGGGCTGCTTGCTTGTCTTGCCACCTCAAACTTCAAACGTACCTCTGGGGGTCCGTGTAAGGCGTCTCCGGCAGCCCTGCTCTCAAAACGCGAACGTCTGCAGATAGCTCGCAGGCAGAAAGAGCTAGCCTGGAAAGCTGTTGCTCAGCCTCATCTGCCCATGGCACTGCTCGCACAGAGGCACAGAGACTGGGGCTGCTTGCTTGTCTTGCCACCTCAAACTTCAAACGTACCTCTGGGGGTCCTTGCCGGGCGTCTCTGGCAGCCCTGCTCTGAAACTGCGAACGTCTGCAGATAGCTCGCAGGCAGAAAGAGCTAGCCTGGAAAGCTGTTGCTCAGCCTCATCTGCCCATGGCACTGCTCGCACAGAGGCACAGAGACTGGGGCTGCTTGCTTGTCTTGCCACCTCAAACTTCAAACGTACCTCTGAGGGTCCGTGCCGGATGCCTCTGGCAGCCCTGCTCCTAAAATGCGAACATCTGCAGATAGCTCGCAGCCAGAAAGAGCTAGCCTGGAAAGCTGTTGCTCAGCCTCATCTGCCCATGGCACTGCTCGCACAGAGGCACACAGACTGGGGCTGCTTGCTTGTCTTGCCACCTCAAACTTCAAACGTACCTCTGGGGGTCCGTGCCGGGCGCCTCCGGCAGCCCTGCTCTCAAAACGCGAACGTCTGCAGATAACTCGCAGCCAGAAAGAGCTAGCCTGGAAAGCTGTTGCTCAGCCTCATCTGCCCATGGCACTGCTCGCACAGAGGCACAGAAACTGGGGCTGCTTGCTTGTCTTGCCACCTCAAACTTCAAACGTACCTCTGGGGGTCCGTGTAAGGCGTCTCCGGCAGCCCTACTCTGAAAACGCTAACGTCTGCAGATAGCTCGCAGGCAGAAAGAGCTAGCCTGGAAAGCTGTTGCTCAGCCTCATCTGCCCATGGCACTGCTCGCACAGAGGCACAGAGACTGGGGCTGCTTGCTTGTCTTGCCACCTCAAACTTCAAACGTACCTCTGGGGGTCCTTGCCGGGCGTCTCCGGCAGCCCTGCTCTGAAAATGCGAACGTCTGCAGATAGCTCGCAGGCAGAAAGAGCTAGCCTGGAAAGCTGTTGCTCAGCCTCATCTGCCCATGGCACTGCTCGCACAGAGGCACAGAGACTGGGGCTGCTTGCTTGTCTTGCCACCTCAAACTTCAAACGTACCTCTGAGGGTCCGTGCCGGATGCCTCCGGCAGCCCTGCTCCTAAAATGCGAACATCTGCAGATAGCTCGCAGGCAGAAAGAGCTAGCCTGGAAAGCTGTTGCTCAGCCTCATCTGCCCATGGCACTGCTCGCACAGAGGCACAGAGACTGGGGCTGCTTGCTTGTCTTGCCACCTCAAACTTCAAACGTATCTCTGGGGGTCCTTGCCGGGCGTCTCCGGCAGCCCTGCTCTGAAAATGCGAACGTCTGCAGATAGCTCGCAGCCAGAAAGAGCTAGCCTGGAAAGCTGTTGCTCAGCCTCATCTGCCCATGGCACTGCTCGCACAGAGGCACAGAGACTGGGGCTGCTTGCTTGTCTTGCCACCTCAAACTTCAAACGTACCTCTGAGGGTCCGTGCCGGACGCCTCCGGCAGCCCTGCTCCTAAAATGCGAACATCTGCAGATAGCTCGCAGCCAGAAAGAGCTAGCCTGGAAAGCTGTTGCTCAGCCTCATCTGCCCATGGCACTGCTCGCACAGAGGCACAGAGACTGGGGCTGCTTGCTTTTCTTGCCACCTCAAACTTCAAACGTACCTTAGGGGGTCCGTGTAAGGCGTCTCCGGCAGCCCTGCTCTGAAAATGCGAACGTCTGCAGATAGCTCGCAGCCAGAAAGAGCTAGCCTGGAAAGCTGTTGCTCAGCCTCATCTGCCCATGGCACTGCTCGCACAGAGGCACAGAGACTGGGGCTGCTTGCTTGTCTTGCCACCTCAAACTTCAAACGTACCTCTCGGGGTCCGTGCCGGGCATCTCCGGCAGCCCTGCTCTGAAAATGCGAACATCTGCAGATAGCTCGCAGGCAGAAAGAGCTAGCCTGGAAAGCTGTTGCTCAGCCTCATCTGCCCATGGCACTGCTCGCACAGAGGCACAGAGACTGGGGCTACTTGCTTGTCTTGCCACCTCAAACTTCAAACGTACCTCTGGGGTCCGTGCCGGGCGTCTCCGGCAGCCCTGCTCTGAAAATGCGAACATCTGCAGATAGTTCGCAGCCAGAAAGAGCTAGCCTGGAAAGCTGTTGCTCAGCCTCATCTGCCCATGGCACTGCTCGCACAGAGGCACAGAGACTGGGGCTGCTTGCTTGTCTTGCCACCTCAAACTTCAAACGTACCTCTGGGGTCCGTGCCGGGCGTCTCCGGCAGCCCTGCTCTGAAAATGCGAACGTCTGCAGATAGCTCGCAGCCAGAAAGAGCTAGCCTGGAAAGCTGTTGCTCAGCCTCATCTGCCCATGGCACTGCTCGCACAGAGGCACAGAGACTGGGGCTGCTTGCTTGTCTTGCCACCTCAAACTTCAAACGTACCTCTGGGGTCCGTGCCGGGCGTCTCCGGCAGCCCTGCTCTGAAAATGCGAACATCTGCAGATAGCTCGCAGCCATAAAGAGCTAGCCTGGAAAGCTGTTGCTCAGCCTCATCTGCCCATGGCACTGCTCACACAGAGGCACAGAGACTGGGGCTGCTTGCTTGTCTTGCCACCTCAAACTTCAAACGTACCTCTGAGGGTCCGTACCGGGCGCCTCCGGCAGCCCTGCTCTAAAAACGCGAACGTCTGCAGATAACTCGCAGCCAGAAAGAGCTAGCCTGGAAAGCTGTTGCTCAGCCTCATCTGCCCATGGCACTGCTCGCACAGAGGCACAGAGACTGGGGCTGCTTGCTTGTCTTGCCACCTCAAACTTCAAACGTACCTCTGAGGGTCCGTGCCGGACGCCTCCGGCAGCCCTGCTCCTAAAATGCGAACATCTGCAGATAGCTCGCAGGCAGAAAGAGCTAGCCTGGAAAGCTGTTGCTCAGCCTCATCTGCCCATGGCACTGCTCGCACAGAGGCACAGAGACTGGGGCTGCTTGCTTGTCTTGCCACCTCAAACTTCAAATGTACCTCTGGGATCCGTGCCGGGCGTCTCCGACAGCCCTGCTCTGAAAATGCGAACGTCTGCAGATAGCTCGCAGGCAGAAAGAGCTAGCCTGGAAAGCTGTTGCTCAGCCTCATCTGCCCATGGCACTGCTCGCACAGAGGCACAGAGACTGGGGCTGCTTGCTTGTCTTGCCACCTCAAACTTCAAACGTACCTCTTGGGGTCCGTGCCGGGCGTCTCCGGCAGCCCTGCTCTGAAAATGCGAACGTCTGCAGATAGCTTGCAGCCAGAAAGAGCTAGCCTGGAAAGCTGTTGCTCAGCCTCATCTGCCCATGGCACTGCTCGCACAGAGGCACAGAGACTGGGGCTGCTTGCTTGTCTTGCCACCTCAAACTTCAAACGTACCTCTAGGGTCCGTGCCGGGCGTCTCCGGCAGCCCTGCTCTGAAAATGCGAACGTCTGCAGATAGCTCGCAGGCAGAAAGAGCTAGCCTGGAAAGCTGTTGCTCAGCCTCATCTGCCCATGGCACTGCTCGCACAGAGGCACAGAGACTGGGGCTGCTTGCTTGTCTTGCGACCTCAAACTTCAAACGTACCTCTGGGGTCCGTGTAAGGCGTCTCCGGCAGCCCTGCTCTGAAAATGCGAACATCTGCAGATAGCTCGCAGCCATAAATAGCTAGCCTGGAAAGCTGTTTCTCAGCCTCATCTGCCCATGGCACTGCTCGCACAGAGGCACAGAGACTGGGGCTGCTTGCTTGTCTTGCCACCTCAAACTTCAAACGTACCTCTGAGGGTCCGTACCGGGCGCCTCCGGCAGCCCTGCTCTCAAAACACGAACGTCTGCAGATAACTCGCAGCCAGAAAGAGCTAGCCTGGAAAGCTGTTGCTCAGCCTCATCTGCCCATGGCACTGCTCGCACAGAGGCACAGAGACTGGGGCTGCATGCTTGTCTTGCCACCTCAAACTTCAAACGTACCTCTGGGGGTCCGTGCCGGGCGCCTCCGGCAGCCCTGCTCTGAAAATGCGAACGTCTGCAGATAGCTCGCAGCCAGAAAGAGCTAGCCTGGAAAGCTGTTGCTCAGCCTCATCTGCCCATGGCACTGCTCGCACAGAGGCACAGAAACTGGGGCTGCTTGCTTGTCTTGCCACCTCACACTTCAAACGTACCTCTGGGGGTCCTTGCCGGGCGTCTCCGGCAGCCCTGCTCTGAAAATGCGAACGTCTGCAGATAGCTCGCAGGCAGAAAGAGCTAGCCTGGAAAGCTGTTGCTCAGCCTCATCTGCCCATGGCACTGCTCGCACAGAGGCACAGAGACTGGGGCTGCTTGCTTGTCTTGCCACCTCAAACTTCAAACGTACCTCTGAGGGTCTGTGCCGGATGCCTCCAGCAGCCCTGCTCCTAAAATGCGAACATCTGCAGATAGCTCGCAGGCAGAAAGAGCTAGCCTGGAAAGCTGTTGCTCAGCCTCATCTACCCATGGCACTGCTCGCACAGAGGCACAGAGACTGGGGCTGCTTGCTTGTCTTGCCACCTCAAACTTCAAACGTACCTCTGGGGGTCCGTGTAAGGCGTCTCCGGCAGCCCTGCTCTGAAAATGCGAACGTCTGCAGATAGCTCGCAGGCAGAAAGAGCTAGCCTGGAAAGCTGTTGCTCAGCCTCATCTGCCCATGGCACTGCTCGCACAGAGGCACAGAGACTGGGGCTGCTTGCTTTTCTTGCCACCTGAAACTTCAAACGTACCTCTGAGGGTCCGTGCCGGACGCCTCCGGCAGCCCTGCTCCTAAAATGCGAACATCTGCAGATAGCTTGCAGGCAGAAAGAGCTAGCCTGGAAAGCTGTTGCTCAGCCTCATCTGCCCATGGCACTGCTCGCACAGAGGCACAGAGACTGGGGCTGCTTGCTTGTCTTGCCACCTCAAACTTCAAACGTACCTCTCGGGGTCCGTGCCGGGCGTCTCCGGCAGCCCTGCTCTGAAAATGCGAACATCTGCAGATAGCTCGCAGCCAGAAAGAGCTAGCCTGGAAAGCTGTTGCTCAGCCTCATCTGCCCATGGCACTGCTCGCACAGAGGCACAGAGACTGGGGCTGCTTGCTTGTCTTGCCACCTCAAACTTCCAACGTACCTCTGGGGTCCGTGCCGGGCGCCTCCAGCAGCCCTGCTCTGAAAACGCGAACGTCTGCAGATAGCTCGCAGCCAGAAAGAGCTAGCCTGGAAAGCTGTTGCTCAGCCTCATCTGCCCATGGCACTGCTCGCACAGAGGCACAGAGACTGGGGCTGCTTGCTTGTCTTGCCACCTCAAACTTCCAACGTACCTCTGGGGTCCGTGCCGGGCGTCTCCGGCAGCCCTGCTCTGAAAATGCGAACGTCTGCAGATAGCTCGCAGGCAGAAAGAGCTAGCCTGGAAAGCTGTTGCTCAGCCTCATCTGCCCATGGCACTGCTCGCACAGAGGCACAGAGACTGGGGCTGCTTGCTTGTCTTGCCACCTCAAACTTCAAACGTACCTCTGGGGTCCGTGCCGGGCGTCTCCGGCAGCCCTGCTCTGAAAATGCGAACATCTGCAGATAGCTCGCAGCCATAAAGAGCTAGCCTGGAAAGCTGTTGCTCAGCCTCATCTGCCCATGACACTGCTCACACAGAGGCACAGAGACTGGGGCTGCTTGCTTGTCTTGCCACCTCAAACTTCAAACGTACCTCTGAGGGTCCGTACCGGGCACCTCCGGCAGCCCTGCTCTCAAAACGCGAACGTCTGCAGATAACTCGCAGCCAGAAAGAGCTAGCCTGGAAAGCTGTTGCTCAGCCTCATCTGCCCATGGCACTGCTCGCACAGAGGCACAGAGACTGGGGCTGCATGCTTGTCTTGCCACCTGAAACTTCAAACGTACCTCTGGGGGTCCGTGCCGGGCGCCTCCGGCAGCCCTGCTCTGAAAATGCGAACGTCTGCAGATAGCTCGCAGGCAGAAAGAGCTAGCCTGGAAAGCTGTTGCTCAGCCTCATCTGCCCATGGCACTGCTCGCACAGAGGCACAGAAACTGGGGCTGCTTGCTTGTCTTGCCACCTCAAACTTCAAACGTACCTCTGGGGGTCCTTGCCGGGCGTCTCCGGCAGCCCTGCTCTGAAAATGCGAACGTCTGCAGATAGCTCGCAGGCAGAAAGAGCTAGCCTGGAAAGCTGTTGCTCAGCCTCATCTGCCCATGGCACTGCTCGCACAGAGGCACAGAGACTGGGGCTGCTTGCTTGTCTTGCCACCTCAAACTTCAAACGTACCTCTGAGGGTCCGTGCCGGATGCCTCCGGCAGTCCTGCTCCTAAAATGCGAACATCTGCAGATAGCTCGCAGGCAGAAAGAGCTAGCCTGGAAAGCTGTTGCTCAGCCTCATCTGCCCATGGCACTGCTCGCACAGAGGCGCAGAGACTGGGGCTGCTTGCTTGTCTTGCCACCTCAAACTTCAAACGTACCTCTGGGGGTCCTTGCCGGGCGTCTCCGGCAGCCCTGCTCTGAAAATGCGAACATCTGCAGATAGTTCGCAGCCAGAAAGAGCTAGCCTGGAAAGCTGTTGCTCAGCCTCATCTGCCCATGGCACTGCTCGCACAGAGGCACAGAGACTGGGGCTGCTTGCTTGTCTTGCCACCTCAAACTTCCAACGTACCTCTGGGGATCCCTGCCGGGCGTCTCCGGCAGCCTTGCTCTGAAAATGCGAACGTCTGCAGATAGCTCGCAGTCAGAAAGAGCTAGCCTGGAAAGCTGTTGCTCAGCCTCATCTGCCCATGGCACTGCTCGCACAGAGGCACAGAGACTGGGGCTGCTTGCTTGTCTTGCCACCTCAAACTTCAAACGTACCTCTGGGGGTCCGTGTAAGGCGTCTCCGGCAGCCCTACTCTGAAAACGCTAATGTCTGCAGATAGCTCGCAGGCAGAAAGAGCTAGCCTGGAAAGCTGTTGCTCAGCCTCATCTGCCCATGGCACTGCTCGCACAGAGGCACAGAGACTGGGGCTGCTTGCTTGTCTTGCCACCTCAAACTTCAAACGTATCTCTGGGGTACGTGCCGCGCGCCTCCGGCAGCCCTGCTCTCAAAACGCGAACGTCTGCAGATAGCTCGCAGCCAGAAAGAGCTAGCCTGGAAAGCTGTTGCTCAGCCTCATCTGCCCATGGCACTGCTCGCACAGAGGCACAGAAACTGGGGCTGCTTGCTTGTCTTGCCACCTCAAACTTCCAACGTACCTCTGGGGATCCGTGCCGGGCGTCTCCGGCAGCCCTGCTCTGAAAATGCGAACGTCTGCAGATAGCTCGCAGGCAGAAAGAGCTAGCCTGGAAAGCTGTTGCTCAGCCTCATCTGCCCATGGCACTGCTCGCACAGAGGCACAGAAACTGGGGCTGCTTGCTTGTCTTGCCACCTCAAACTTCCAACGTACCTCTGGGGGTCCGTGCCGGTCGCCTCCGGCAGCCCTGCTCTGAAAATGCGAACGTCTGCAGATAGCTCGCAGCCAGAAAGAGCTAGCCTGGAAAGCTGTTGCTCAGCCTCATCTGCCCATGGCACTGCTTGCACAGAGGCACAGAGACTGGGGCTGCTTGCTTGTCTTGCCACCTCAAACTTCAAACGTACCTCTGGGGTCCGTGCCGGGCGTCTCCGGCAGCCCTGCTCTGAAAATGCGAACGTCTGCAGATAGCTCGCAGGCAGAAAGAGCTAGCCTGGAAAGCTGTTGCTCAGCCTCATCTGCCCATGGCACTGCTCGCACAGAGGCACAGAGACTGGGGCTGCTTGCTTGTCTTGCCACCTCAAACTTCAAACGTACCTCTGGGGGTCCTTGCCGGGCGCCTCCGGCAGCCCTGCTCTGAAAATGCGAACGTCTGCAGATAGCTCGCAGGCAGAAAGAGCTAGCCTGGAAAGCTGTTGCTCAGCCTCATCTGCCCATGGCACTGCTCGCACAGAGGCACAGAGACTGGGGCTGCTTGCTTTTCTTGCCACCTCAAACTTCAAACGTACCTCTGAGGGTCCGTGCCGGACGCCTCCGGCAGCCCTGCTCCTAAAATGCGAACATCTGCAGATAGCTCGCAGCCAGAAAGAGCTAGCCTGGAAAGCTGTTGCTCAGCCTCATCTGCCCATGGCACTGCTCGCACAGAGGCACAGAGACTGGGGCTGCTTGCTTGTCTTGCTACCTCAAACTTCAAACGTACCTCTGGGGTCATTGCCGGGCGGCTCCGGCAGCCCTGCTCTGAAAATGCGAACGTCTGCAGATAGCTCGCAGGCAGAAAGAGCTAGCCTGGAAAGCTGTTGCTCAGCCTCATCTGCCCATGGCACTGCTCGCACAGAGGCACAGAGACTGGGGCTGCTTGCTTGTCTTGCCACCTCAAACTTCAAACGTACCTCTGAGGGTCCGTGCCGGATGCCTCCGGCAGCCCTGCTCCTAAAATGCGAACATCTGCAGATAGCTCGCAGCCAGAAAGAGCTAGCCTGGAAAGCTGTTGCTCAGCCTCATCTGCCCATGGCACTGCTCGCACAGAGGCACAGAGACTGGGGCTGCTTGCTTGTCTTGCCACCTCAAACTTCAAACGTACCTCTGGGGTCCGTGCCGGGCGTCTCCGGCAGCCCTGCTCTGAAAATGCGAACATCTGCAGATAGCTCGCAGCCATAAAGAGCTAGCCTGGAAAGCTGTTGCTCAGCCTCATCTGCCCATGGCACTGCTCACACAGAGGCACAGAGACTGGGGCTGCTTGCTTGTCTTGCCACCTCAAACTTCAAACGTACCTCTGAGGGTCCGTACCGGGCGCCTCCGGCAGCCCTGCTCTCAAAACGCGAACGTCTGCAGATAACTCGCAGCCAGAAAGAGCTAGCCTGGAAAGCTGTTGCTCAGCCTCATCTGCCCATGGCACTGCTCGCACAGAGGCACAGAGACTGGGGCTGCATGCTTGTCTTGCCACCTGAAACTTCAAACGTACCTCTGGGGGTTCGTGCCGGGCGCCTCCGGCAGCCCTGCTCCCAAAATGCGAACGTCTGCAGATAGCTGCAGCCAGAAAGAGCTAGCCTGGAAAGCTGTTGCTCAGCCTCATCTGCCCATGGCACTGCTCGCACAGAGGCACAGAGACTGGGGCTGCTTGCTTGTCTTGCCACCTCAAACTTCAAACGTACCTCTGGGGATCCGTGCTGGGCGTCTCCGGCAGCCCTGCTCTGAAAATGCGAACGTCTGCAGATAGCTCGCAGCCAGAAAGAGCTAGCCTGGAAAGCTGTTGCTCAGCCTCATCTGCCCATGGCACTGCTGGCACAGAGGCAAAGAGACTGGGGCTGCTTGCTTGTCTTGCCACCTCAAACTTCCAACGTACCTCTGCGGATCCCTTCCGGGCGTCTCCGGCAGCCTTGCTCTGAAAATGCGAACGTCTGCAGATAGCTCGCAGCCAGAAAGAGCTAGCCTGGAAAGCTGTTGCTCAGCCTCATCTGCCCATGGCACTGCTCGCACAGAGGCACAGAGCCTGGGGCTGCTTGCTTGTCTTGCCACCTCAAACTTCAAATGTACCTCTGGGGTACGTGCCGCGCGCCTCCGGCAGCCCTGCTCTGAAAACGCGAACGTCTGCAGATAGCTCGCAGGCAGAAAGAGCTAGCCTGGAAAGCTGTTGCTCATCCTCATCTGCCCATGGCACTGCTCGCACAGAGGCACAGAAACTGGGGCTGCTTGCTTGTCTTGCCACCTCAAACTTCAAACGTACCTCTGGGGATCCGTGCCGGGCGTCTCCGGCAGCCCTGCTCTGAAAATGCGAACGTCTGCAGATAGCTCGCAGCCAGAAAGAGCTAGCCTGGAAAGCTGTTGCTCAGCCTCATCTGCCCATGGCACTGCTCGCACAGAGGCACAGAAACTGGGGCTGCTTGCTTGTCTTGCCACCTCAAACTTCAAACGTACCTCTGGGGGTCCGTGCCAGGCGCCTCCGGCAGCCCTGCTCTGAAAATGCGAACGTCTGCAGATAGCTCGCAGGCAGAAAGAGCTAGCCTGGAAAGCTGTTGCTCAGCCTCATCTGCCCATGGCACTGCTCGCACAGAGGCACAGAGACTGGGGCTGCTTGCTTGTCTTGCCACCTCAAACTTCAAACGTACCTCTGAGGGTCCGTGCCGGATGCCTCCGGCAGCCCTGCTCCTAAAATGCGAACATCTGCAGATAGCTCGCAGGCAGAAAGAGCTAGCCTGGAAAGCTGTTGCTCAGCCTCATCTGCCCATGGCACTGCTCGCACAGAGGCACAGAGACTGGGGCTGCTTGCTTGTCTTGCCACCTCAAACTTCAAACGTACCTCTGGGGGTCCGTGTAAGGCGTCTCCGGCAGCCCTGCTCTGAAAATGCGAACGTCTGCAGATAGCTCGCAGGCAGAAAGAGCTAGCCTGGAAAGCTGTTGCTCAGCCTCATCTGCCCATGGCACTGCTCGCACAGAGGCACAGAGACTGGGGCTGCTTGCTTTTCTTGCCACCTGAAACTTCAAACGTACCTCTGAGGGTCCGTGCCAGGCGTATCCGGCAGCCCTGCTCCCAAAATGCGAACATCTGCAGATAGCTCGCAGGCAGAAAGAGCTAGCCTGGAAAGCTGTTGCTCAGCCTCATCTGCCCATGGCACTGCTCGCACAGAGGCACAGAGACTGGGGCTGCTTGCTTGTCTTGCCACCTCAAACTTCAAACGTACCTCTCGGGGTCCGTGCCGGGCGTCTCCGGCAGCCCTGCTCTGAAAATGCGAACATCTGCAGATAGCTCGCAGCCAGAAAGAGCTAGCCTGGAAAGCTGTTGCTCAGCCTCATCTGCCCATGGCACTGCTCGCACAGAGGCACAGAGACTGGGGCTGCTTGCTTGTCTTGCCACCTCAAACTTCAAACGTACCTCTCGGGGTCCGTGCCGGGCGTCTCCGGCAGCCCTGCTCTGAAAATGCGAACATCTGCAGATAGTTCGCAGCCAGAAAGAGCTAGCCTGGAAAGCTGTTGCTCAGCCTCATCTGCCCATGGCACTGCTCGCACAGAGGCACAGAGACTGGGGCTGCTTGCTTGTCTTGCCACCTCAAACTTCAAACGTACCTCTGAGGGTCCGTGCCGGATGCCTCTGGCAGCCCTGCTCCTAAAATGCGAACGTCTGCAGATAGCTCGCAGCCAGAAAGAGCTAGCCTGGAAAGCTGTTGCTCAGCCTCATCTGCCCATGGCACTGCTCGCACAGAGGCACAGAGACTGGGGCTGCTTGCTTGTCTTGCCACCTCAAACTTCCAACGTACCTCTGGGGTCCGTGCCGGGCGTCTCCGGCAGCCCTGCTCTGAAAATGCGAACGTCTGCAGATAGCTCGCAGCCAGAAAGAGCTAGCCTGGAAAGCTGTTGCTCAGCCTCATCTGCCCATGGCACTGCTCGCACAGAGGCACAGAGACTGGGGCTGCTTGCTTGTCTTGCCACCTCAAACTTCAAACGTACCTCTGGGGTCCGTGCCGGACGCCTCCGGCAGCCCTGCTCCTAAAATGCGAACATCTGCAGATAGCTCGCAGGCAGAAAGAGCTAGCCTGGAAAGCTGTTGCTCAGCCTCATCTGCCCATGGCACTGCTCGCACAGAGGCACAGAGACTGGGGCTGCTTGCTTGTCTTGCCACCTCAAACTTCAAACGTACCTCTCGGGGTCCGTGCCGGGCGTCTCCGTCAGCCCTGCTCTGAAAATGCGAACATCTGCAGATAGCTCGCAGCCAGAAAGAGCTAGCCTGGAAAGCTGTTGCTCAGCCTCATCTGCCCATGGCACTGCTCGCACAGAGGCACAGAGACTGGGGCTGCTTGCTTGTCTTGCCACCTCAAACTTCAAACGTACCTCTCGGGGTCCGTGCCGGGCGTCTCCGGCAGCCCTGCTCTGAAAATGCGAACATCTGCAGATAGTTCGCAGCCAGAAAGAGCTAGCCTGGAAAGCTGTTGCTCAGCCTCATCTGCCCATGACACTGCTCGCACAGAGGCACAGAGACTGGGGCTGCTTGCTTGTCTTGCCACCTCAAACTTCCAACGTACCTCTGGGGATCCGTGCCGGGCGTCTCCGGCAGCCCTGCTCTGAAAATGCGAACGTCTGCAGATAGCTTGCAGCCAGAAAGAGCTAGCCTGGAAAGCTGTTGCTCAGCCTCATCTGCCCATGGCACTGCTCGCACAGAGGCACAGAGACTGGGGCTGCATGCTTGTCTTGCCACCTGAAACTTCAAACGTACATCTGGGGGTCCGTGCCGGGCGCCTCCGGCAGCCCTGCTCTGAAAATGCGAACGTCTGCAGATAGCTCTCAGGCAGAAAGAGCTAGCCTGGAAAGCTGTTGCTCAGCCTCATCTGCCCATGGCACTGCTCGCACAGAGGCACAGAGACTGGGGCTGCTTGCTTGTCTTGCCACCTCAAACTTCCAACGTACCTCTGGGGATCCGTGCTGGGCGTCTCCAGCAGCCCTGCTCTGAAAATGCGAACGTCTGCAGATAGCTCGCAGCCAGAAAGAGCTAGCCTGGAAAGCTGTTGCTCAGCCTCATCTGCCCATGGCACTGCTTGCACAGAGGCACAGAGACTGGGGCTGCTTGCTTGTCTTGCCACCTCAAACTTCCAACGTACCTCTGGGGATCCATGCCGGGCGTCTCCGGCAGCCTTGCTCTGAAAATGCGAACGTCTGCAGATAGCTCGCAGTCAGAAAGAGCTAGCCTGGAAAGCTGTTGCTCAGCCTCATCTGCCCATGGCACTGCTCGCACAGAGGCACAGAGACTGGGGCTGCTTGCTTGTCTTGCCACCTCAAACTTCAAACGTACCTCTGGGGGTCCGTGTAAGGCGTCTCCGGCAGCCCTACTCTGAAAACGCTAATGTCTGCAGATAGCTCGCAGGCAGAAAGAGCTAGCCTGGAAAGCTGTTGCTCAGCCTCATCTGCCCATGGCACTGCTCGCACAGAGGCACAGAGACTGGGGCTGCTTGCTTGTCTTGCCACCTCAAACTTCAAACGTATCTCTGGGGTACGTGCCGCGCGCCTCCGGCAGCCCTGCTCTGAAAACGCGAACGTCTGCAGATAGCTCGCAGCCAGAAAGAGCTAGCCTGGAAAGCTGTTGCTCAGCCTCATCTGCCCATGGCACTGCTCGCACAGAGGCACAGAGACTGGGGCTGCTTGCTTTTCTTGCCACCTGAAACTTCAAACGTACCTCTGAGGGTCCGTGCCAGGCGTATCCGGCAGCCCTGCTCCCAAAATGCGAACATCTGCAGATAGCTCGCAGGCAGAAAGAGCTAGCCTGGAAAGCTGTTGCTCAGCCTCATCTG
The DNA here is from genome assembly GCF_030867145.1 of Opisthocomus hoazin. NCBI lineage: Eukaryota > Metazoa > Chordata > Aves > Opisthocomiformes > Opisthocomidae > Opisthocomus > Opisthocomus hoazin. Next base: position 3,447,773 of record NC_134443.1, read on the forward strand.
CCCATGGCACTGCTCGCACAGAGGCACAGAGACTGGGGCTGCTTGCTTGTCTTGCCACCTCAAACTTCAAACGTACCTCTCGGGGTCCGTGCCGGGCGTCTCCGGCAGCCCTGCTCTGAAAATGCGAACATCTGCAGATAGCTCGCAGCCAGAAAGAGCTAGCCTGGAAAGCTGTTGCTCAGCCTCATCTGCCCATGGCACTGCTCGCACAGAGGCACAGAGACTGGGGCTGCTTGCTTGTCTTGCCACCTCAAACTTCAAACGTACCTCTCGGGGTCCGTGCCGGGCGTCTCCGGCAGCCCTGCTCTGAAAATGCGAACATCTGCAGATAGTTCGCAGCCAGAAAGAGCTAGCCTGGAAAGCTGTTGCTCAGCCTCATCTGCCCATGGCACTGCTCGCACAGAGGCACAGAGACTGGGGCTGCTTGCTTGTCTTGCCACCTCAAACTTCAAACGTACCTCTGAGGGTCCGTGCCGGATGCCTCTGGCAGCCCTGCTCCTAAAATGCGAACGTCTGCAGATAGCTCGCAGCCAGAAAGAGCTAGCCTGGAAAGCTGTTGCTCAGCCTCATCTGCCCATGGCACTGCTCGCACAGAGGCACAGAGACTGGGGCTGCTTGCTTGTCTTGCCACCTCAAACTTCCAACGTACCTCTGGGGTCCGTGCCGGGCGTCTCCGGCAGCCCTGCTCTGAAAATGCGAACGTCTGCAGATAGCTCGCAGCCAGAAAGAGCTAGCCTGGAAAGCTGTTGCTCAGCCTCATCTGCCCATGGCACTGCTCGCACAGAGGCACAGAGACTGGGGCTGCTTGCTTGTCTTGCCACCTCAAACTTCAAACGTACCTCTGGGGTCCGTGCCGGACGCCTCCGGCAGCCCTGCTCCTAAAATGCGAACATCTGCAGATAGCTCGCAGGCAGAAAGAGCTAGCCTGGAAAGCTGTTGCTCAGCCTCATCTGCCCATGGCACTGCTCGCACAGAGGCACAGAGACTGGGGCTGCTTGCTTGTCTTGCCACCTCAAACTTCAAACGTACCTCTCGGGGTCCGTGCCGGGCGTCTCCGTCAGCCCTGCTCTGAAAATGCGAACATCTGCAGATAGCTCGCAGCCAGAAAGAGCTAGCCTGGAAAGCTGTTGCTCAGCCTCATCTGCCCATGGCACTGCTCGCACAGAGGCACAGAGACTGGGGCTGCTTGCTTGTCTTGCCACCTCAAACTTCAAACGTACCTCTCGGGGTCCGTGCCGGGCGTCTCCGGCAGCCCTGCTCTGAAAATGCGAACATCTGCAGATAGTTCGCAGCCAGAAAGAGCTAGCCTGGAAAGCTGTTGCTCAGCCTCATCTGCCCATGACACTGCTCGCACAGAGGCACAGAGACTGGGGCTGCTTGCTTGTCTTGCCACCTCAAACTTCCAACGTACCTCTGGGGATCCGTGCCGGGCGTCTCCGGCAGCCCTGCTCTGAAAATGCGAACGTCTGCAGATAGCTTGCAGCCAGAAAGAGCTAGCCTGGAAAGCTGTTGCTCAGCCTCATCTGCCCATGGCACTGCTCGCACAGAGGCACAGAGACTGGGGCTGCTTGCTTGTCTTGCCACCTGAAACTTCAAACGTACATCTGGGGGTCCGTGCCGGGCGCCTCCGGCAGCCCTGCTCTGAAAATGCGAACGTCTGCAGATAGCTCTCAGCCAGAAAGAGCTAGCCTGGAAAGCTGTTGCTCAGCCTCATCTGCCCATGGCACTGCTCGCACAGAGGCACAGAGACTGGGGCTGCTTGCTTGTCTTGCCACCTCAAACTTCCAACGTACCTCTGGGGATCCGTGCTGGGCGTCTCCAGCAGCCCTGCTCTGAAAATGCGAACGTCTGCAGATAGCTCGCAGCCAGAAAGAGCTAGCCTGGAAAGCTGTTGCTCAGCCTCATCTGCCCATGGCACTGCTTGCACAGAGGCACAGAGACTGGGGCTGCTTGCTTGTCTTGCCACCTCAAACTTCCAACGTACCTCTGGGGATCCATGCCGGGCGTCTCCGGCAGCCTTGCTCTGAAAATGCGAACGTCTGCAGATAGCTCGCAGTCAGAAAGAGCTAGCCTGGAAAGCTGTTGCTCAGCCTCATCTGCCCATGGCACTGCTCGCACAGAGGCACAGAGACTGGGGCTGCTTGCTTGTCTTGCCACCTCAAACTTCAAACGTACCTCTGGGGGTCCGTGTAAGGCGTCTCCGGCAGCCCTACTCTGAAAACGCTAATGTCTGCAGATAGCTCGCAGGCAGAAAGAGCTAGCCTGGAAAGCTGTTGCTCAGCCTCATCTGCCCATGGCACTGCTCGCACAGAGGCACAGAGACTGGGGCTGCTTGCTTGTCTTGCCACCTCAAACTTCAAACGTATCTCTGGGGTACGTGCCGCGCGCCTCCGGCAGCCCTGCTCTGAAAACGCGAACGTCTGCAGATAGCTCGCAGCCAGAAAGAGCTAGCCTGGAAAGCTGTTGCTCAGCCTCATCTGCCCATGGCACTGCTCGCACAGAGGCACAGAAACTGGGGCTGCTTGCTTGTCTTGCCACCTCAAACTTCCAACGTACCTCTGGGGATCCGTGCCGGGCGTCTCCGGCAGCCCTGCTCTGAAAATGCGAACGTCTGCAGATAGCTCGCAGCCAGAAAGAGCTAGCCTGGAAAGCTGTTGCTCAGCCTCATCTGCCCATGGCACTGCTCGCACAGAGGCACAGAAACTGGGGCTGCTTGCTTGTCTTGCCACCTCAAACTTCCAACGTACCTCTGGGGTCTATTCCGGGCGTCTCCGGCAGCCCTGCTCTGAAAATGCGAACGTCTGCAGATAGCTCGCAGGCAGAAAGAGCTAGCCTGGAAAGCTGTTGCTCAGCCTCATCTGCCCATGGCACTGCTCGCACAGAGGCACAGAGACTGGGGCTGCTTGCTTGTCTTGCCACCTCAAACTTCCAACGTACCTCTGGGGGTCCGTGCCGGGCGCCTCCGGCAGCCCTGCTCTGAAAATGCGAACGTCTGCAGATAGCTCGCAGCCAGAAAGAGCTAGCCTGGAAAGCTGTTGCTCAGCCTCATCTGCCCATGGCACTGCTCGCACAGAGGCACAGAGACTGGGGCTGCTTGCTTGTCTTGCCACCTCAAACTTCAAACGTACGTCTGGGGGTCCGTGCCGGGCGCCTCCGGCAGCCCTGCTCTCAAAACGCGAACGTCTGCAGATAACTCGCAGCCAGAAAGAGCTAGCCTGGAAAGCTGTTGCTCAGCCTCATCTGCCCATGGCACTGCTCGCACAGAGGCACAGAAACTGGGGCTGCTTGCTTGTCTTGCCACCTCAAACTTCAAACGTACCTCTGGGGGTCCTTGCCGGGCGTCTCCGGCAGCCCAGCTCTGAAAATGCGAACATCTGCAGATAGCTCGCAGCCATAAAGAGCTAGCCTGGAAAGCTGTTGCTCAGCCTCATCTGCCCATGACACTGCTCACACAGAGGCACAGAGACTGGGGCTGCTTGCTTGTCTTGCCACCTCAAACTTCAAACGTACCTCTGAGGGTCCGTGCCGGGCGCCTCCGGCAGCCCTGCTCTCAAAACGCGAACGTCTGCAGATAACTCGCAGCCAGAAAGAGCTAGCCTGGAAAGCTGTTGCTCAGCCTCATCTGCCCATGGCACTGCTCGCACAGAGGCACAGAGACTGGGGCTGCTTGCTTGTCTTGCCACCTGAAACTTCAAACGTACCTCTGGGGGTCCGTGCCGGGCGCCTCCGGTAGCCCTGCTCCCAAAATGCGAACGTCTGCAGATAGCTCGCAGCCAGAAAGAGCTAGCCTGGAAAGCTGTTGCTCAGCCTCATCTGCCCATGGCACTGCTCGCACAGAGGCACAGAGACTGGGGCTGCTTGCTTGTCTTGCCACCTCAAACTTCAAACGTACCTCTGGGGTCCGTGCCGGGCGTCTCCGGCAGCCCTGCTCTGAAAATGCGAACGTCTGCAGATAGCTCGCAGCCAGAAAGAGCTAGCCTGGAAAGCTGTTGCTCAGCCTCATCTGCCCATGGCACTGCTCGCACAGAGGCACAGAGACTGGGGCTGCTTGCTTGTCTTGCCACCTCAAACTTCAAACGTACCTCTGGGGTCCGTGCCGGGCGTCTCCGGCAGCCCTGCTCTGAAAATGCGAACGTCTGCAGATAGCTCGCAGCCAGAAAGAGCTAGCCTGGAAAGCTGTTGCTCAGCCTCATCTGCCCATGGCACTGCTCGCACAGAGGCACAGAGACTGGGGCTGCTTGCTTGTCTTGCCACCTCAAACTTCAAACGTACCTCTGGGGGTCCTTGCCGGGCGCCTCCGGCAGCCCTGCTCTGAAAATGCGAACGTCTGCAGATAGCTCGCAGGCAGAAAGAGCTAGCCTGGAAAGCTGTTGCTCAGCCTCATCTGCCCATGGCACTGCTCGCACAGAGGCACAGAGACTGGGGCTGCTTGCTTTTCTTGCCACCTCAAACTTCAAACGTACCTCTGAGGGTCCGTGCCGGACGCCTCCGGCAGCCCTGCTCCTAAAATGCGAACATCTGCAGATAGCTCGCAGGCAGAAAGAGCTAGCCTGGAAAGCTGTTGCTCAGCCTCATCTGCCCATGGCACTGCTCGCACAGAGGCACAGAGACTGGGGCTGCTTGCTTGTCTTGCCACCTCAAACTTCAAACGTACCTCTGAGGGTCCGTGCCGGATGCCTCCGGCAGCCCTGCTCCTAAATTGCGAACATCTGCAGATAACTCGCAGCCAGAAAGAGCTAGCCTTGAAAGCTGTTACTCAGCCTCATCTGCCCATGGCACTGCTCGCACAGAGGCACAGAGACTGGGGCTGCTTGCTTGTCTTGCCACCTCAAACTTCAAACGTACCTCTGAGGGTCCGTGCCGGGCGCCTCCGGCAGCCCTGCTCTCAAAACGCGAACGTCTGCAGATAACTCGCAGCCAGAAAGAGCTAGCCTGGAAAGCTGTTGCTCAGCCTCATCTGCCCATGGCACTGCTCGCACAGAGGCACAGAGACTGGGGCTGCATGCTTGTCTTGCCACCTGAAACTTCAAACGTACCTCTGGGGGTCCGTGCCGGGCGCCTCCGGCACCCCTGCTCCCAAAATGCGAACGTCTGCAGATAGCTCGCAGCCAGAAAGAGCTAGCCTGGAAAGCTGTTGCTCAGCCTCATCTGCCCATGGCACTGCTCGCACAGAGGCACAGAGACTGGGGCTGCTTGCTTGTCTTGCCACCTCAAACTTCCAACGTACCTCTGGGGATCCGTGCTGGGCGTCTCCGGCAGCCCTGCTCTGAAAATGCGAACGTCTGCAGATAGCTCGCAGCCAGAAAGAGCTAGCCTGGAAAGCTGTTGCTCAGCCTCATCTGCCCATGGCACTGCTCGCACAGAGGCACAGAGACTGGGGCTGCTTGCTTGTCTTGCCACCTCAAACTTCCAACGTACCTCTGGGGATCCCTGCCGGGCGTCTCCGGCAGCCTTGCTCTGAAAATGCGAACGTCTGCAGATAGCTCGCAGTCAGAAAGAGCTAGCCTGGAAAGCTGTTGCTCAGCCTCATCTGCCCATGGCACTGCTCGCACAGAGGCACAGAGACTGGGGCTGCTTGCTTGTCTTGCCACCTCAAACTTCAAACGTACCTCTGGGGGTCCGTGTAAGGCGTCTCCGGCAGCCCTACTCTGAAAACGCTAATGTCTGCAGATAGCTCGCAGGCACAAAGAGCTAGCCTGGAAAGCTGTTGCTCAGCCTCATCTGCCCATGGCACTGCTCGCACAGAGGCACAGAGACTGGGGCTGCTTGCTTGTCTTGCCACCTCAAACTTCAAACGTATCTCTGGGGTACGTGCCGCGCGCCTCCGGCAGCCCTGCTCTCAAAACGCGAACGTCTGCAGATAGCTCGCAGCCAGAAAGAGCTAGCCTGGAAAGCTGTTGCTCAGCCTCATCTGCCCATGGCACTGCTCGCACAGAGGCACAGAAACTGGGGCTGCTTGCTTGTCTTGCCACCTCAAACTTCAAACGTACCTCTGGGGGTCCGTGCCGGGCGTCTCCGGCAGCCCTGCTCTGAAAATGCGAACGTCTGCAGATAGCTCGCAGGCAGAAAGAGCTAGCCTGGAAAGCTGTTGCTCAGCCTCATCTGCCCATGGCACTGCTCGCACAGAGGCACAGAAACTGGGGCTGCTTGCTTGTCTTGCCACCTCAAACTTCAAACGTACCTCTGGGGGTCCGTGCCAGGCGCCTCCGGCAGCCCTGCTCTGAAAATGCGAACGTCTGCAGATAGCTCGCAGCCAGAAAGAGCTAGCCTGGAAAGCTGTTGCTCAGCCTCATCTGCCCATGGCACTGCTCGCACAGAGGCACAGAGACTGGGGCTGCTTGCTTGTCTTGCCACCTCAAACTTCCAACGTACCTCTGGGGTCCGTGCCGGGCGTCTCCGGCAGCCCTGCTCTGAAAATGCGAACGTCTGCAGATAGCTCGCAGGCAGAAAGAGCTAGCCTGGAAAGCTGTTGCTCAGCCTCATCTGCCCATGGCACTGCTCGCACAGAGGCACAGAGACTGGGGCTGCTTGCTTGTCTTGCCACCTCAAACTTCAAACGTACCTCTGGGGGTCCGTGCCCTGCGCCTCCGGCAGCCCTGCTCTGAAAATGCGAACGTCTGCAGATAGCTCGCAGCCATAAAGAGCTAGCCTGGAAAGCTGTTGCTCAGCCTCATCTGCCCATGGCACTGCTCGCACAGAGGCACAGAGACTGGGGCTGCTTGCTTGTCTTGCCACCTCAAACTTCAAACGTACGTCTGGGGGTCCGTGCCGGGCGCCTCCGGCAGCCCTGCTCTCAAAACGCGAACGTCTGCAGATAACTCGCAGCCAGAAAGAGCTAGCCTGGAAAGCTGTTGCTCAGCCTCATCTGCCCATGGCACTGCTCGCACAGAGGCACAGAGACTGGGGCTGCTTGCTTGTCTTGCCACCTCAAACTTCAAACGTACCTCTGGGGGTCAGTGTAAGGCGTCTCCGGCAGCCCTGCTCTGAAAACGCTAACGTCTGCAGATAGCTCGCAGGCAGAAAGAGCTAGCCTGGAAAGCTGTTGCTCAGCCTCATCTGCCCATGGCACTGCTCGCACAGAGGCACAGAAACTGGGGCTGCTTGCTTGTCTTGCCACCTCAAACTTCAAACGTACCTCTGAGGGTCCTTGCCGGGCGTCTCCGGCAGCCCTGCTCTGAAAATGCGAACATCTGCAGATAGCTCGCAGCCATAAAGAGCTAGCCTGGAAAGCTGTTGCTCAGCCTCATCTGCCCATGACACTGCTCACACAGAGGCACAGAGACTGGGGCTGCTTGCTTGTCTTGCCACCTCAAACTTCAAACGTACCTCTGAGGGTCCGTGCCGGGCGCCTCCGGCAGCCCTGCTCTCAAAACGCGAACGTCTGCAGATAACTCGCAGCCAGAAAGAGCTAGCCTGGAAAGCTGTTGCTCAGCCTCATCTGCCCATGGCACTGCTCGCACAGAGGCACAGAGACTGGGGCTGCTTGCTTGTCTTGCCACCTGAAACTTCAAACGTACCTCTGGGGGTCCGTGCCGGGCGCCTCCAGTAGCCCTGCTCCCAAAATGCGAACGTCTGCACATAGCTCGCAGGCAGAAAGAGCTAGCCTGGAAAGCTGTTGCTCAGCCTCATCTGCCCATGGCACTGCTCGCACAGAGGCACAGAGACTGGGGCTGCTTGCTTGTCTTGCCACCTCAAACTTCAAACGTACCTCTGGGGATCCGTGCCGGGCGTCTCCGGCAGCCCTGCTCTGAAAATGCGAACGTCTGCAGATAGCTCGCAGGCAGAAAGAGCTAGCCTGGAAAGCTGTTGCTCAGCCTCATCTGCCCATGGCACTGCTCGCACAGAGGCACAGAGACTGGGGCTGCTTGCTTGTCTTGCCACCTCAAACTTCAAACGTAGATTTGGTGGTCCGTGTAAGTCGACTCCGGCAGCCCTGCTCTGAAAATGCGAACGTCTGCAGATAGCTCGCAGGCAGAAAGAGCTAGCCTGGAAAGCTGTTGCTCAGCCTCATCTGCCCATGGCACTGCTCGCACAGAGGCACAGAGACTGGGGCTGCATGCTTGTCTTGCCACCTCAAACTTCAAACGTACCTCTGGGGGTCCGTGCCGGGGGCCTCCTGCAGCCCTGCTCCCAAAATGCGAACGTCTGCAGATAGCTCGCAGCCAGAAAGAGCTAGCCTGGAAAGCTGTTGCTCAGCCTCATCTGCCCATGGCACTGCTCGCACAGAGGCACAGAGACTGGGGCTGCTTGCTTGTCTTGCCACCTCAAACTTCCAACGTACCTCTGGGGATCCGTGCTGGGCGTCTCCGGCAGCCCTGCTCTGAAAATGCGAACGTCTGCAGATAGCTCGCAGCCAGAAAGAGCTAGCCTGGAAAGCTGTTGCTCAGCCTCATCTGCCCATGGCACTGCTCGCACAGAGGCACAGAGACTGGGGCTGCTTGCTTGTCTTGCCACCTCAAACTTCAAACGTACCTCTGGGGGTCCGTGTAAGGCGTCTCCGGCAGCCCTACTCTGAAAACGCTAATGTCTGCAGATAGCTCGCAGCCAGAAAGAGCTAGCCTGGAAAGCTGTTGCTCAGCCTCATCTGCCCATGGCACTGCTCGCACAGAGGCACAGAGCCTGGGGCTGCTTGCTTGTCTTGCCACCTCAAACTTCAAATGTACCTCTGGGGTACGTGCCGCGCGCCTCCGGCAGCCCTGCTCTCAAAACGCGAACGTCTGCAGATAGCTCGCAGGCAGAAAGAGCTAGCCTGGAAAGCTGTTGCTCAGCCTCATCTGCCCATGGCACTGCTCGCACAGAGGCACAGAAACTGGGGCTGCTTGCTTGTCTTGCCACCTCAAACTTCAAACGTACCTCTGGGGATCCGTGCCGGGCGTCTCCGGCAGCCCTGCTCTGAAAATGCGAACGTCTGCAGATAGCTCGCAGGCAGAAAGAGCTAGCCTGGAAAGCTGTTGCTCAGCCTCATCTGCCCATGGCACTGCTCGCACAGAGGCACAGAAACTGGGGCTGCTTGCTTGTCTTGCCACCTCAAACTTCAAACGTACCTCTGGGGGTCCGTGCCAGGCGCCTCCGGCAGCCCTGCTCTGAAAATGCGAACGTCTGCAGATAGCTCGCAGGCAGAAAGAGCTAGCCTGGAAAGCTGTTGCTCAGCCTCATCTGCCCATGGCACTGCTTGCACAGAGGCACAGAGACTGGGGCTGCTTGCTTGTCTTGCCACCTCAAACTTCAAACGTACCTCTGGGGGTCCGTGCCGGGCGTCTCCGGCAGCCCTGCTCTGAAAATGCGAACGTCTGCAGATAGCTCGCAGCCAGAAAGAGCTAGCCTGGAAAGCTGTTGCTCAGCCTCATCTGCCCATGACACTGCTCACACAGAGGCACAGAGACTGGGGCTGCTTGCTTGTCTTGCCACCTCAAACTTCAAACGTACCTCTGAGGGTCCGTACCGGGCGCCTCCGGCAGCCCTGCTCTCAAAACGCGAACGTCTGCAGATAACTCGCAGCCGGAAAGAGCTAGCCTGGAAAGCTGTTGCTCAGCCTCATCTGCCCATGGCACTGCTCGCACAGAGGCACAGAGACTGGGGCTGCATGCTTGTCTTGCCACCTGAAACTTCAAACGTACCTCTGGGGGTCCGTGCCGGGGGCCTCCGGCAGCCCTGCTCCCAAAATGCGAACGTCTGCAGATAGCTCGCAGCCAGAAAGAGCTAGCCTGGAAAGCTGTTGCTCAGCCTCATCTGCCCATGGCACTGCTCGCACAGAGGCACAGAGACTGGGGCTGCTTGCTTGTCTTGCCACCTCAAACTTCCAACGTACCTCTGGGGATCCGTGCTGGGCGTCTCCGGCAGCCCTGCTCTGAAAATGCGAACGTCTGCAGATAGCTCGCAGCCAGAAAGAGCTAGCCTGGAAAGCTGTTGCTCAGCCTCATCTGCCCATGGCACTGCTCGCACAGAGGCACAGAGACTGGGGCTGCTTGCTTGTCTTGCCACCTCAAACTTCAAACGTACCTCTGGGGGTCCGTGTAGGGCGTCTCCGGCAGCCCTACTCTGAAAACGCTAATGTCTGCAGATAGCTCGCAGCCAGAAAGAGCTAGCCTGGAAAGCTGTTGCTCAGCCTCATCTGCCCATGGCACTGCTCACACAGAGGCACAGAGCCTGGGGCTGCTTGCTTATCTTGCCACCTCAAACTTCAAATGTACCTCTGGGGTACGTGCCGCGCGCCTCCGGCAGCCCTGCTCTCAAAACGCGAACGTCTGCAGATAGCTCGCAGGCAGAAAGAGCTAGCCTGGAAAGCTGTTGCTCAGCCTCATCTGCCCATGGCACTGCTCGCACAGAGGCACAGAAACTGGGGCTGCTTGCTTGTCTTGCCACCTCAAACTTCCAACGTACCTCTGGGGATCCGTGCCGGGCGTCTCCGGCAGCCCTGCTCTGAAAATGCGAACGTCTGCAGATAGCTCGCAGGCAGAAAGAGCTAGCCTGGAAAGCTGTTGCTCAGCCTCATCTGCCCATGGCACTGCTCGCACAGAGGCACAGAAACTGGGGCTGCTTGCTTGTCTTGCCACCTCAAACTTCAAACGTACCTCTGGGGGTCCGTGCCAGGCGCCTCCGGCAGCCCTGCTCTGAAAATGCGAACGTCTGCAGATAGCTCGCAGGCAGAAAGAGCTAGCCTGGAAAGCTGTTGCTCAGCCTCATCTGCCCATGGCACTGCTTGCACAGAGGCACAGAGACTGGGGCTGCTTGCTTGTCTTGCCACCTCAAACTTCAAACGTACCTCTGGGGGTCCGTGCCGGGCGCCTCCGGCAGCCCTGCTCTGAAAATGCGAACGTCTGCAGATAGCTCGCAGCCAGAAAGAGCTAGCCTGGAAAGCTGTTGCTCAGCCTCATCTGCCCATGGCACTGCTCGCACAGAGGCACAGAGACTGGGGCTGCTTGCTTGTCTTGCCACCTCAAACTTCAAACGTACGTCTGGGGGTCCGTGCCGGGCGCCTCCGGCAGCCCTGCTCTCAAAACGCGAACGTCTGCAGATAACTCGCAGCCAGAAAGAGCTAGCCTGGAAAGCTGTTGCTCAGCCTCATCTGCCCATGGCACTGCTCGCACAGAGGCACAGAGACTGGGGCTGCTTGCTTGTCTTGCCACCTCAAACTTCAAACGTACCTCTGGGGGTCAGTGTAAGGCATCTCCGGCAGCCCTGCTCTGAAAACGCTAACGTCTGCAGATAGCTCGCAGGCAGAAAGAGCTAGCCTGGAAAGCTGTTGCTCAGCCTCATCTGCCCATGGCACTGCTCGCACAGAGGCACAGAAACTGGGGCTGCTTGCTTGTCTTGCCACCTCAAACTTCAAACGTACCTCTGGGGGTCCTTGCCGGGCGTCTCCGGCAGCCCTGCTCTGAAAATGCGAACATCTGCAGATAGCTCGCAGCCATAAAGAGCTAGCCTGGAAAGCTGTTGCTCAGCCTCATCTGCCCATGACACTGCTCACACAGAGGCACAGAGACTGGGGCTGCTTGCTTGTCTTGCCACCTCAAACTTCAAACGTACCTCTGAGGGTCCGTGCCGGGCGCCTCCGGCAGCCCTGCTCTCAAAACGCGAACGTCTGCAGATAACTCGCAGCCAGAAAGAGCTAGCCTGGAAAGCTGTTGCTCAGCCTCATCTGCCCATGGCACTGCTCGCACAGAGGCACAGAGACTGGGGCTGCTTGCTTGTCTTGCCACCTGAAACTTCAAACGTACCTCTGGGGGTCCGTGCCGGGCGCCTCCAGTAGCCCTGCTCCCAAAATGCGAACGTCTGCACATAGCTCGCAGGCAGAAAGAGCTAGCCTGGAAAGCTGTTGCTCAGCCTCATCTGCCCATGGCACTGCTCGCACAGAGGCACAGAGACTGGGGCTGCTTGCTTGTCTTGCCACCTCAAACTTCAAACGTACCTCTGGGGATCCGTGCCGGGCGTCTCCGGCAGCCCTACTCTGAAAACGCTAATGTCTGCAGATAGCTCGCAGCCAGAAAGAGCTAGCCTGGAAAGCTGTTGCTCAGCCTCATCTGCCCATGGCACTGCTCACACAGAGGCACAGAGCCTGGGGCTGCTTGCTTATCTTGCCACCTCAAACTTCAAATGTACCTCTGGGGTACGTGCCGCGCGCCTCCGGCAGCCCTGCTCTCAAAACGCGAACGTCTGCAGATAGCTCGCAGGCAGAAAGAGCTAGCCTGGAAAGCTGTTGCTCAGCCTCATCTGCCCATGGCACTGCTCGCACAGAGGCACAGAAACTGGGGCTGCTTGCTTGTCTTGCCACCTCAAACTTCCAACGTACCTCTGGGGATCCGTGCCGGGCGTCTCCGGCAGCCCTGCTCTGAAAATGCGAACGTCTGCAGATAGCTCGCAGGCAGAAAGAGCTAGCCTGGAAAGCTGTTGCTCAGCCTCATCTGCCCATGGCACTGCTCGCACAGAGGCACAGAAACTGGGGCTGCTTGCTTGTCTTGCCACCTCAAACTTCAAACGTACCTCTGGGGGTCCGTGCCAGGCGCCTCCGGCAGCCCTGCTCTGAAAATGCGAACGTCTGCAGATAGCTCGCAGGCAGAAAGAGCTAGCCTGGAAAGCTGTTGCTCAGCCTCATCTGCCCATGGCACTGCTTGCACAGAGGCACAGAGACTGGGGCTGCTTGCTTGTCTTGCCACCTCAAACTTCAAACGTACCTCTGGGGGTCCGTGCCGGGCGCCTCCGGCAGCCCTGCTCTGAAAATGCGAACGTCTGCAGATAGCTCGCAGCCAGAAAGAGCTAGCCTGGAAAGCTGTTGCTCAGCCTCATCTGCCCATGGCACTGCTCGCACAGAGGCACAGAGACTGGGGCTGCTTGCTTGTCTTGCCACCTCAAACTTCAAACGTACCTCTGGGGGTCCGTGCCGGGCGCCTCCGGCAGCCCTGCTCTCAAAACGCGAACGTCTGCAGATAACTCGCAGCCAGAAAGAGCTAGCCTGGAAAGCTGTTGCTCAGCCTCATCTGCCCATGGCACTGCTCGCACAGAGGCACAGAGACTGGGGCTGCTTGCTTGTCTTGCCACCTCAAACTTCAAACGTACCTCTGGGGGTCAGTGTAAGGCATCTCCGGCAGCCCTGCTCTGAAAACGCTAACGTCTGCAGATAGCTCGCAGGCAGAAAGAGCTAGCCTGGAAAGCTGTTGCTCAGCCTCATCTGCCCATGGCACTGCTCGCACAGAGGCACAGAAACTGGGGCTGCTTGCTTGTCTTGCCACCTCAAACTTCAAACGTACCTCTGGGGGTCCTTGCCGGGCGTCTCCGGCAGCCCTGCTCTGAAAATGCGAACATCTGCAGATAGCTCGCAGCCATAAAGAGCTAGCCTGGAAAGCTGTTGCTCAGCCTCATCTGCCCATGACACTGCTCACACAGAGGCACAGAGACTGGGGCTGCTTGCTTGTCTTGCCACCTCAAACTTCAAACGTACCTCTGAGGGTCCGTGCCGGGCGCCTCCGGCAGCCCTGCTCTCAAAACGCGAACGTCTGCAGATAACTCGCAGCCAGAAAGAGCTAGCCTGGAAAGCTGTTGCTCAGCCTCATCTGCCCATGGCACTGCTCGCACAGAGGCACAGAGACTGGGGCTGCTTGCTTGTCTTGCCACCTGAAACTTCAAACGTACCTCTGGGGGTCCGTGCCGGGCGCCTCCAGTAGCCCTGCTCCCAAAATGCGAACGTCTGCACATAGCTCGCAGGCAGAAAGAGCTAGCCTGGAAAGCTGTTGCTCAGCCTCATCTGCCCATGGCACTGCTCGCACAGAGGCACAGAGACTGGGGCTGCTTGCTTGTCTTGCCACCTCAAACTTCAAACGTACCTCTGGGGATCCGTGCCGGGCGTCTCCGGCAGCCCTGCTCTGAAAATGCGAACGTCTGCAGATAGCTCGCAGGCAGAAAGAGCTAGCCTGGAAAGCTGTTGCTCAGCCTCATCTGCCCATGGCACTGCTCGCACAGAGGCACAGAGACTGGGGCTGCTTGCTTGTCTTGCCACCTCAAACTTCAAACGTACCTCTGAGGGTCCGTGCCGGGCGCCTCCGGCAGCCCTGCTCTGAAAATGCGAACGTCTGCAGATAGCTCGCAGGCAGAAAGAGCTAGCCTGGAAAGCTGTTGCTCAGCCTCATCTGCCCATGGCACTGCTCGCACAGAGGCACAGAGATTGGGGCTGCTTGCTTGTCTTGCCACCTCAAACTTCAAACGTACCTCTGAGGGTCCGTGCCAGGCGCCTCCGGCAGCCCTGCTCCCAAAATGCGAACGTCTGCAGATAGCTCGCAGGCAGAAAGAGCTAGCCTGGAAAGCTGTTGCTCAGCCTCATCTGCCCATGGCACTGCTCGCACAGAGGCACAGAGACTGGGGCTGCTTGCTTGTCTTGCCACCTCAAACATCAAACGTACCTCTGGGGGTCCGTGCCGGGCGCCTCCGGCAGCCCTGCTCTCAAAACGCGAACGTCTGCAGATAACTCGCAGCCAGAAAGAGCTAGCCTGGAAAGCTGTTGCTCAGCCTCATCTGCCCATGGCGCTGCTCGCACAGAGGCACAGAGACTGGGGCTGCTTGCTTGTCTTGCCACCTCAAACTTCAAACGTACCTCTGAGGGTCCGTGCCTGATGCCTCCGGCAGCCCTGCTCCTAAAATGCGAACATCTGCAGATAGCTCGCAGGCAGAAAGAGCTAGCCTGGAAAGCTGTTGCTCAGCCTCATCTGCCCATGGCACTGCTCGCACAGAGGCACAGAGACTGGGGCTGCTTGCTTGTCTTGCCACCTCAAACTTCAAACGTACCTCTTGGGGTCCGTGCCGGGCGTCTCCGACAGCCCTGCTCTGAAAATGCGAACGTCTGCAGATAGCTTGCAGCCAGAAAGAGCTAGCCTGGAAAGCTGTTGCTCAGCCTCATCTGCCCATGGCACTGCTCGCACAGAGGCACAGAGACTGGGGCTGCTTGCTTGTCTTGCCACCTCAAACTTCAAACGTACCTCTGGGGTCCGTGCCGGGCGTCTCCGGCAGCCCTGCTCTGAAAATGCGAACGTCTGCAGATAGCTCGCAGCCAGAAAGAGCTAGCCTGGAAAGCTGTTGCTCAGCCTCATCTGCCCATGGCACTGCTCGCACAGAGGCACAGAGACTGGGGCTGCTTGCTTGTCTTGCGACCTCAAACTTCCAACGTACCTCTGGGGTCCGTGCCGGGCGTCTCCGGCAGCCCTGCTCTGAAAATGCGAACATCTGCAGATAGCTCGCAGCCATAAAGAGCTAGCCTGGAAAGCTGTTGCTCAGCCTCATCTGCCCATGACACTGCTCGCACAGAGGCACAGAGACTGGGGCTGCTTGCTTGTCTTGCCACCTCAAACTTCAAACGTACCTCTGAGGGTCCGTACCGGGCGCCTCCGGCAGCCCTGCTCTCAAAACGCGAACATCTGCAGATAACTCGCAGCCAGAAAGAGCTAGCCTGGAAAGCTGTTGCTCAGCCTCATCTGCCCATGGCACTGCTCGCACAGAGGCACAGAGACTGGGGCTGCATGCTTGTCTTGCCACCTGAAACTTCAAACGTACCTCTGGGGGTCCGTGCCGGGCGCCTCCGGCAGCCCTGCTCTGAAAATGCGAACGTCTGCAGATAGCTCGCAGGCAGAAAGAGCTAGCCTGGAAAGCTGTTGCTCAGCCTCATCTGCCCATGGCACTGCTTGCACAGAGGCACAGAAACTGGGGCTGCTTGCTTGTCTTGCCACCTCAAACTTCAAACGTACCTCTGGGAGTCCTTGCCGGGCGTCTCCGGCAGCCCTGCTCTGAAAATGCGAACGTCTGCAGATAGCTCGCAGGCAGAAAGAGCTAGCCTGGAAAGCTGTTGCTCAGCCTCATCTGCCCATGGCACTGCTCGCACAGAGGCACAGAGACTGGGGCTGCTTGCTTGTCTTGCCACCTCAAACTTCAAACGTACCTCTGAGGGTCCGTGCCGGATGCCTCCGGCAGCCCTGCTCCTAAAATGCGAACATCTGCAGATAGCTCGCAGGCAGAAAGAGCTAGCCTGGAAAGCTGTTGCTCAGCCTCATCTGCCCATGGCACTGCTCGCACAGAGGCACAGAGACTGGGGCTGCTTGCTTGTCTTGCCACCTCAAACTTCAAACGTACCTCTGGGGGTCCTTGCCGGGCGTCTCCGGCAGCCCTGCTCTGAAAATGCGAACGTCTGCAGATAGCTCGCAGGCAGAAAGAGCTAGCCTGGAAAGCTGTTGCTCAGCCTCATCTGCCCATGGCACTGCTCGCACAGAGGCACAGAGACTGGGGCTGCTTGCTTTTCTTGCCACCTCAAACTTCAAACGTACCTCTGAGGGTCCGTGCCGGACGCCTCCGGCAGCCCTGCTCCTAAAATGCGAACATCTGCAGATAGCTCGCAGCCAGAAAGAGCTAGCCTGGAAAGCTGTTGCTCAGCCTCATCTGCCCATGGCACTGCTCGCACAGAGGCACAGAGACTGGGGCTGCTTGCTTGTCTTGCCACCTCAAACTTCAAACGTACCTCTCGGGGTCCGTGCCGGGCGTCTCCGGCAGCCCTGCTCTGAAAATGCGAACGTCTGCAGATAGCTCGCAGGCAGAAAGAGCTAGCCTGGAAAGCTGTTGCTCAGCCTCATCTGCCCATGGCACTGCTCGCACAGAGGCACAGAGACTGGGGCTGCTTGCTTGTCTTGCCACCTCAAACTTCAAACGTACCTCTCGAGGTCCGTGCCGGGCGTCTCCGGCAGCCCTGCTCTGAAAATGCAAACATCTGCAGATAGTTCGCAGCCAGAAAGAGCTAGCCTGGAAAGCTGTTGCTCAGCCTCATCTGCCCATGGCACTGCTCGCACAGAGGCACAGACACTGGGGCTGCTTGCTTGTCTTGCCACCTCAAACTTCAAACGTACCTCTGGGGTCCGTGCCGGGCGCCTCCAGCAGCCCTGCTCTGAAAACGCGAACGTCTGCAGATAGCTCGCAGGCAGAAAGAGCTAGCCTGGAAAGCTGTTGCTCAGCCTCATCTGCCCATGGCACTGCTCGCACAGAGGCACAGAGACTGGGGCTGCTTGCTTGTCTTGCCACCTCAAACTTCCAACGTACCTCTGGGGTCCGTGCCGGGCGTCTCCGGCAGCCCTGCTCTGAAAATGCGAACGTCTGCAGATAGCTCGCAGGCAGAAAGAGCTAGCCTGGAAAGCTGTTGCTCAGCCTCATCTGCCCATGGCACTGCTCGCACAGAGGCACAGAGACTGGGGCTGCTTGCTTGTCTTGCCACCTCAAACTTCAAACGTACCTCTGGGGTCCGTGCCGGGCGTCTCCGGCAGCCCTGCTCTGAAAATGCGAACATCTGCAGATAGCTCGCAGCCATAAAGAGCTAGCCTGGAAAGCTGTTGCTCAGCCTCATCTGCCCATGACACTGCTCACACAGAGGCACAGAGACTGGGGCTGCTTGCTTGTCTTGCCACCTCAAACTTCAAACGTACCTCTGAGGGTCCGTGCCGGACGCCTCCGGCAGCCCTGCTCCTAAAATGCGAACATCTGCAGATAGCTCGCAGCCAGAAAGAGCTAGCCTGGAAAGCTGTTGCTCAGCCTCATCTGCCCATGGCACTGCTCGCACAGAGGCACAGAGACTGGGGCTGCTTGCTTGTCTTGCCACCTCAAACTTCCAACGTACCTCTGGGGTCCGTGCCGGGCGTCTCCGGCAGCCCTGCTCTGAAAATGCGAACGTCTGCAGATAGCTCGCAGGCAGAAAGAGCTAGCCTGGAAAGCTGTTGCTCAGCCTCATCTGCCCATGGCACTGCTCGCACAGAGGCACAGAGACTGGGGCTGCTTGCTTGTCTTGCCACCTCAAACTTCAAACGTACCTCTGGGGATCCGTGCTGGGCGTCTCCGGCAGCCCTGCTCTGAAAATGCGAACGTCTGCAGATAGCTCGCAGCCAGAAAGAGCTAGCCTGGAAAGCTGTTGCTCAGCCTCATCTGCCCATGGCACTGCTTGCACAGAGGCACAGAGACTGGGGCTGCTTGCTTGTCTTGCCACCTCAAACTTCCAACGTACCTCTGGGGATCCCTGCCGGGCGTCTCCGGCAGCCTTGCTCTGAAAATGCGAACGTCTGCAGATAGCTCGCAGCCAGAAAGAGCTAGCCTGGAAAGCTGTTGCTCAGCCTCATCTGCCCATGGCACTGCTCGCACAGAGGCACAGAGACTGGGGCTGCTTGCTTGTCTTGCCACCTCAAACTTCAAACGTACCTCTGGGGGTCCGTGCCGGGCGTCTCCGGCAGCCCTGCTCTGAAAATGCGAACGTCTGCAGATAGCTCGCAGGCAGAAAGAGCTAGCCTGGAAAGCTGTTGCTCAGCCTCATCTGCCCATGGCACTGCTCGCACAGAGGCACAGAAACTGGGGCTGCTTGCTTGTCTTGCCACCTCAAACTTCAAACGTACCTCTGGGGGTCCGTGCCAGGCGCCTCCGGCAGCCCTGCTCTGAAAATGCGAACGTCTGCAGATAGCTCGCAGGCAGAAAGAGCTAGCCTGGAAAGCTGTTGCTCAGCCTCATCTGCCCATGGCACTGCTCGCACAGAGGCACAGAGACTGGGGCTGCTTGCTTGTCTTGCCACCTCAAACTTCCAACGTACCTCTGGGGATCCCTGCCGGGCGTCTCCGGCAGCCTTGCTCTGAAAATGCGAACATCTGCAGATAGCTCGCAGCCAGAAAGAGTTAGCCTGGAAAGCTGTTGCTCAGCCTCATCTGCCCATGGCACTGCTCGCACAGAGGCACAGAGACTGGGGCTGCTTGCTTGTCTTGCCACCTCAAACTTCAAACGTACCTCTGGGGGTCCGTGCCGGGCGTCTCCGGCAGCCCTGCTCTGAAAACGCTAATGTCTGCAGATAGCTCGCAGGCAGAAAGAGCTAGCCTGGAAAGCTGTTGCTCAGCCTCATCTGCCCATGGCACTGCTCGCACAGAGGCACAGAGACTGGGGCTGCTTGCTTGTCTTGCCACCTCAAACTTCAAACATATCTCTGGGGTACGTGCCGCGCGCCTCCGGCAGCCCTGCTCTCAAAACGCGAACGTCTGCAGATAGCTCACAGCCAGAAAGAGCTAGCCTGGAAAGCTGTTGCTCAGCCTCATCTGCCCATGGCACTGCTCGCACAGAGGCACAGAAACTGGGGCTGCTTGCTTATCTTGCCACCTCAAACTTCCAACGTACCTCTGGGGATCCGTGCCGGGCGTCTCCAGCAGCCCTGCTCTGAAAATGCGAACGTCTGCAGATAGCTCGCAGCCAGAAAGAGCTAGCCTGGAAAGCTGTTGCTCAGCCTCATCTGCCCATGGCACTGCTCGCACAGAGGCACAGAAACTGGGGCTGCTTGCTTGTCTTGCCACCTCAAACTTCAAACGTACCTCTGGGGGTCCGTGCCAGGCGCCTCCGGCAGCCCTGCTCTGAAAATGCGAACGTCTGCAGATAGCTCGCAGGCAGAAAGAGCTAGCCTGGAAAGCTGTTGCTCAGCCTCATCTGCCCATGGCACTGCTTGCACAGAGGCACAGAGACTGGGGCTGCTTGCTTGTCTTGCCACCTCAAACTTCCAACGTACCTCTGGGGTCTATTCCGGGCGTCTCCGGCAGCCCTGCTCTGAAAATGCGAACGTCTGCAGATAGCTCGCAGCCAGAAAGAGCTAGCCTGGAAAGCTGTTGCTCAGCCTCATCTGCCCATGGCACTGCTCGCACAGAGGCACAGAGACTGGGGCTGCTTGCTTGTCTGGCCACCTCAAACTTCAAACGTACCTCTGGGGGTCCGTGCCGGGCGCCTCCGGCAGCCCTGCTCTGAAAATGCGAACGTCTGCAGATAGCTCGCAGCCAGAAAGAGCTAGCCTGGAAAGCTGTTGCTCAGCCTCATCTGCCCATGGCACTGCTCGCACAGAGGCACAGAGACTGGGGCTGCTTGCTTGTCTTGCCACCTCAAACTTCAAACGTACCTCTGGGGGTCCGTGCCGGGCGTCTCCGGCAGCCCTGCTCTGAAAACGCTAATGTCTGCAGATAGCTCGCAGGCAGAAAGAGCTAGCCTGGAAAGCTGTTGCTCAGCCTCATCTGCCCATGGCACTGCTCGCACAGAGGCACAGAGACTGGGGCTGCTTGCTTGTCTTGCCACCTCAAACTTCAAACGTATCTCTGGGGTACGTGCCGCGCGCCTCCGGCAGCCCTGCTCTCAAAACGCGAACGTCTGCAGATAGCTCGCAGCCAGAAAGAGCTAGCCTGGAAAGCTGTTGCTCAGCCTCATCTGCCCATGGCACTGCTCGCACAGAGGCACAGAAACTGGGGCTGCTTGCTTATCTTGCCACCTCAAACTTCCAACGTACCTCTGGGGATCCGTGCCGGGCGTCTCCAGCAGCCCTGCTCTGAAAATGCGAACGTCTGCAGATAGCTCGCAGCCAGAAAGAGCTAGCCTGGAAAGCTGTTGCTCAGCCTCATCTGCCCATGGCACTGCTCGCACAGAGGCACAGAAACTGGGGCTGCTTGCTTGTCTTGCCACCTCAAACTTCAAACGTACCTCTGGGGGTCCGTGCCAGGCGTCTCCGGCAGCCCTGCTCTGAAAATGCGAACGTCTGCAGATAGCTCGCAGGCAGAAAGAGCTAGCCTGGAAAGCTGTTGCTCAGCCTCATCTGCCCATGGCACTGCTCGCACAGAGGCACAGAGACTGGGGCTGCTTGCTTGTCTGGCCACCTCAAACTTCCAACGTACCTCTGGGGGTCCGTGCCGGGCGCCTCCGGCAGCCCTGCTCTGAAAATGCGAACGTCTGCAGATAGCTCGCAGCCAGAAAGAGCTAGCCTGGAAAGCTGTTGCTCAGCCTCATCTGCCCATGGCACTGCTCGCACAGAGGCACAGAGACTGGGGCTGCTTGCTTGTCTTGCCACCTCAAACTTCAAACGTACGTCTGGGGGTCCGTGCCGGGCGCCTCCGGCAGCCCTGCTCTCAAAACGCGAACGTCTGCAGATAACTCGCAGCCAGAAAGAGCTAGCCTGGAAAGCTGTTGCTCAGCCTCATCTGCCCATGGCACTGCTCGCACAGAGGCACAGAGACTGGGGCTGCTTGCTTTTCTTGCCACCTCAAACTTCAAACGTACCTCTGAGGGTCCGTGCCGGACGCCTCCGGCAGCCCTGCTCCTAAAATGCGAACATCTGCAGATAGCTCGCAGGCAGAAAGAGCTAGCCTGGAAAGCTGTTGCTCAGCCTCATCTGCCCATGGCACTGCTCGCACAGAGGCACAGAGACTGGGGCTGCTTGCTTGTCTTGCCACCTCAAACTTCAAACGTACCTCTCGGGGTCCGTGCCGGGCGTCTCCGGCAGCCCTGCTCTGAAAATGCGAACATCTGCAGATAGCTCGCAGCCAGAAAGAGCTAGCCTGGAAAGCTGTTGCTCAGCCTCATCTGCCCATGGCACTGCTCGCACAGAGGCACAGAGACTGGGGCTGCTTGCTTGTCTTGCCACCTCAAACTTCAAACGTACCTCTGGGGTCCGTGCCGGGCGCCTCCGGCAGCCCTGCTCTGAAAACGCGAACGTCTGCAGATAGCTCGCAGGCAGAAAGAGCTAGCCTGGAAAGCTGTTGCTCAGCCTCATCTGCCCATGGCACTGCTCGCACAGAGGCACAGAGACTGGGGCTGCTTGCTTGTCTTGCCACCTCAAACTTCAAACGTACCTCTGGGGTACGTGCCGGGCGTCTCCGGCAGCCCTGCTCTGAAAATGCGAACGTCTGCAGATAGCTCGCAGGCAGAAAGAGCTAGCCTGGAAAGCTGTTGCTCAGCCTCATCTGCCCATGGCACTGCTCGCACAGAGGCACAGAGACTGGGGCTGCTTGCTTGTCTTGCCACCTCAAACTTCAAACGTACCTCTGGGGATCCGTGCTGGGCGTCTCCGGCAGCCCTGCTCTGAAAATGCGAACGTCTGCAGATAGCTCGCAGCCAGAAAGAGCTAGCCTGGAAAGCTGTTGCTCAGCCTCATCTGCCCATGGCACTGCTTGCACAGAGGCACAGAGACTGGGGCTGCTTGCTTGTCTTGCCACCTCAAACTTCCAACGTACCTCTGGGGATCCCTGCCGGGCGTCTCCGGCAGCCTTGCTCTGAAAATGCGAACGTCTGCAGATAGCTCGCAGCCAGAAAGAGCTAGCCTGGAAAGCTGTTGCTCAGCCTCATCTGCCCATGGCACTGCTCGCACAGAGGCACAGAGACTGGGGCTGCTTGCTTGTCTTGCCACCTCAAACTTCAAACGTACCTCTGGGGGTCCGTGCCGGGCGTCTCCGGCAGCCCTGCTCTGAAAATGCGAACGTCTGCAGATAGCTCGCAGGCAGAAAGAGCTAGCCTGGAAAGCTGTTGCTCAGCCTCATCTGCCCATGGCACTGCTCGCACAGAGGCACAGAAACTGGGGCTGCTTGCTTGTCTTGCCACCTCAAACTTCAAACGTACCTCTGGGGGTCCGTGCCAGGCGCCTCCGGCAGCCCTGCTCTGAAAATGCGAACGTCTGCAGATAGCTCGCAGCCAGAAAGAGCTAGCCTGGAAAGCTGTTGCTCAGCCTCATCTGCCCATGGCACTGCTTGCACAGAGGCACAGAGACTGGGGCTGCTTGCTTGTCTTGCCACCTCAAACTTCCAACGTACCTCTGGGGATCCCTGCCGGGCGTCTCCGGCAGCCTTGCTCTGAAAATGCGAACGTCTGCAGATAGCTCGCAGGCAGAAAGAGTTAGCCTGGAAAGCTGTTGCTCAGCCTCATCTGCCCATGGCACTGCTCGCACAGAGGCACAGAGACTGGGGCTGCTTGCTTGTCTTGCCACCTCAAACTTCAAACGTACCTCTGGGGGTCCGTGCCGGGCGTCTCCGGCAGCCCTGCTCTGAAAACGCTAATGTCTGCAGATAGCTAGGAGGCAGAAAGAGCTAGCCTGGAAAGCTGTTGCTCAGCCTCATCTGCCCATGGCACTGCTCGCACAGAGGCACAGAGACTGGGGCTGCTTGCTTGTCTTGCCACCTCAAACTTCAAACATATCTCTGGGGTACGTGCCGCGCGCCTCCGGCAGCCCTGCTCTCAAAACGCGAACGTCTGCAGATAGCTCGCAGCCAGAAAGAGCTAGCCTGGAAAGCTGTTGCTCAGCCTCATCTGCCCATGGCACTGCTCGCACAGAGGCACAGAAACTGGGGCTGCTTGCTTATCTTGCCACCTCAAACTTCCAACGTACCTCTGGGGATCCGTGCCGGGCGTCTCCAGCAGCCCTGCTCTGAAAATGCGAACGTCTGCAGATAGCTCGCAGCCAGAAAGAGCTAGCCTGGAAAGCTGTTGCTCAGCCTCATCTGCCCATGGCACTGCTCGCACAGAGGCACAGAAACTGGGGCTGCTTGCTTGTCTTGCCACCTCAAACTTCAAACGTACCTCTGGGGGTCCGTGCCAGGCGCCTCCGGCAGCCCTGCTCTGAAAATGCGAACGTCTGCAGATAGCTCGCAGCCAGAAAGAGCTAGCCTGGAAAGCTGTTGCTCAGCCTCATCTGCCCATGGCACTGCTTGCACAGAGGCACAGAGACTGGGGCTGCTTGCTTGTCTTGCCACCTCAAACTTCCAACGTACCTCTGGGGTCTATTCCGGGCGTCTCCGGCAGCCCTGCTCTGAAAATGCGAACGTCTGCAGATAGCTCGCAGGCAGAAAGAGCTAGCCTGGAAAGCTGTTGCTCAGCCTCATCTGCCCATGGCACTGCTCGCACAGAGGCACAGAGACTGGGGCTGCTTGCTTGTCTGGCCACCTCAAACTTCAAACGTACCTCTGGGGGTCCGTGCCGGGCGCCTCCGGCAGCCCTGCTCTGAAAATGCGAACGTCTGCAGATAGCTCGCAGCCAGAAAGAGCTAGCCTGGAAAGCTGTTGCTCAGCCTCATCTGCCCATGGCACTGCTCGCACAGAGGCACAGAGACTGGGGCTGCTTGCTTGTCTTGCCACCTCAAACTTCAAACGTACGTCTGGGGGTCCGTGCCGGGCGCCTCCGGCAGCCCTGCTCTCAAAACGCGAACGTCTGCAGATAACTCGCAGCCAGAAAGAGCTAGCCTGGAAAGCTGTTGCTCAGCCTCATCTGCCCATGGCACTGCTCGCACAGAGGCACAGAGACTGGGGCTGCTTGCTTTTCTTGCCACCTCAAACTTCAAACGTACCTCTGAGGGTCCGTGCCGGACGCCTCCGGCAGCCCTGCTCCTAAAATGCGAACATCTGCAGATAGCTCGCAGCCAGAAAGAGCTAGCCTGGAAAGCTGTTGCTCAGCCTCATCTGCCCATGGCACTGCTCGCACAGAGGCACAGAGACTGGGGCTGCTTGCTTGTCTTGCCACCTCAAACTTCAAACGTACCTCTCGAGGTCCGTGCCGGGCGTCTCCGGCAGCCCTGCTCTGAAAATGCGAACATCTGCAGATAGCTCGCAGGCAGAAAGAGCTAGCCTGGAAAGCTGTTGCTCAGCCTCATCTGCCCATGGCACTGCTCGCACAGAGGCACAGAGACTGGGGCTGCTTGCTTGTCTTGCCACCTCAAACTTCAAACGTACCTCTCGAGGTCCGTGCCGGGCGCCTCCGGCAGCCCTGCTCTGAAAATGCGAACATCTGCAGATAGTTCGCAGCCAGAAAGAGCTAGCCTGGAAAGCTGTTGCTCAGCCTCATCTGCCCATGGCACTGCTCGCACAGAGGCACAGAGACTGGGGCTGCTTGCTTGTCTTGCCACCTCAAACTTCAAACGTACCTCTGGGGTCCGTGCCGGGCGCCTCCAGCAGCCCTGCTCTGAAAACGCGAACGTCTGCAGATAGCTCGCAGGCAGAAAGAGCTAGCCTGGAAAGCTGTTGCTCAGCCTCATCTGCCCATGGCACTGCTCGCACAGAGGCACAGAGACTGGGGCTGCTTGCTTGTCTTGCCACCTCAAACTTCCAACGTACCTCTGGGGTCCGTGCCGGGCGTCTCCGGCAGCCCTGCTCTGAAAATGCGAACATCTGCAGATAGTTCGCAGCCAGAAAAAGCTAGCCTGGAAAGCTGTTGCTCAGCCTCATCTGCCCATGGCACTGCTCGCACAGAGGCACAGAGACTGGGGCTGCTTGCTTGTCTTGCCACCTCAAACTTCAAACGTACCTCTGGGGTCCGTGCCGGGCGCCTCCAGCAGCCCTGCTCTGAAAACGCGAACGTCTGCAGATAGCTCGCAGGCAGAAAGAGCTAGCCTGGAAAGCTGTTGCTCAGCCTCATCTGCCCATGGCACTGCTCGCACAGAGGCACAGAGACTGGGGCTGCTTGCTTGTCTTGCCACCTCAAACTTCCAACGTACCTCTGGGGTCCGTGCCGGGCGTCTCCCGCAGCCCTGCTCTGAAAATGCGAACGTCTGCAGATAGCTCGCAGGCAGAAAGAGGTAGCCTGGAAAGCTGTTGCTCAGCCTCATCTGCCCATGGCACTGCTCGCACAGAGGCACAGAGACTGGGGCTGCTTGCTTGTCTTGCCACCTCAAACTTCAAACGTACCTCTGGGGATCCGTGCTGGGCGTCTCCGGCAGCCCTGCTCTGAAAATGCGAACGTCTGCAGATAGCTCGCAGCCAGAAAGAGCTAGCCTGGAAAGCTGTTGCTCAGCCTCATCTGCCCATGGCACTGCTTGCACAGAGGCACAGAGACTGGGGCTGCTTGCTTGTCTTGCCACCTCAAACTTCCAACGTACCTCTGGGGATCCCTGCCGGGCGTCTCCGGCAGCCTTGCTCTGAAAATGCGAACGTCTGCAGATAGCTCGCAGCCAGAAAGAGCTAGCCTGGAAAGCTGTTGCTCAGCCTCATCTGCCCATGGCACTGCTCGCACAGAGGCACAGAGACTGGGGCTGCTTGCTTGTCTTGCCACCTCAAACTTCAAACGTACCTCTGGGGGTCCGTGCCAGGCGCCTCCGGCAGCCCTGCTCTGAAAATGCGAACGTCTGCAGATAGCTCGCAGCCAGAAAGAGCTAGCCTGGAAAGCTGTTGCTCAGCCTCATCTGCCCATGGCACTGCTTGCACAGAGGCACAGAGACTGGGGCTGCTTGCTTGTCTTGCCACCTCAAACTTCCAACGTACCTCTGGGGTCAGTGCCGGGCGTCTCCGGCAGCCCTGCTCTGAAAATGCGAACGTCTGCAGATAGCTCGCAGGCAGAAAGAGCTAGCCTGGAAAGCTGTTGCTCAGCCTCATCTGCCCATGGCACTGCTCGCACAGAGGCACAGAGACTGGGGCTGCTTGCTTGTCTTGCCACCTCAAACTTCAAACGTACCTCTGGGGGTCCGTGCCGGGCGCCTCCGGCAGCCCTGCTCTGAAAATGCGAACGTCTGCAGATAGCTCGCAGCCAGAAAGAGCTAGCCTGGAAAGCTGTTGCTCAGCCTCATCTGCCCATGGCACTGCTCGCACAGAGGCACAGAGACTGGGGCTGCTTGCTTGTCTTGCCACCTCAAAATTCAAACGTACGTCTGGGGGTCCGTGCCGGGCGCCTCCGGCAGCCCTGCTCTCAAAACGCGAACGTCTGCAGATAACTCGCAGCCAGAAAGAGCTAGCCTGGAAAGCTGTTGCTCAGCCTCATCTGCCCATGGCACTGCTTGCACAGAGGCACAGAGACTGGGGCTGCTTGCTTGTCTTGCCACCTCAAACTTCAAACGTACCTCTGGGGGTCAGTGTAAGGCGTCTCCGGCAGCCCTGCTCTGAAAACGCTAACGTCTGCAGATAGCTCGCAGGCAGAAAGAGCTAGCCTGGAAAGCTGTTGCTCAGCCTCATCTGCCCATGGCACTGCTCGCACAGAGGCACAGAGACTGGGGCTGCTTGCTTGTCTTGCCACCTCAAACTTCAAACGTACCTCTGAGGGTCCGTGCCGGGCGCCTCCGGCAGCCCTGCTCTCAAAACGCGAATGTCTGCAGATAACTCGCAGCCAGAAAGAGCTAGCCTGGAAAGCTGTTGCTCAGCCTCATCTGCCCATGGCACTGCTCGCACAGAGGCACAGAGACTGGGGCTGCTTGCTTGTCTTGCCACCTGAAACTTCAAACGTACCTCTGGGGGTCCGTGCCGGGCACCTCCAGTAGCCCTGCTCCCAAAATGCGAACGTCTGCACATAGCTCGCAGGCAGAAAGAGCTAGCCTGGAAAGCTGTTGCTCAGCCTCATCTTCCCATGGCACTGCTCGCACAGAGGCACAGAGACTGGGGCTGCTTGCTTGTCTTGCCACCTCAAACTTGAAACGTACCTCTGGGGATCCGTGCCGGGCGTCTCCGGCAGCCCTGCTCTGAAAATGCGAACGTCTGCAGATAGCTCGCAGGCAGAAAGAGCTAGCCTGGAAAGCTGTTGCTCAGCCTCATCTGCCCATGGCACTGCTCGCACAGAGGCACAGAGACTGGGGCTGCTTGCTTGTCTTGCCACCTCAAACTTCAAATGTACCTCTGGGGAACCGTGCCGGGCGTCTCCAGCAGCCCTGCTCTGAAAATGCGAACGTCTGCAGATAGCTCGCAGCCAGAAAGAGCTAGCCTGGAAAGCTGTTGCTCAGCCTCATCTGCCCATGGCACTGCTCGCACAGAGGCACAGAGATTGGGGCTGCTTGCTTGTCTTGCCACCTCAAACTTCAAACGTACCTCTGGGGGTCCGTGCCAGGCGCCTCCGGCAGCCCTGCTCCCAAAATGCGAACGTCTGCAGATAGCTCGCAGGCAGAAAGAGCTAGCCTGGAAAGCTGTTGCTCAGCCTCATGTGCCCATGGCACTGCTCGCACAGAGGCACAGAGACTGGGGCTGCTTGCTTGTCTTGCCACCTCAAACTTCAAACGTAGCTTTGGGGGTCCGTGTAAGGCGACTCCGGCAGCGCTGCTCTGAAATTGCGAACGTCTGCAGATAGCTCGCAGCTAGAAAGAGCTAGCCTGGAAAGCTGTTGCTCAGCCTCATCTGCCCATGGCACTGCTTGCACAGAGGCACAGAGACTGGGGCTGCTTGCTTGTCTTGCCACCTCAAACATCAAACGTACCTCTGGGGGTCCGTGCCGGGCGCCTCCGGCAGCCCTGCTCTCAAAACGCGAACGTCTGCAGATAACTCGCAGCCAGAAAGAGCTAGCCTGGAAAGCTGTTGCTCAGCCTCATCTGCCCATGGCGCTGCTCGCACAGAGGCACAGAGACTGGGGCTGCTTGCTTGTCTTGCCGCGTCAAACTTCAAACGTACCTCTGGGGGTCCGTGCCGTGCGCCTCCAGCAGCCCTGCTCTCAAAATGTGAACGTCTGCAGATAAGTCGCAGCCAGAAAGAGCTAGCCTGGAAAGCTGTTGCTCAACCTCATCTGCCCATGGCGCTGCTCGCACAGAGGCACAGAGACTGGGGCTGCTTGCTTGTCTTGCCACCTCAAACATCAAACGTACCTCTGGGGTCCGTGCCGGGCGTCTCCGGCAGCCCTGCTCCGAAAACGCGAACGTCTGCAGATAGCTCGCAGCCAGAAAGAGCTAGCCTGGAAAGCTGTTGCTCAGCCTCATCTGCCCATGGCACTGCTCGCACAGAGGCACAGAGACTGGGGCTGCTTGCTTGTCTTGCCACCTCAAACTTCAAACGTACGTCTGGGGGTCCGTGCCGGGCGCCTCCGGCAGCCCTGCTCTCAAAACGCGAACGTCTGCAGATAACTCGCAGCCAGAAAGAACTAGCCTGGAAAGCTGTTGCTCAGCCTCATCTGCCCATGGCACTGCTCGCACAGAGGCACAGAGACTGGGGCTGCTTGCTTGTCTTGCCACCTCAAACTTCAAACGTACCTCTGGGGATCCGTGCCGGGCGTCTCCGGCAGCCCTGCTCTGAAAATGCGAACGTCTGCAGATAGCTCGCAGCCAGAAAGAGCTAGCCTGGAAAGCTGTTGCTCAGCCTCATCTGCCCATGGCACTGCTCGCACAGAGGCACAGAGACTGGGGCTGCTTGCTTGTCTTGCCACCTCAAACTTCAAATGTACCTCTGGGGAACCGTGCCGGGCGTCTCCAGCAGCCCTGCTCTGAAAATGCGAACGTCTGCAGATAGCTCGCAGCCAGAAAGAGCTAGCCTGGAAAGCTGTTGCTCAGCCTCATCTGCCCATGGCACTGCTCGCACAGAGGCACAGAGATTGGGGCTGCTTGCTTGTCTTGCCACCTCAAACTTCAAACGTACCTCTGGGGGTCCGTGCCAGGCGCCTCCGGCAGCCCTGCTCCCAAAATGCGAACGTCTGCAGATAGCTCGCAGCCAGAAAGAGCTAGCCTGGAAAGCTGTTGCTCAGCCTCATGTGCCCATGGCACTGCTCGCACAGAGGCACAGAGACTGGGGCTGCTTGCTTGTCTTGCCACCTCAAACTTCAAACGTAGCTTTGGGGGTCCGTGTAAGGCGACTCCGGCAGCGCTGCTCTCAAAATGTGAACGTCTGCAGATAAGTCGCAGCCAGAAAGAGCTAGCCTGGAAAGCTGTTGCTCAACCTCCTCTGCCCATGGCGCTGCTCGCACAGAGGCACAGAGACTGGGGCTGCTTGCTTGTCTTGCCACCTCAAACATCAAACGTACCTCTGGGGTCCGTGCCGGGCGTCTCCGGCAGCCCTGCTCTGAAAACGCGAACGTCTGCAGATAGCTCGCAGCCAGAAAGAGCTAGCCTGGAAAGCTGTTGCTCAGCCTCATCTGCCCATGGCACTGCTCGCACAGAGGCACAGAGACTGGGGCTGCTTGCTTGTCTTGCCACCTCAAACTTCAAACGTACGTCTGGGGGTCCGTGCCGGGCGCCTCCGGCAGCCCTGCTCTCAAAACGCGAACGTCTGCAGATAACTCGCAGCCAGAAAGAACTAGCCTGGAAAGCTGTTGCTCAGCCTCATCTGCCCATGGCACTGCTCGCACAGAGGCACAGAGACTGGGGCTGCTTGCTTGTCTTGCCACCTCAAACTTCAAACGTACCTCTGGGGATCCGTGCCGTGTGTCTCCGGCTGCCCTGCTCTGAAAATGCGAACGTCTGCAGATAGCTCGCAGCCAGAAAGAGCTAGCCTGGAAAGCTGTTGCTCAGCCTCATCTGCCCATGGCACTGCTCGCACAGAGGCACAGAGACTGGGGCTGCTTGCTTGTCTTGCCACCTCAAACTTCAAATGTACCTCTGGGGAACCGTGCCGGGCGTCTCCAGCAGCCCTGCTCTGAAAATGCGAACGTCTGCAGATAGCTCGCAGCCAGAAAGAGCTAGCCTGGAAAGCTGTTGCTCAGCCTCATCTGCCCATGGCACTGCTCGCACAGAGGCACAGAGATTGGGGCTGCTTGCTTGTCTTGCCACCTCAAACTTCAAACGTACCTCTGGGGGTCCGTGCCGGGCGCCTCCGGCAGCCCTGCTCTAAAAATGCGAACGTCTGCAGATAGCTCGCAGGCAGAAAGAGCTAGCCTGGAAAGCTGTTGCTCAGCCTCATCTGCCCATGGCACTGCTCGCACAGAGGCACAGAGACTGGGGCTGCTTGCTTGTCTTGCCACCTCAAACTTCAAACGTAGCTTTGGGGGTCCGTGTAAGGCGACTCCGGCAGCCCTGGTCTGAAAATGCGAACGTCTGCAGATAGCTCGCAGCTAGAAAGAGCTAGCCTGGAAAGCTGTTGCTCAGCCTCATCTGCCCATGGCACTGCTCGCACAGAGGCACAGAGACTGGGGCTGCTTGCTTGTCTTGCCACCTCAAACTTCAAACGTACGTCTGGGGGTCCGTGCCGGGCGCCTCCGGCAGCCCTGCTCTCAAAACGCGAACGTCTGCAGATAACTCGCAGCCAGAAAGAGCTAGCCTGGAAAGCTGTTGCTCAGCCTCATCTGCCCATGGCACTGCTCGCACAGAGGCACAGAGACTGGGGCTGCTTGCTTGTCTTGCCACCTCAAACTTCCAACCTACCTCTGGGGGTCAGTGTAAGGCGTCTCCGGCAGCCCTGCTCTGAAAACGCTAACGTCTGCAGATAGCTCGCAGGCAGAAAGAGCTAGCCTGGAAAGCTGTTGCTCAGCCTCATCTGCCCATGGCACTGCTCGCACAGAGGCACAGAGACTGGGGCTGCTTGCTTGTCTTGCCACTTCAAACTTCAAACGTACCTCTGAGGGTCCGTGCCGGGCGCCTCCGGCAGCCCTGCTCTCAAAACGCGAACGTCTGCACATAGCTCGCAGGCAGAAAGAGCTAGCCTGGAAAGCTGTTGCTCAGCCTCATCTGCCCATGGCACTGCTCGCACAGAGGCACAGAGACTGGGGCTGCTTGCTTGTCTTGCCACCTCAAACTTCAAACGTAGCTTTGGGGATCCGTGCCGGGCGTCTCCGGCAGCCCTGCTCTGAAAATGCGAACGTCTGCAGATAGCTCGCAGGCAGAAAGAGCTAGCCTGGAAAGCTGTTGCTCAGCCTCATCTGCCCATGGCACTGCTTGCACAGAGGCACAGAGACTGGGGCTGCTTGCTTGTCTTGCCACCTCAAACTTCAAATGTACCTCTGGGGAACCGTGCCGGGCGTCTCCAGCAGCCCTGCTCTGAAAATGCGAACGTCTGCAGATAGCTCGCAGCCAGAAAGAGCTAGCCTGGAAAGCTGTTGCTCAGCCTCATCTGCCCATGGCACTGCTCGCACAGAGGCACAGAGACTGGGGCTGCTTGCTTGTCTTGCCACCTCAAACTTCAAACGTACCTCTGGGGGTCCGTGCCAGGCGCCTCCGGCAGCCCTGCTCCCAAAATGCGAACGTCTGCAGATAGCTCGCAGGCAGAAAGAGCTAGCCTGGAAAGCTGTTGCTCAGCCTCATCTGCCCATGGCACTGCTCGCACAGAGGCACAGAGACTGGGGCTGCTTGCTTGTCTTGCCACCTCAAACTTCAAACGTAGCTTTGGGGGTCCGTGTAAGGCGACTCCGGCAGCGCTGCTCTGAAATTGCGAACGTCTGCAGATAGCTCGCAGCTAGAAAGAGCTAGCCTGGAAAGCTGTTGCTCAGCCTCATCTGCCCATGGCACTGCTTGCACAGAGGCACAGAGACTGGGGCTGCTTGCTTGTCTTGCCACCTCAAACATCAAACGTACCTCTGGGGGTCCGTGCCGGGCGCCTCCGGCAGCCCTGCTCTCAAAACGCGAACGTCTGCAGATAACTCGCAGCCAGAAAGAGCTAGCCTGGAAAGCTGTTGCTCAGCCTCATCTGCCCATGGCGCTGCTCGCACAGAGGCACAGAGACTGGGGCTGCTTGCTTGTCTTGCCGCCTCAAACTTCAAACGTACCTCTGGGGGTCCGTGCCGTGCGCCTCCAGCAGCCCTGCTCTCAAAATGTGAACGTCTGCAGATAAGTCGCAGCCAGAAAGAACTAGCCTGGAAAGCTGTTGCTCAGCCTCATCTGCCCATGGCGCTGCTCGCACAGAGGCACAGAGACTGGGGCTGCTTGCTTGTCTTGCCACCTCAAACATCAAACGTACCTCTGGGGTCCGTGCCGGGCGTCTCCGGCAGCCCTGCTCTGAAAACGCGAACGTCTGCAGATAGCTCGCAGCCAGAAAGAGCTAGCCTGGAAAGCTGTTGCTCAGCCTCATCTGCCCATGGCACTGCTCGCACAGAGGCACAGAGACTGGGGCTGCTTGCTTGTCTTGCCACCTCAAACTTCAAACGTACGTCTGGGGGTCCGTGCCGGGCGCCTCCGGCAGCCCTGCTCTCAAAACGCGAACGTCTGCAGATAACTCGCAGCCAGAAAGAACTAGCCTGGAAAGCTGTTGCTCAGCCTCATCTGCCCATGGCACTGCTCGCACAGAGGCACAGAGACTGGGGCTGCTTGCTTGTCTTGCCACCTCAAACTTCAAACGTACCTCTGGGGATCCGTGCCGTGTGTCTCCGGCTGCCCTGCTCTGAAAATGCGAACGTCTGCAGATAGCTCGCAGCCAGAAAGAGCTAGCCTGGAAAGCTGTTGCTCAGCCTCATCTGCCCATGGCACTGCTCGCACAGAGGCACAGAGACTGGGGCTGCTTGCTTGTCTTGCCACCTCAAACTTCAAATGTACCTCTGGGGAACCGTGCCGGGCGTCTCCAGCAGCCCTGCTCTGAAAATGCGAACGTCTGCAGATAGCTCGCAGCCAGAAAGAGCTAGCCTGGAAAGCTGTTGCTCAGCCTCATCTGCCCATGGCACTGCTCGCACAGAGGCACAGAGATTGGGGCTGCTTGCTTGTCTTGCCACCTCAAACTTCAAACGTACCTCTGGGGGTCCGTGCCAGGCGCCTCCGGCAGCCCTGCTCCCAAAATGCGAACGTCTGCAGATAGCTCGCAGCCAGAAAGAGCTAGCCTGGAAAGCTGTTGCTCAGCCTCATCTGCCCATGGCACTGCTCGCACAGAGGCACAGAGACTGGGGCTGCTTGCTTGTCTTGCCACCTCAAACTTCAAACGTAGCTTTGGGGGTCCGTGTAAGGCGACTCCGGCAGCACTGGTCTGAAAATGCGAACGTCTGCAGATAGCTCGCAGCTAGAAAGAGCTAGCCTGGAAAGCTGTTGCTCAGCCTCATCTGCCCATGGCACTGCTCGCACAGAGGCACAGAGACTGGGGCTGCTTGCTTGTCTTGCCACCTCAAACTTCAAACGTACCTCTGGGGGTCCGTGCCGGGCACCTCCGGCAGCCCTGCTCTCAAAACGCGAACGTCTGCAGATAACTCGCAGCCAGAAAGAGCTAGCCTGGAAAGCTGTTGCTCAGCCTCATCTGCCCATGGCACTGCTCGCACAGAGGCACAGAGACTGGGGCTGCTTGCTTGTCTTGCCGCCTCAAACTTCAAACGTACCTCTGGGGGTCCGTGCCGTGCGCCTCCAGCAGCCCTGCTGTGAAAACGCGAACGTCTGCAGATAGCTCGCAGCCAGAAAGAGCTAGCCTGGAAAGCTGTTGCTCAGCCTCATCTGCCCATGGCACTGCTCGCACAGAGGCACAGAGACTGGGGCTGCTTGCTTGTCTTGCCACCTCAAACTTCAAACGTACGTCTGGGGGTCCGTGCCGGGCGCCTCCGGCAGCCCTGCTCTCAAAACGCGAACGTCTGCAGATAACTCGCAGCCAGAAAGAGCTAGCCTGGAAAGCTGTTGCTCAGCCTCATCTGCCCATGGCACTGCTCGCACAGAGGCACAGAGACTGGGGCTGCTTGCTTGTCTTGCCACCTCAAACTTCAAACGTACCTCTGGGGGTCCGTGTAAGGCGTCTCCGGCAGCCCTGCTCTGAAAACGCTAACGTCTGCAGATAGCTCGCAGGCAGAAAGAGCTAGCCTGGAAAGCTGTTGCTCAGCCTCATCTGCCCATGGCACTGCTCGCACAGAGGCACAGAGACTGGGGCTGCTTGCTTGTCTTGCCACCTCAAACTTCAAACGTAGCTTTGGGGGTCCGTGTAAGGCGTCTCCGGCAGCCCTGCTCCCAAAATGCGAACGTCTGCAGATAGCTCGCAGGCAGAAAGAGCTAGCCTGGAAAGCTGTTGCTCAGCCTCATCTGCCCATGGCACTGCTCGCACAGAGGCACAGAGACTGGGGCTGCTTGCTTGTCTTGCCACCTCAAACTTCAAACGTACGTCTGGGGGTCCGTGCCGGGCGCCTCCGGCAGCCCTGCTCTCAAAACGCGAACGTCTGCAGATAACTCGCAGCCAGAAAGAGCTAGCCTGGAAAGCTGTTGCTCAGCCTCATCTGCCCATGGCACTGCTCGCACAGAGGCACAGAGACTGGGGCTGCTTGCTTGTCTTGCCACCTCAAACTTCAAACGTACCTCTGGGGATCCGTGCCGGGTGTCTCCGGCAGCCCTGCTCTGAAAATGCGAACGTCTGCAGATAGCTCGCAGGCAGAAAGAGCTAGCCTGGAAAGCTGTTGCTCAGCCTCATCTGCCCATGGCACTGCTCGCACAGAGGCACAGAGACTGGGGCTGCTTGCTTGTCTTGCCACCTCAAACTTCAAATGTACCTCTGGGGAACCGTGCCGGGCGTCTCCAGCAGCCCTGCTCTGAAAATGCGAACGTCTGCAGATAGCTCGCAGCCAGAAAGAGCTAGCCTGGAAAGCTGTTGCTCAGCCTCATCTGCCCATGGCACTGCTCGCACAGAGGCACAGAGATTGGGGCTGCTTGCTTGTCTTGCCACCTCAAACTTCAAACGTACCTCTGGGGGTCCGTGCCGGGCGCATCCGGCAGCCCTGCTCTGAAAATGCGAACGTCTGCAGATAGCTCGCAGGCAGAAAGAGCTAGCCTGGAAAGCTGTTGCTCAGCCTCATCTGCCCATGGCACTGCTCGCACAGAGGCACAGAGACTAGGGCTGCTTGCTTGTCTTGCCACCTCAAACTTCAAACGTAGGTTTGGGGGTCCGTGTAAGGCGACTCCGGCAGCCCTGCTCTGAAAATGCGAACGTCTGCAGATAGCTCGCAGCTAGAAAGAGCTAGCCTGGAAAGCTGTTGCTCAGCCTCATCTGCCCATGGCACTGCTCGCACAGAGGCACAGAGACTGGGGCTGCTTGCTTGTCTTGCCACCTCAAACTTCAAACGTATCTCTGAGGGTCCGTGCCAGATGCCTCCGGCAGCCCTGCTCCTAAAATGCGAACATCTGCAGATAGCTCGCAGGCAGAAAGAGCTAGCCTGGAAAGCTGTTGCTCAGCCTCATCTGCCCATGGCACTGCTCGCACAGAGGCACAGAAACTGGGGTTGCTTGCTTGTCTTGCCACCTCAAACTTCAAACGTACCTCTGGGGGTCCTTGCCGGGCGTCTCCGGCAGCCCAGCTCTGAAAATGCGAACATCTGCAGATAGCTCGCAGCCATAAAGAGCTAGCCTGGAAAGCTGTTGCTCAGCCTCATCTGCCCATGACACTGCTCACACAGAGGCACAGAGACTGGGGCTGCTTGCTTGTCTTGCCACCTCAAACTTCAAACGTACCTCTGAGGGTCCGTGCCGGGCGCCTCCGGCAGCCCTGCTCTCAAAACGCGAACGTCTGCAGATAGCTCGCAGCCAGAAAGAGCTAGCCTGGAAAGCTGTTGCTCAGCCTCATCTGCCCATGGCACTGCTCGCACAGAGGCACAGAGACTGGGGCTGCTTGCTTGTCTTGCCACCTGAAACTTCAAACGTACCTCTGGGGGTCCGTGCCGGGCGCCTCCGGTAGCCCTGTTCCCAAAATGCGAACGTCTGCACATAGCTCGCAGGCAGAAAGAGCTAGCCTGGAAAGCTGTTGCTCAGCCTCATCTGCCCATGGCACTGCTCGCACAGAGGCACAGAGACTGGGGCTGCTTGCTTGTCTTGCCACCTCAAACTTCAAAAGTACCTCTGGGGATCCGTGCTGGGCGTCTCCGGCAGCCCTGCTCTGAAAATGCGAACGTCTGCAGATAGCTCGCAGCTAGAAAGAGCTAGCCTGGAAAGCTGTTGCTCAGCCTCATCTGCCCATGGCACTGCTTGCACAGAGGCACAGAGACTGGGGCTGCTTGCTTGTCTTGCCACCTCAAACTTCAAATGTACCTCTGGGGAACCGTGCCGGGCGTCTCCAGCAGCCCTGCTCTGAAAATGCGAACGTCTGCAGATAGCTCGCAGCCAGAAAGAGCTAGCCTGGAAAGCTGTTGCTCAGCCTCATCTGCCCATGGCACTGCTCGCACAGAGGCACAGAGATTGGGGCTGCTTGCTTGTCTTGCCACCTCAAACTTCAAACGTACCTCTGAGGGTCCATGCCGGGCGCCTCCGGCAGCCCTGCTCTCAAAACGCGAACGTCTGCAGATAACTCGCAGCCAGAAAGAGCTAGCCTGGAAAGCTGTTGCTCAGCCTCATCTGCCCATGGCACTGCTCGCACAGAGGCACAGAGACTGGGGCTGCTTGCTTGTCTTGCCACCTGAAACTTCAAACGTACCTCTGGGGGTCCGTGCCGGGCGCCTCCGGTAGCCCTGCTCCCAAAATGCGAACGTCTGCACATAGCTCGCAGGCAGAAAGAGCTAGCCTGGAAAGCTGTTGCTCAGCCTCATCTGCCCATGGCACTGCTCGCACAGAGGCACAGAGACTGGGGCTGCTTGCTTGTCTTGCCACCTCAAACTTCAAACGTACCTCTGGGGATCCGTCCTGGGCGTCTCCGGCAGCCCTGCTCTGAAAATGCGAACGTCTGCAGATAGCTCGCAGCCAGAAAGAGCTAGCCTGGAAAGCTGTTGCTCAGCCTCATCTGCCCATGGCACTGCTCGCACAGAGGCACAGAGACTGGGGCTGCTTGCTTGTCTTGCCACCTCAAACTTCAAATGTACCTCTGGGGAACCGTACCGGGCGTCTCCAGCATCCCTGCTCTGAAAATGCGAACGTCTGCAGATAGCTCGCAGCCAGAAAGAGGTAGCCTGGAAAGCTGTTGCTCAGCCTCATCTGCCCATGGCACTGCTCGCACAGAGGCACAGAGATTGGGGCTGCTTGCTTGTCTTGCCACCTCAAACTTCAAACGTACCTCTGGGGGTCCGTGCCAGGCACCTCCGGCAGCCCTGCTCCCAAAATGCGAACGTCTGCAGATAGCTCGCAGGCAGAAAGAGCTAGCCTGGAAAGCTGTTGCTCAGCCTCATCTGCCCATGGCACTGCTCGCACAGAGGCACAGAGACTGGGGCTGCTTGCTTGTCTTGCCACCTCAAACTTCAAACGTACCTCTGGGGGTCCGTGTAAGGCGTCTCCGGCAGCCCTGCTCTGAAAACGCTAACGTCTGCAGATAGCTCGCAGGCAGAAAGAGCTAGCCTGGAAAGCTGTTGCTCAGCCTCATCTGCCCATGGCACTGCTCGCACAGAGGCACAGAGACTGGGGCTGCTTGCTTGTCTTGCCACCTCAAACTTCAAACGTACCTCTGGGGGTCCGTGCCGGGCGCCTCCGGCAGCCCTGCTCTCAAAACGCGAACGTCTGCAGATAACTCGCAGCCAGAAAGAACTAGCCTGGAAAGCTGTTGCTCAGCCTCATCTGCCCATGGCACTGCTCGCACAGAGGCACAGAGACTGGGGCTGCTTGCTTGTCTTGCCACCTCAAACTTCAAACGTACCTCTGGGGGTCCGTGTAAGGCGTCTCCGGCAGCCCTGCTCTGAAAACGCTAACGTCTGCAGATAGCTCGCAGGCAGAAAGAGCTAGCCTGGAAAGCTGTTGCTCAGCCTCATCTGCCCATGGCACTGCTCACACAGAGGCACAGAGACTGGGGCTGCTTGCTTGTCTTGCCACCTCAAACTTCAAACGTAGCTTTGGGGGTCCGTGTAAGGCGTCTCCGGCAGCCCTGCTCCGAAAATGCGAACGTCTGCAGATAGCTCGCAGCCAGAAAGAGCTAGCCTGGAAAGCTGTTGCTCAGCCTCATCTGCCCATGGCACTGCTCGCACAGAGGCACAGAGACTGGGGCTGCTTGCTTGTCTTGCCACCTCAAGCTTCAAACGTACCTCTGGGGGTCCGTGTAAGGCGACTCCGGCAGCCCTGGTCTGAAAATGCGAACGTCTGCAGATAGCTCGCAGCTAGAAAGAGCTAGCCTGGAAAGCTGTTGCTCAGCCTCATCTGCCCATGGCACTGCTCGCACAGAGGCACAGAGACTGGGGCTGCTTGCTTGTCTTGCCACCTCAAACTTCAAACGTACCTCTGGGGGTCCGTGCCGGGCGCCTCCGGCAGCCCTGCTCTCAAAACGCGAACGTCTGCAGATAACTCGCAGCCAGAAAGAGCTAGCCTGGAAAGCTGTTGCTCAGCCTCATCTGCCCATGGCACTGCTCGCACAGAGGCACAGAGACTGGGGCTGCTTGCTTGTCTTGCCACCTCAAACTTCAAACGTACCTCTGGGTTTCCGTGCCGTGCGCCTCCAGCAGCCCTGCTCTCAAAATGCGAACGTCTGCAGATAACTCGCAGCCAGAAAGAGCTAGCCTGGAAAGCTGTTGCTCAACCTCATCTGCCCATGGCGCTGCTCGCACAGAGGCACAGAGAATGGGGCTGCTTGCTTGTCTTGCCACCTGAAACTTCAAACGTACCTCTGGGGGTCCGTGCCGGGCGTCTCCGGCAGCCCTGCTCTGAAAACGCGAACGTCTGCAGATAGCT
Source organism: Opisthocomus hoazin (assembly GCF_030867145.1). Classification (NCBI taxonomy): domain Eukaryota; kingdom Metazoa; phylum Chordata; class Aves; order Opisthocomiformes; family Opisthocomidae; genus Opisthocomus; species Opisthocomus hoazin. The sequence continues at coordinate 3,486,657 of NC_134443.1, forward strand.
CGCAGCCATAAAGAGCTAGCCTGGAAAGCTGTTGCTCAGCCTCATCTGCCCATGGCACTGCTCGCACAGAGGCACAGAGACTGGGGCTGCTTGCTTGTCTTGCCACCTCAAACTTCAAACGTACGTCTGGGGGTCCGTGCCGGGCGCCTCCGGCAGCCCTGCTCTCAAAACGCGAACGTCTGCAGATAACTCGCAGCCAGAAAGAGCTAGCCTGGAAAGCTGTTGCTCAGCCTCATCTGCCCATGGCACTGCTCGCACAGAGGCACAGAGACTGGGGCTGCTTGCTTGTCTTGCCACCTCAAACTTCAAACGTACCTCTGGGGGTCCGTGTAAGGCGTCTCCGGCAGCCCTGCTCTGAAAACGCTAACGTCTGCAGATAGCTCGCAGGCAGAAAGAGCTAGCCTGGAAAGCTGTTGCTCAGCCTCATCTGCCCATGGCACTGCTCGCACAGAGGCACAGAGACTGGGGCTGCTTGCTTGTCTTGCCACCTCAAACTTCAAACGTACCTCTGGGGGTCCGTGCCAGGCGCCTCCGGCAGCCCTCCTCTGAAAATGCGAACATCTGCAGATAGCTCGCAGCCATAAAGAGCTAGCCTGGAAAGCTGTTGCTCAGCCTCATCTGCCCATGGCACTGCTTGCACGGAGGCACAGAGACTGGGGCTGCTTGCTTGTCTTGCCACCTCAAACTTCAAACGTAGCTTTGGGGGTCCGTGTAAGGCGACTCCGGCAGCCCTGCTCTGAAAATGCGAACGTCTGCAGATAGCTCGCAGCTAGAAAAGCTAGCCTGGAAAGCTGTTGCTCAGCCTCATCTGCCCATGGCACTGCTCGCACAGAGGCACAGAGACTGGGGCTGCTTGCTTGTCTTGCCACCTCAAACTTCAAATGTACCTCTGGGGGTCCGTGCCGGGCGCCTCCGGCAGCCCTGCTCTCAAAACGCGAACGTCTGCAGATAGCTCGCAGCTAGAAAGAGCTAGCCTGGAAAGCTGTTGCTCAGCCTCATCTGCCCATGGCACTGCTCGCACAGAGGCACAGAGACTGGGGCTGCTTGCTTGTCTTGCCACCTCAAACTTCAAACGTACCTCTGGGGGTCCGTGTAAGGCGTCTCCGGCAGCCCTGCTCTCAAAACGCTAACGTCTGCAGATAGCTCGCAGGCAGAAAGAGCTAGCCTGGAAAGCTGTTGCTCAGCCTCATCTGCCCATGGCACTGCTCGCACAGAGGCACAGAGACTGGGGCTGCTTGCTTGTCTTGCCACCTCAAACTTCAAACGTACCTCTGGGGTACGTGCCGCGCGCCTCCGGCAGCCCTGCTCTCAAAATGCGAACGTCTGCAGATAGCTCGCAGCCAGAAAGAGCTAGCCTGGAAAGCTGTTTCTCAGCCTCATCTGCCCATGGCACTGCTCGCACAGAGGCACAGAAACTGGGGCTGCTTGCTTGTCTTGCCACCTCAAACTTCAAACGTACCTCTGTGGGTCCTTGCCGGGCGTCTCCGGCAGCCCTGCTCTGAAAATGCGAACGTCTGCAGATAGCTCGCAGCCATAAAGAGCTAGCCTGGAAAGCTGTTGCTCAGCCTCATCTGCCCATGGCACTGCTTGCACAGAGGCACAGAGACTGGGGCTGCTTGCTTGTCTTGCCACCTCAAACTTCAAACGTAGCTTTGGGGGTCCGTGTAAGGCGACTCCGGCAGCCCTGCTCTGAAAATGCGAACGTCTGCAGATAGCTCGCAGCTAGAAAGAGCTAGCCTGGAAAGCTGTTGCTCAGCCTCATCTGCCCATGGCACTGCTCGCACAGAGGCACAGAGACTGGGGCTGCTTGCTTGTCTTGCCACCTCAAACTTCAAACGTACCTCTGGGGGTCCGTGCCGGGCGCCTCCGGCAGCCCTGCTCTCAAAACGCGAACGTCTGCAGATAGCTCGCAGCCAGAAAGAGCTAGCCTGGAAAGCTGTTGCTCAGCCTCATCTGCCCATGGCACTGCTCGCACAGAGGCACAGAGACTGGGGCTGCTTGCTTGTCTTGCCACCTCAAACTTCAAACGTAGCTTTGGGGGTCCGTGTAAGGCGTCTCCGGCAGCCCTGCTCTGAAAATGAGAACGTCTGCAGATAGCTCGCGGGCAGAAAGAGCTAGCCTGGAAAGCTGTTGCTCAGCCTCATCTGCCCATGGCACTGCTCGCACAGAGGCACAGAGACTGGGGCTGCTTGCTTGTCTTGCCACCTCAAACTTCAAACGTACCTCTGGGGTACGTGCCGCGCGCCTCCGGCAGCCCTGCTCTCAAAACGCGAACGTCTGCAGATAGCTCGCAGCCAGAAAGAGCTAGCCTGGAAAGCTGTTTCTCAGCCTCATCTGCCCATGGCACTGCTCGCACAGAGGCACAGAAACTGGGGCTGCTTGCTTGTCTTGCCACCTCAAACTTCCAACGTACCTCTGAGGGTCCTTGCCAGATGCCTCCGGCAGCCCTGCTCCTAAAATGCGAACATCTGCAGATAGCTCGCAGGCAGAAAGAGGTAGCCTGGAAAGCTGTTGCTCAGCCTCATCTGCCCATGGCACTGCTCGCACAGAGGCACAGAGACTGGGGCTGCTTGCTTGTCTTGCCACCTGAAACTTCAAACGTACCTCTGGGGGTCCGTGTAAGGCGTCTCCGGCAGCCCTGCTCTGAAAATGCGAACGTCTGCAGATAGCTTGCAGCCAGAAAGAGCTAGCCTGGAAAGCTGTTGCTCAGCCTCATCTGCCCATGGCACTGCTCGCACAGAGGCACAGAGACTGGGGCTGCTTGCTTGTCTTGCCACCTCAAACTTCAAACGTACCTCTGAGGGTCCGTGCCGGGCGCCTGCGGCAGCCCTGCTCCCAAAATGCGAACGTCTGCAGATAGCTCGCAGGCAGAAAGAGCTAGCCTGGAAAGCTGTTGCTCAGCCTCATCTGCCCATGGCACTGCTCGCACAGAGGCACAGAAACTGGGGCTGCTTGCTTGTCTTGCCACCTCAAACTTCAAACGTACCTCTGGGGGTCCGTGCCAGGCGCCTCCGGCAGCCCTGCTCTGAAAATGCAAACGTCTGCAGATAGCTCGCAGCCAGAAAGAGCTAGCCTGGAAAGCTGTTGCTCAGCCTCATCTGCCCATGGCACTGCTCGCACAGAGGCACAGAGACTGGGGCTGCTTGCTTGTCTTGCCACCTCAAACTTCAAACGTACCTCTGGGGGTCCGTGCCGGGCGCCTCCGGCAGCCCTGCTCTAAAAATGCGAACGTCTGCAGATAGCTCGCAGGCAGAAAGAGCTAGCCTGGAAAGCTGTTGCTCAGCCTCATCTGCCCATGGCACTGCTCGCACAGAGGCACAGAGACTGGGGCTGCTTGCTTGTCTTGCCACCTCAAACTTCAAACGTACCTCTGGGGGTCCGTGCCGTGCGCCTCCAGCAGCCCTGCTCTGAAAACGCTAACGTCTGCAGATAGCTCGCAGGCAGAAAGAGCTAGCCTGGAAAGCTGTTGCTCAGCCTCATCTGTCCATGGCACTGCTCGCACAGAGGCACAGAGACTGGGGCTGCTTGCTTGTCTTGCCACCTCAAACTTCAAACGTACCTCTGGGGTACGTGCCGCGCGCCTCCGGCAGCCCTGCTCTCAAAATGCGAACGTCTGCAGATAGCTCGCAGCCAGAAAGAGCTAGCCTGGAAAGCTGTTTCTCAGCCTCATCTGCCCATGGCACTGCTCGCACAGAGGCACAGAAACTGGGGCTGCTTGCTTGTCTTGCCACCTCAAACTTCAAACGTACCTCTGGGGGTCCTTGCCGGGCGTCTCCGGCAGCCCTGCTCTGAAAATGCGAACGTCTGCAGATAGCTTGCAGGCAGAAAGAGCTAGCCTGGAAAGCTATTGCTCAGCCTCATCTGCCCATGGCACTGCTCGCACAGAGGCACAGAGACTGGGTCTGCTTGCTTGTCTTGCCACCTCAAACTTCAAACGTACCTCTGAGGGTCCGTGCCAGATGCCTCCGGCAGCCCTGCTCCTAAAATGCGAACATCTGCAGATAGCTCGCAGCCAGAAAGAGCTAGCCTGGAAAGCTGTTGCTCAGCCTCATCTGCCCATGGCACTGCTCGCACAGAGGCACAGAGACTGGGGCTGCTTGCTTGTCTTGCCACCTCAAACTTCAAACGTACGTCTGGGGGTCCGTGCCGGGCGCCTCCGGCAGCCCTGCTCTCAAAACGCGAACGTCTGCAGATAACTCGCAGCCAGAAAGAACTAGCCTGGAAAGCTGTTGCTCAGCCTCATCTGCCCATGGCACTGCTCGCACAGAGGCACAGAGACTGGGGCTGCTTGCTTGTCTTGCCACCTCAAACTTCAAACGTACCTCTGGGGGTCCGTGTAAGGCATCTCCGGCAGCCCTGCTCTGAAAACGCTAACGTCTGCAGATAGCTCGCAGGCAGAAAGAGCTAGCCTGGAAAGCTGTTGCTCAGCCTCATCTGCCCATGGCACTGCTCGCACAGAGGCACAGAAACTGGGGCTGCTTGCTTGTCTTGCCATCTCAAACTTCAAACGTACCTCTGGGTGTCCTTGCCGGGCGTCTCCGGCAGCCCAGCTCTGAAAATGCGAACATCTGCAGATAGCTCGCAGCCAGAAAGAGCTAGCCTGGAAAGCTGTTGCTCAGCCTCATCTGCCCATGGCACTGCTCGCACAGAGGCACAGAGACTGGGGCTGCTTGCTTGTCTTGCCACCTCAAACTTCAAACGTAGCTTTGGGGGTCCGTGTAAGGCGACTCCGGCAGCCCTGCTCTGAAAATGCGAACGTCTGCAGATAGCTCGCAGCCAGAAAGAGCTAGCCTGGAAAGCTGTTGCTCAGCCTCATCTGCCCATGGCACTGCTCGCACAGAGGCACAGAGACTGGGGCTGCTTGCTTGTCTTGCCACCTCAAACTTCAAACGTACCTCTGGGGGTCCGTGTAAGGCGTCTCCGGCAGCCCTGCTCTGAAAACGCTAACGTATGCAGATAGCTCGCAGGCAGAAAGAGCTAGCCTGGAAAGCTGTTGCTCAGCCTCATCTGCCCATGGCACTGCTCGCACAGAGGCACAGAGACTGGGTCTGCTTGCTTGTCTTGCCACCTCAAACTTCAAACGTACCTCTGAGGGTCCGTGCCAGATGCCTCCGGCAGCCCTGCTCCTAGAATGCGAACATCTGCAGATAGCTCGCAGGCAGAAAGAGGTAGCCTGGAAAGCTGTTGCTCAGCCTCATCTGCCCATGGCACTGCTCGCACAGAGGCACAGAAACTGGGGCTGCTTGCTTGTCTTGCCACCTCAAACTTCAAACGTACCTCTGAGGGTCCGTGCCGGGCGCCTCCGGCAGCCCTGCTCTCAAAACGCGAACGTCTGCAGATAACTCGCATCCAGAAAGAGCTAGCCTGGAAAGCTGTTGCTCAGCCTCATCTGCCCATGGCACTGCTCGCACAGAGGCACAGAGACTGGGGCTGCTTGCTTGTCTTGCCACCTGAAACTTCAAACGTACCTCTGGGGTACGTGCCGCGCGCCTCCGGCAGCCCTGCTCTCAAAACGCGAACGTCTGCAGATAGCTCGCAGCCAGAAAGAGCTAGCCTGGAAAGCTGTTGCTCAGCCTCATCTGCCCATGGCACTGCTCGCACAGAGGCACAGAGACTGGGGCTGCTTGCTTGTCTTGCCACCTCAAACTTCAAACGTACCTCTGAGGATCCGTGCTGGGCGTCTCCGGCAGCCCTGCTCTGAAAATGCGAACGTCTGCAGATAGCTCGCAGGCAGAAAGAGCTAGCCTGGAAAGCTGTTGCTCAGCCTCATCTGCCCATGGCACTGCTTGCACAGAGGCACAGAGACTGGGGCTGCTTGCTTGTCTTGCCACCTCAAACTTCAAATGTACCTCTGGGGAACCGTGCCGGGCGTCTCCAGCAGCCCTGCTCAGAAAATGCGAACGTCTGCAGATAGCTCGCAGCCATAAAGAGCTAGCCTGGAAAGCTGTTGCTCAGCCTCATCTGCCCATGGCACTGCTCGCACAGAGGCACAGAGATTGGGGCTGCTTGCTTGTCTTGCCACCTCAAACTTCAAACGTACCTCTGGGGGTCCGTGCCAGGCGCCTCCGGCAGCCCTGCTCCCAAAATGCGAACGTCTGCAGATAGCTCGCAGGCAGAAAGAGCTAGCCTGGAAAGCTGTTGCTCAGCCTCATCTGCCCATGGCACTGCTCGCACAGAGGCACAGAGACTGGGGCTGCTTGCTTGTCTTGCCACCTCAAACTTCAAACGTAGCTTTGGGGGTCCGTGTAAGGCGACTCCGGCAGCCCTGCTCTGAAAATGCGAACGTCTGCAGATAGCTCGCAGGCAGAAAGAGCTAGCCTGGAAAGCTGTTGCTCAGCCTCATCTGCCCATGGCACTGCTCGCACAGAGGCACAGAGACTGGGGCTGCTTGCTTGTCTTGCCACCTCAAACTTCAAACGTACCTCTGGGGGTCCGTGCCGGGCGCCTCCGGCAGCCCTGCTCTCAAAACGCGAACGTCTGCAGATAACTCGCAGCCAGAAAGAGCTAGCCTGGAAAGCTGTTGCTCAGCCTCATCTGCCCATGGCACTGCTCGCACAGAGGCACAGAGACTGGGGCTGTTTGCTTGTCTTGCCGCCTCAAACTTCAAACGTACCTCTGGGGGTCCGTGCCGTGCGCCTCCAGCAGCCCTGCTCCCAAAATGCGAACGTCTGCAGATAACTCGCAGCCAGAAAGAGCTAGCCTGGAAAGCTGTTGCTCAACCTCATCTGCCCATGGCGCTGCTCGCACAGAGGCACAGAGACTGGGGCTGCTTGCTTGTCTTGCCACCTCAAACATCAAACGTACCTCTGAGGTCCGTGCCGGGCGTCTCCGGCAGCCCTGCTCTGAAAATGCGAACGTCTGCAGATAGCTCGCAGCCAGAAAGAGCTAGCCTGGAAAGCTGTTGCTCAGCCTCATCTGCCCATGGCACTGCTCGCACAGAGGCACAGAGACTGGGGCTGCTTGCTTGTCTTGCCACCTCAAACTTCCAACGTACCTCTGGGGATCCGTGCCGGGCGCCTCCGGCAGCCCTGCTCTCAAAACGCGAACGTCTGCAGATAACTCGCAGCCAGAAAGAGCTAGCCTGGAAAGCTGTTGCTCAGCCTCATCTGCCCATGGCACTGCTCGCACAGAGGCACAGAGACTGGGGCTGCTTGCTTGTCTTGCCACCTCAAACTTCCAACGTAGCTTTGGGTGTCCTTGCCGGGCGTCTCCGGCAGCCCTGCTCCCAAAATGCAAACGTCTGCAGATAGCTCGCAGCCAGAAAGAGCTAGCCTGGAAAGCTGTTGCTCAGCCTCATCTGCCCATGGCACTGCTCGCACAGAGGCACAGAGACTGGGGCTGCTTGCTTGTCTTGCCACCTCAAACTTCAAACGTAGCTTTGGGGGTCCGTGTAAGGCGTCTCCGGCAGCCCTGCTCTGAAAATGAGAACGTCTGCAGATAGCTCGCGGGCAGAAAGAGCTAGCCTGGAAAGCTGTTGCTCAGCCTCATCTGCCCATGGCACTGCTCGCACAGAGGCACAGAGACTGGGGCTGCTTGCTTGTCTTGCCACCTCAAACTTCAAACGTACCTCTGGGGTACGTGCCGCGCGCCTCCGGCAGCCCTGCTCTCAAAACGCGAACGTCTGCAGATAGCTCGCAGCCAGAAAGAGCTAGCCTGGAAAGCTGTTTCTCAGCCTCATCTGCCCATGGCACTGCTCGCACAGAGGCACAGAAACTGGGGCTGCTTGCTTGTCTTGCCACCTCAAACTTCCAACGTACCTCTGAGGGTCCTTGCCAGATGCCTCCGGCAGCCCTGCTCCTAAAATGCGAACATCTGCAGATAGCTCGCAGGCAGAAAGAGGTAGCCTGGAAAGCTGTTGCTCAGCCTCATCTGCCCATGGCACTGCTCGCACAGAGGCACAGAGACTGGGGCTGCTTGCTTGTCTTGCCACCTGAAACTTCAAACGTACCTCTGGGGGTCCGTGTAAGGCGTCTCCGGCAGCCCTGCTCTGAAAATGCGAACGTCTGCAGATAGCTCGCAGCCAGAAAGAGCTAGCCTGGAAAGCTGTTGCTCAGCCTCATCTGCCCATGGCACTGCTCGCACAGAGGCACAGAGACTGGGGCTGCTTGCTTGTCTTGCCACCTCAAACTTCAAACGTACCTCTGAGGGTCCGTGCCGGGCGCCTGCGGCAGCCCTGCTCCCAAAATGCGAACGTCTGCAGATAGCTCGCAGGCAGAAAGAGCTAGCCTGGAAAGCTGTTGCTCAGCCTCATCTGCCCATGGCACTGCTCGCACAGAGGCACAGAAACTGGGGCTGCTTGCTTGTCTTGCCACCTCAAACTTCAAACGTACCTCTGGGGGTCCGTGCCAGGCGCCTCCGGCAGCCCTGCTCTGAAAATGCAAACGTCTGCAGATAGCTCGCAGCCAGAAAGAGCTAGCCTGGAAAGCTGTTGCTCAGCCTCATCTGCCCATGGCACTGCTCGCACAGAGGCACAGAGACTGGGGCTGCTTGCTTGTCTTGCCACCTCAAACTTCAAACGTACCTCTGGGGGTCCGTGCCGGGCGCCTCCGGCAGCCCTGCTCTCAAAACGCGAACGTCTGCAGATAGCTCGCAGCCAGAAAGAGCTAGCCTGGAAAGCTGTTGCTCAGCCTCATCTGCCCATGGCACTGCTCGCACAGAGGCACAGAGACTGGGGCTGCTTGCTTGTCTTGCCACCTCAAACTTCAAACGTACCTCTGGGGGTCCGTGTAAGGCGTCTCCAGCAGCCCTGCTCTGAAAACGCTAACGTCTGCAGATAGCTCGCAGGCAGAAAGAGCTAGCCTGGAAAGCTGTTGCTCAGCCTCATCTGTCCATGGCACTGCTCGCACAGAGGCACAGAGACTGGGGCTGCTTGCTTGTCTTGCCACCTCAAACTTCAAACGTACCTCTGGGGTACGTGCCGCGCGCCTCCGGCAGCCCTGCTCTCAAAATGCGAACGTCTGCAGATAGCTCGCAGCCAGAAAGAACTAGCCTGGAAAGCTGTTTCTCAGCCTCATCTGCCCATGGCACTGCTCGCACAGAGGCACAGAAACTGGGGCTGCTTGCTTGTCTTGCCACCTCAAACTTCAAACGTACCTCTGTGGGTCCTTGCCGGGCGTCTCCGGCAGCCCTGCTCTGAAAATGCGAACGTCTGCAGATAGATTGCAGGCAGAAAGAACTAGCCTGGAAAGCTGTTGCTCAGCCTCATCTGCCCATGGCACTGCTCGCACAGAGGCACAGAAACTGGGGCTGCTTGCTTGTCTTGCCACCTCAAACTTCAAACGTACGTCTGGGGGTCCGTGCCGGGCGCCTCCGGCAGCCCTGCTCTCAAAACGCGAACGTCTGCAGATAACTCGCAGCCAGAAAGAACTAGCCTGGAAAGCTGTTGCTCAGCCTCATCTGCCCATGGCACTGCTCGCACAGAGGCACAGAGACTGGGGCTGCTTGCTTGTCTTGCCACCTCAAACTTCAAACGTACCTCTGGGGGTCCGTGTAAGGCATCTCCGGCAGCCCTGCTCTGAAAACGCTAACGTCTGCAGATAGCTCGCAGGCAGAAAGAGCTAGCCTGGAAAGCTGTTGCTCAGCCTCATCTGCCCATGGCACTGCTCGCACAGAGGCACAGAAACTGGGGCTGCTTGCTTGTCTTGCCACCTCAAACTTCAAACGTACCTCTGGGTGTCCTTGCCGGGCGTCTCCGGCAGCCCAGCTCTGAAAATGCGAACATCTGCAGATAGCTCGCAGCCAGAAAGAGCTAGCCTGGAAAGCTGTTGCTCAGCCTCATCTGCCCATGGCACTGCTCGCACAGAGGCACAGAGACTGGGGCTGCTTGCTTGTCTTGCCACCTCAAACTTCAAACGTAGCTTTGGGGGTCCGTGTAAGGCGACTCCGGCAGCCCTGCTCTGAAAATGCGAACGTCTGCAGATAGCTCGCAGCCAGAAAGAGCTAGCCTGGAAAGCTGTTGCTCAGCCTCATCTGCCCATGGCACTGCTCGCACAGAGGCACAGAGACTGGGGCTGCTTGCTTGTCTTGCCACCTCAAACTTCAAACGTACCTCTGGGGGTCCGTGTAAGGCGTCTCCGGCAGCCCTGCTCTGAAAACGCTAACGTATGCAGATAGCTCGCAGGCAGAAAGAGCTAGCCTGGAAAGCTGTTGCTCAGCCTCATCTGCCCATGGCACTGCTCGCACAGAGGCACAGAGACTGGGTCTGCTTGCTTGTCTTGCCACCTCAAACTTCAAACGTACCTCTGAGGGTCCGTGCCAGATGCCTCCGGCAGCCCTGCTCCTAGAATGCGAACATCTGCAGATAGCTCGCAGGCAGAAAGAGGTAGCCTGGAAAGCTGTTGCTCAGCCTCATCTGCCCATGGCACTGCTCGCACAGAGGCACAGAAACTGGGGCTGCTTGCTTGTCTTGCCACCTCAAACTTCAAACGTACCTCTGAGGGTCCGTGCCGGGCGCCTCCGGCAGCCCTGCTCTCAAAACGCGAACGTCTGCAGATAACTCGCATCCAGAAAGAGCTAGCCTGGAAAGCTGTTGCTCAGCCTCATCTGCCCATGGCACTGCTCGCACAGAGGCACAGAGACTGGGGCTGCTTGCTTGTCTTGCCACCTGAAACTTCAAACGTACCTCTGGGGTACGTGCCGCGCGCCTCCGGCAGCCCTGCTCTCAAAACGCGAACGTCTGCAGATAGCTCGCAGCCAGAAAGAGCTAGCCTGGAAAGCTGTTGCTCAGCCTCATCTGCCCATGGCACTGCTCGCACAGAGGCACAGAGACTGGGGCTGCTTGCTTGTCTTGCCACCTCAAACTTCAAACGTACCTCTGAGGATCCGTGCTGGGCGTCTCCGGCAGCCCTGCTCTGAAAATGCGAACGTCTGCAGATAGCTCGCAGGCAGAAAGAGCTAGCCTGGAAAGCTGTTGCTCAGCCTCATCTGCCCATGGCACTGCTTGCACAGAGGCACAGAGACTGGGGCTGCTTGCTTGTCTTGCCACCTCAAACTTCAAATGTACCTCTGGGGAACCGTGCCGGGCGTCTCCAGCAGCCCTGCTCAGAAAATGCGAACGTCTGCAGATAGCTCGCAGCCATAAAGAGCTAGCCTGGAAAGCTGTTGCTCAGCCTCATCTGCCCATGGCACTGCTCGCACAGAGGCACAGAGATTGGGGCTGCTTGCTTGTCTTGCCACCTCAAACTTCAAACGTACCTCTGGGGGTCCGTGCCAGGCGCCTCCGGCAGCCCTGCTCCCAAAATGCGAACGTCTGCAGATAGCTCGCAGGCAGAAAGAGCTAGCCTGGAAAGCTGTTGCTCAGCCTCATCTGCCCATGGCACTGCTCGCACAGAGGCACAGAGACTGGGGCTGCTTGCTTGTCTTGCCACCTCAAACTTCAAACGTAGCTTTGGGGGTCCGTGTAAGGCGACTCCGGCAGCCCTGCTCTGAAAATGCGAACGTCTGCAGATAGCTCGCAGGCAGAAAGAGCTAGCCTGGAAAGCTGTTGCTCAGCCTCATCTGCCCATGGCACTGCTCGCACAGAGGCACAGAGACTGGGTCTGCTTGCTTGTCTTGCCACCTCAAACTTCAAACGTACCTCTGGGGGTCCGTGTAAGGCGTCTCCGGCAGCCCTGCTCTGAAAACGCTAACGTCTGCAGATAGCTCGCAGCCAGAAAGAGCTAGCCTGGAAAGCTGTTGCTCAGCCTCATCTGCCCATGGCACTGCTCGCACAGAGGCACAGAGACTGGGGCTGCTTGCTTGTCTTGCCACCTCAAACTTCAAACGTACCTCTGGGGTCCGTGCCGGGCGTCTCCGGCAGCCCTGCTCTGAAAATGCGAACGTCTGCAGATAGCTCGCAGCCAGAAAGAGCTAGCCTGGAAAGCTGTTGCTCAGCCTCATCTGCCCACGGCACTGCTCGCACAGAGGCACAGAGACTGGGGCTGCTTGCTTGTCTTGCCACCTCAAACTTCAAACGTACCTCTGGGGGTCCGTGCCGGGCGCCTCCGGCAGCCCTGCTCTCAAAACGCGAACGTCTGCAGATAACTCGCAGCCAGAAAGAGCTAGCCTGGAAAGCTGTTGCTCAGCCTCATCTGCCCATGGCACTGCTCACACAGAGGCACAGAGACTGGGGCTGTTTGCTTGTCTTGCCGCCTCAAACTTCAAACGTACCTCTGGGGGTCCGTGCCGTGCGCCTCCAGCAGCCCTGCTCTGAAAATGCGAACGTCTGCAGATAACTCGCAGCCAGAAAGAGCTAGCCTGGAAAGCTGTTGCTCAACCTCATCTGCCCATGGCGCTGCTCGCACAGAGGCACAGAGACTGGGGCTGCTTGCTTGTCTTGCCACCTCAAACACCAAACGTACCTCTGAGGTCCGTGCCGGGCGTCTCCGGCAGCCCTGCTCTGAAAACGCGAACGTCTGCAGATAGCTCGCAGCCAGAAAGAGCTAGCCTGGAAAGCTGTTGCTCAGCCTCATCTGCCCATGGCACTGCTCGCACAGAGGCACAGAGACTGGGGCTGCTTGCTTGTCTTGCCACCTCAAACTTCAAACGTACCTCTGGGGGTCCGTGCCGGGCGCCTCCGGCAGCCCTGCTCTGAAAACGCGAACGTCTGCAGATAGCTCGCAGGCAGAAAGAGCTAGCCTGGAAAGCTGTTGCTCAGCCTCATCTGCCCATGGCACTGCTCGCACAGAGGCACAGAGACTGGGGCTGCTTGCTTGTCTTGCCACCTCAAACTTCCAACGTAGCTTTGGGTGTCCTTGCCGGGCGTCTCCGGCAGCCCTGCTCTGAAAACGCGAACGTCTGCAGATAGCTCGCAGGCAGAAAGAGCTAGCCTGGAAAGCTGTTGCTCAGCCTCATCTGCCCATGGCACTGCTCGCACAGAGGCACAGAGACTGGGGCTGCTTGCTTGTCTTGCCACCTCAAACTTCAAACGTACCTCTGGGGATCCGTGCCGCCCGCCTCCGGCAGCCCTGCTCTCAAAACGCGAACGTCTGCAGATAGCTCGCAGCCAGAAAGAGCTAGCCTGGAAAGCTGTTGCTCAGCCTCATCTGCCCATGGCACTGCTCGCACAGAGGCACAGAAACTGGGGCTGCTTGCTTGTCTTGCCACCTCAAACTTCAAACGTACCTCTGGGGGTCCTTGCCGGGCGTCTCCGGCAGCCCTGCTCTGAAAATGCGAACGTCTGCAGATAGCTTGCAGGCAGAAAGAGCTAGCCTGGAAAGCTGTTGCTCAGCCTCATCTGCCCATGGCACTGCTCGCACAGAGGCACAGAGACTGGGTCTGCTTGCTTGTCTTGCCACCTCAAACTTCAAACGTACCTCTGAGGGTCCGTGCCAGATGCCTCCGGCAGCCCTGCTCCTAAAATGCGAACATCTGCAGATAGCTCGCAGGCAGAAAGAGCTAGCCTGGAAAGCTGTTGCTCAGCCTCATCTGCCCATGGCACTGCTCGCACAGAGGCACAGAGACTGGGGCTGCTTGCTTGTCTTGCCACCTCAAACTTCCAACGTACCTCTGGGGTCCGTGCCGGGCGTCTCCGGCAGCCCTGCTCTGAAAATGCGAACGTCTGCAGATAGCTCGCAGCCAGAAAGAGCTAGCCTGGAAAGCTGTTGCTCAGCCTCATCTGCCCACGGCACTGCTCGCACAGAGGCACAGAGACTGGGGCTGCTTGCTTGTCTTGCCACCTCAAACTTCAAACGTACCTCTGGGGGTCCGTGCCGGGCGCCTCCGGCAGCCCTGCTCTCAAAACGCGAACGTCTGCAGATAACTCGCAGCCAGAAAGAGCTAGCCTGGAAAGCTGTTGCTCAGCCTCATCTGCCCATGGCACTGCTCGCACAGAGGCACAGAGACTGGGGCTGTTTGCTTGTCTTGCCGCCTCAAACTTCAAACGTACCTCTGGGGGTCCGTGCCGTGCGCCTCCAGCAGCCCTGCTCTGAAAATGCGAACGTCTGCAGATAACTCGCAGCCAGAAAGAGCTAGCCTGGAAAGCTGTTGCTCAACCTCATCTGCCCATGGCGCTGCTCGCACAGAGGCACAGAGACTGGGGCTGCTTGCTTGTCTTGCCACCTCAAACACCAAACGTACCTCTGAGGTCCGTGCCGGGCGTCTCCGGCAGCCCTGCTCTGAAAACGCGAACGTCTGCAGATAGCTCGCAGCCAGAAAGAGCTAGCCTGGAAAGCTGTTGCTCAGCCTCATCTGCCCATGGCACTGCTCGCACAGAGGCACAGAGACTGGGGCTGCTTGCTTGTCTTGCCACCTCAAACTTCAAACGTACCTCTGGGGGTCCGTGCCGGGCGCCTCCGGCAGCCCTGCTCTGAAAACGCGAACGTCTGCAGATAACTCGCAGCCAGAAAGAGCTAGCCTGGAAAGCTGTTGCTCAGCCTCATCTGCCCATGGCACTGCTCGCACAGAGGCACAGAGACTGGGGCTGTTTGCTTGTCTTGCCGCCTCAAACTTCAAACGTACCTCTGGGGGTCCGTGCCGTGCGCCTCCAGCAGCCCTGCTCTGAAAATGCGAACGTCTGCAGATAACTCGCAGCCAGAAAGATCTAGCCTGGAAAGCTGTTGCTCAACCTCATCTGCCCATGGCGCTGCTCGCACAGAGGCACAGAGAATGGGGCTGCTTGCTTGTCTTGCCACCTCAAACATCAAACGTACCTCTGAGGTCCGTGCCGGGCGTCTCCGGCAGCCCTGCTCTGAAAACGCGAACGTCTGCAGATAGCTCACAGCCAGAAAGAGCTAGCCTGGAAAGCTGTTGCTCAGCCTCATCTGCCCATGGCACTGCTCGCACAGAGGCACAGAGACTGGGGCTGCTTGCTTGTCTTGCCACCTCAAACTTCAAACGTACCTCTGGGGGTCCGTGCCGGGCGCCTCCAGCAGCCCTGCTCTGAAAACGCGAACGTCTGCAGATAACTCGCAGCCAGAAAGAGCTAGCCTGGAAAGCTGTTGCTCAGCCTCATCTGCCCATGGCACTGCTCGCACAGAGGCACAGAGACTGGGGCTGCTTGCTTGTCTTGCCACCTCAAACTTCCAACGTAGCTTTGGGTGTCCTTGCCGGGCGTCTCCGGCAGCCCTGCTCTGAAAACGCGAACGTCTGCAGATAGCTCGCAGGCAGAAAGAGCTAGCCTGGAAAGCTGTTGCTCAGCCTCATCTGCCCATGGCACTGCTCGCACAGAGGCACAGAGACTGGGGCTGCTTGCTTGTCTTGCCACCTCAAACTTCAAACGTACCTCTGGGGATCCGTGCCGCCCGCCTCCGGCAGCCCTGCTCTCAAAACGCGAACGTCTGCAGATAGCTCGCAGCCAGAAAGAGCTAGCCTGGAAAGCTGTTGCTCAGCCTCATCTGCCCATGGCACTGCTCGCACAGAGGCACAGAAACTGGGGCTGCTTGCTTGTCTTGCCACCTCAAACTTCAAACGTACCTCTGGGGGTCCTTGCCGGGCGTCTCCGGCAGCCCTGCTCTGAAAATGCGAACGTCTGCAGATAGCTTGCAGGCAGAAAGAGCTAGCCTGGAAAGCTGTTGCTCAGCCTCATCTGCCCATGGCACTGCTCGCACAGAGGCACAGAGACTGGGTCTGCTTGCTTGTCTTGCCACCTCAAACTTCAAACGTACCTCTGACGGTCCGTGCCAGATGCCTCCGACAGCCCTGCTCCTAAAATGCGAACGTCTGCAGATAGCTCGCAGCCAGAAAGACCTAGCCTGGAAAGCTGTTGCTCAGCCTCATCTGCCCATGGCACTGCTCGCACAGAGGCACAGAGACTGGGGCTGCTTGCTTGTCTTGCCACCTCAAACTTCAAACGTACCTCTGGGGTCCGTGCCGGGCGTCTCCGGCAGCCCTGCTCTGAAAATGCGAACGTCTGCAGATAGCTCGCAGCCAGAAAGAGCTAGCCTGGAAAGCTGTTGCTCAGCCTCATCTGCCCACGGCACTGCTCGCACAGAGGCACAGAGACTGGGGCTGCTTGCTTGTCTTGCCACCTCAAACTTCAAACGTACCTCTGGGGGTCCGTGCCGGGCGCCTCCGGCAGCCCTGCTCTCAAAACGCGAACGTCTGCAGATAACTCGCAGCCAGAAAGAGCTAGCCTGGAAAGCTGTTGCTCAGCCTCATCTGCCCATGGCACTGCTCGCACAGAGGCACAGAGACTGGGGCTGTTTGCTTGTCTTGCCGCCTCAAACTTCAAACGTACCTCTGGGGGTCCGTGCCGTGCGCCTCCAGCAGCCCTGCTCTGAAAATGCGAACGTCTGCAGATAACTCGCAGCCAGAAAGAGCTAGCCTGGAAAGCTGTTGCTCAACCTCATCTGCCCATGGCGCTGCTCGCACAGAGGCACAGAGACTGGGGCTGCTTGCTTGTCTTGCCACCTCAAACATCAAACGTACCTCTGAGGTCCGTGCCGGGCGTCTCCGGCAGCCCTGCTCTGAAAACGCGAACGTCTGCAGATAACTCGCAGCCAGAAAGAGCTAGCCTGGAAAGCTGTTGCTCAGCCTCATCTGCCCATGGCACTGCTCGCACAGAGGCACAGAGACTGGGGCTGCTTGCTTGTCTTGCCACCTCAAACTTCAAACGTCCCTCTGGGGGTACGTGCCGGGCGCCTCCGGCAGCCCTGCTCTCAAAACGCGAACGTCTGCAGATAACTCGCAGCCAGAAAGAGCTAGCCTGGAAAGCTGTTGCTCAGCCTCATCTGCCCATGGCACTGCTCGCACAGAGGCACAGAGACTGGGGCTGCTTGCTTGTCTTGCCACCTCAAACTTCCAACGTAGCTTTGGGTGTCCTTGCCGGGCGTCTCCGGCAGCCCTGCTCTGAAAACGCGAACGTCTGCAGATAGCTCGCAGGCAGAAAGAGCTAGCCTGGAAAGCTGTTGCTCAGCCTCATCTGCCCATGGCACTGCTCGCACAGAGGCACAGAGACTGGGGCTGCTTGCTTGTCTTGCCACCTCAAACTTCAAACGTACCTCTGGGGGTCCTTGCCGGGCGTCTCCGGCAGCCCTGCTCTGAAAATGCGAACGTCTGCAGATAGCTTGCAGGCAGAAAGAGCTAGCCTGGAAAGCTGTTGCTCAGCCTCATCTGCCCATGGCACTGCTCGCACAGAGGCACAGAGACTGGGGCTGCTTGCTTGTCTTGCCACCTCAAACTTCAAACGTAGCTTTGGGGGTCCGTGTAAGGCGTCTCCGGCAGCCCTGCTCCTAAAATGCGAACATCTGCAGATAGCTCGCAGCCAGAAAGAGCTAGCCTGGAAAGCTGTTGCTCAGCCTCATCTGCCCATGGCACTGCTCGCACAGAGGCACAGAGACTGGGGCTGCTTGCTTGTCTTGCCACCTCAAACTTCAAACGTACCTCTGGGGTCCGTGCCGGGCGTCTCCGGCAGCCCTGCTCTGAAAATGCGAACGTCTGCAGATAGCTCGCAGCCAGAAAGAGCTAGCCTGGAAAGCTGTTGCTCAGCCTCATCTGCCCACGGCACTGCTCGCACAGAGGCACAGAGACTGGGGCTGCTTGCTTGTCTTGCCACCTCAAACTTCAAACGTACCTCTGAGGGTCCGTGTAAGGCGTCTCCGGCAGCCCTGCTCTGAAAACGCGAACGTCTGCAGATAGCTCGCAGGCAGAAAGAGCTAGCCTGGAAAGCTGTTGCTCAGCCTCATCTGCCCATGGCACTGCTCGCACAGAGGCACAGAGACTGGGGCTGCTTGCTTGTCTTGCCACCTCAAACTTCAAACGTACCTCTGGGGTACGTGCCGCGCGCCTCCGGCAGCCCTGCTCTCAAAACGCGAACGTCTGCAGATAGCTCGCAGCCAGAAAGAGCTAGCCTGGAAAGCTGTTGCTCAGCCTCATCTGCCCATGGCACTGCTCGCACAGAGGCACAGAAACTGGGGCTGCTTGCTTGTCTTGCCACCTCAAACTTCAAACGTACCTCTGGGGGTCCTTGCCGGGCGTCTCCGGCAGCCCTGCTCTGAAAATGCGAACGTCTGCAGATAGCTTGCAGGCAGAAAGAGCTAGCCTGGAAAGCTGTTGCTCAACCTCATCTGCCCATGGCACTGCTCGCACAGAGGCACAGAGACTGGGGCTGCTTGTTTGTCTTGCCACCTCAAACTTCAAACGTACCTCTGAGGCTCCGTGCCAGATGCCTCCGGCAGCCCTGCTCCTAAAATGCGAACATCTGCAGATAGCTCGCAGCCAGAAAGAGCTAGCCTGGAAAGCTGTTGCTCAGCCTCATCTGCCCATGGCACTGCTCGCACAGAGGCACAGAAACTGGGGCTGCTTGCTTGTCTTGCCACCTCAAACTTCAAACGTACCTCTGGGGGTCCTTGCCGGGCGTCTCCGGCAGCCCTGCTCTCAAAATGCAAACGTCTGCAGACAGCTTGCAGGCAGAAAGAGCTAGCCTGGAAAGCTGTTGCTCAGCCTCATCTGCCCATGGCACTGCTCGCACAGAGGCACAGAGACTGGGTCTGCTTGCTTGTCTTGCCACCTCAAACTTCAAACGTACCTCTGGGGTCCGTGCCGGGCGTCTCCGGCAGCCCTGCTCTGAAAATGCGAACGTCTGCAGATAGCTCGCGGGCAGAAAGAGCTAGCCTGGAAAGCTGTTGCTCAGCCTCATCTGCCCACGGCACTGCTCGCACAGAGGCACAGAGACTGGGGCTGCTTGCTTGTCTTGCCACCTCAAACTTCAAACGTACCTCTGGGGGTCCGTGTAAGGCGTCTCCGGCAGCCCTGCTCTGAAAACGCTAACGTCTGCAGATAGCTCGCAGGCAGAAAGAGCTAGCCTGGAAAGCTGTTGCTCAGCCTCATCTGCCCATGGCACTGCTCGCACAAAGGCACAGAGACTGGGGCTGCTTGCTTGTCTTGCCACCTCAAACTTCAAACGTACCTCTGGGGGTCCTTGCCGGGCGTCTCCGGCAGCCCAGCTCTGAAAATGCGAACATCTGCAGATAGCTCGCAGCCATAAAGAGCTAGCCTGGAAAGCTGTTGCTCAGCCTCATCTGCCCATGGCACTGCTCGCACAGAGGCACAGAGACTGGGGCTGCTTGCTTGTCTTGCCACCTCAAACTTCAAACGTACCTCTGAGGGTCCGTGCCGGGCGCCTCCGGCAGCCCTGCTCTGAAAACGCGAACGTCTGCAGATAGCTCGCAGCCAGAAAGAGCTAGCCTGGAAAGCTGTTGCTCAGCCTCATCTGCCCATGGCACTGCTCGCACAGAGGCACAGAGACTGGGGCTGCTTGCTTGTCTTGCCACCTCAAACTTCAAACGTACCTCTGGGGATCCGTGCCGCCCGCCTCCGGCAGCCCTGCTCTCAAAACGCGAACGTCTGCAGATAGCTCGCAGCCAGAAAGAGCTAGCCTGGAAAGCTGTTGCTCAGCCTCATCTGCCCATGGCACTGCTCGCACAGAGGCACAGAGACTGGGGCTGCTTGCTTGTCTTGCCACCTCAAACTTCCAACGTAGCTTTGGGTGTCCTTGCCGGGCGTCTCCGGCAGCCCTGCTCTGAAAACGCGAACGTCTGCAGATAGCTCGCAGGCAGAAAGAGCTAGCCTGGAAAGCTGTTGCTCAGCCTCATCTGCCCATGGCACTGCTCGCACAGAGGCACAGAGACTGGGGCTGCTTGCTTGTCTTGCCACCTCAAACTTCAAACGTACCTCTGGGGGTCCTTGCCGGGCGTCTCCGGCAGCCCTGCTCTGAAAATGCGAACGTCTGCAGATAGCTTGCAGGCAGAAAGAGCTAGCCTGGAAAGCTGTTGCTCAGCCTCATCTGCCCATGGCACTGCTCGCACAGAGGCACAGAGACTGGGGCTGCTTGCTTGTCTTGCCACCTCAAACTTCAAACGTAGCTTTGGGGGTCCGTGTAAGGCGTCTCCGGCAGCCCTGCTCCTAAAATGCGAACATCTGCAGATAGCTCGCAGCCAGAAAGAGCTAGCCTGGAAAGCTGTTGCTCAGCCTCATCTGCCCATGGCACTGCTCGCACAGAGGCACAGAGACTGGGGCTGCTTGCTTGTCTTGCCACCTCAAACTTCAAACGTACCTCTGGGGTCCGTGCCGGGCGTCTCCGGCAGCCCTGCTCTGAAAATGCGAACGTCTGCAGATAGCTCGCAGCCAGAAAGAGCTAGCCTGGAAAGCTGTTGCTCAGCCTCATCTGCCCACGGCACTGCTCGCACAGAGGCACAGAGACTGGGGCTGCTTGCTTGTCTTGCCACCTCAAACTTCAAACGTACCTCTGAGGGTCCGTGTAAGGCGTCTCCGGCAGCCCTGCTCTGAAAACGCGAACGTCTGCAGATAGCTCGCAGGCAGAAAGAGCTAGCCTGGAAAGCTGTTGCTCAGCCTCATCTGCCCATGGCACTGCTCGCACAGAGGCACAGAGACTGGGGCTGCTTGCTTGTCTTGCCACCTCAAACTTCAAACGTACCTCTGGGGTACGTGCCGCGCGCCTCCGGCAGCCCTGCTCTCAAAACGCGAACGTCTGCAGATAGCTCGCAGCCAGAAAGAGCTAGCCTGGAAAGCTGTTGCTCAGCCTCATCTGCCCATGGCACTGCTCGCACAGAGGCACAGAAACTGGGGCTGCTTGCTTGTCTTGCCACCTCAAACTTCAAACGTACCTCTGGGGGTCCTTGCCGGGCGTCTCCGGCAGCCCTGCTCTGAAAATGCGAACGTCTGCAGATAGCTTGCAGGCAGAAAGAGCTAGCCTGGAAAGCTGTTGCTCAACCTCATCTGCCCATGGCACTGCTCGCACAGAGGCACAGAGACTGGGGCTGCTTGTTTGTCTTGCCACCTCAAACTTCAAACGTACCTCTGAGGGTCCGTGCCAGATGCCTCCGGCAGCCCTGCTCCTAAAATGCGAACATCTGCAGATAGCTCGCAGCCAGAAAGAGCTAGCCTGGAAAGCTGTTGCTCAGCCTCATCTGCCCATGGCACTGCTCGCACAGAGGCACAGAAACTGGGGCTGCTTGCTTGTCTTGCCACCTCAAACTTCAAACGTACCTCTGGGGGTCCTTGCCGGGCGTCTCCGGCAGCCCTGCTCTCAAAATGCAAACGTCTGCAGACAGCTTGCAGGCAGAAAGAGCTAGCCTGGAAAGCTGTTGCTCAGCCTCATCTGCCCATGGCACTGCTCGCACAGAGGCACAGAGACTGGGGCTGCTTGCTTGTCTTGCCACCTCAAACTTCAAACGTACCTCTGGGGTCCGTGCCGGGCGTCTCCGGCAGCCCTGCTCCCAAAATGCGAACGTCTGCAGATAGCTCGCGGGCAGAAAGAGCTAGCCTGGAAAGCTGTTGCTCAGCCTCATCTGCCCACGGCACTGCTCGCACAGAGGCACAGAGACTGGGGCTGCTTGCTTGTCTTGCCACCTCAAACTTCAAACATACCTCTGGGGGTCCGTGTAAGGCGTCTCCGGCAGCCCTGCTCTGAAAACGCTAACGTCTGCAGATAGCTCGCAGGCAGAAAGAGCTAGCCTGGAAAGCTGTTGCTCAGCCTCATCTGCCCATGGCACTGCTCGCACAGAGGCACAGAAACTGGGGCTGCTTGCTTGTCTTGCCACCTCAAACTTCAAACGTACCTCTGGGGGTCCTTGCCGGGCGTCTCCGGCAGCCCAGCTCTGAAAATGCGAACATCTGCAGATAGCTCGCAGCCATAAAGAGCTAGCCTGGAAAGCTGTTGCTCAGCCTCATCTGCCCATGGCACTGCTCGCACAGAGGCACAGAGACTGGGGCTGCTTGCTTGTCTTGCCACCTCAAACTTCAAACGTACCTCTGAGGGTCCGTGCCGGGCGCCTCCGGCAGCCCTGCTCTGAAAACGCGAACGTCTGCAGATAGCTCGCAGCCAGAAAGAGCTAGCCTGGAAAGCTGTTGCTCAGCCTCATCTGCCCATGGCACTGCTCGCACAGAGGCACACAGACTGGGGCTGCTTGCTTGTCTTGCCACCTCAAACTTCAAACGTACCTCTGGGGATCCGTGCCGCCCGCCTCCGGCAGCCCTGCTCTCAAAACGCGAACGTCTGCAGATAGCTCGCAGCCAGAAAGAGCTAGCCTGGAAAGCTGTTGCTCAGCCTCATCTGCCCATGGCACTGCTCGCACAGAGGCACAGAAACTGGGGCTGCTTGCTTGTCTTGCCACCTCAAACTTCAAACGTACCTCTGGGGGTCCTTGCCGGGCGTCTCCGGCAGCCCTGCTCTGAAAATGCGAACGTCTGCAGATAGCTTGCAGGCAGAAAGAGCTAGCCTGGAAAGCTGTTGCTCAGCCTCATCTGCCCATGGCACTGCTCGCACAGAGGCACAGAGACTGGGTCTGCTTGCTTGTCTTGCCACCTCAAACTTCAAACGTACCTCTGACGGTCCGTGCCAGATGCCTCCGACAGCCCTGCTCCTAAAATGCGAACATCTGCAGATAGCTCGCAGCCAGAAAGACCTAGCCTGGAAAGCTGTTGCTCAGCCTCATCTGCCCATGGCACTGCTCGCACAGAGGCACAGAGACTGGGGCTGCTTGCTTGTCTTGCCACCTCAAACTTCAAACGTACCTCTGGGGTCCGTGCCGGGCGTCTCCGGCAGCCCTGCTCTGAAAATGCGAACGTCTGCAGATAGCTCGCAGCCAGAAAGAGCTAGCCTGGAAAGCTGTTGCTCAGCCTCATCTGCCCACGGCACTGCTCGCACAGAGGCACAGAGACTGGGGCTGCTTGCTTGTCTTGCCACCTCAAACTTCAAACGTACCTCTGGGGGTCCGTGCCGGGCGCCTCCAGCAGCCCTGCTCTCAAAACGCGAACGTCTGCAGATAACTCGCAGCCAGAAAGAGCTAGCCTGGAAAGCTGTTGCTCAGCCTCATCTGCCCATGGCACTGCTCGCACAGAGGCACAGAGACTGGGGCTGCTTGCTTGTCTTGCCGCCTCAAACTTCAAACGTACCTCTGGGGGTCCGTGCCGTGCGCCTCCAGCAGCCCTGCTCTGAAAATGCGAACGTCTGCAGATAACTCGCAGCCAGAAAGAGCTAGCCTGGAAAGCTGTTGCTCAACCTCATCTGCCCATGGCGCTGCTCGCACAGAGGCACAGAGACTGGGGCTGCTTGCTTGTCTTGCCACCTCAAACATCAAACGTACCTCTGAGGTCCGTGCCGGGCGTCTCCGGCAGCCCTGCTCTGAAAACGCGAACGTCTGCAGATAACTCGCAGCCAGAAAGAGCTAGCCTGGAAAGCTGTTGCTCAGCCTCATCTGCCCATGGCACTGCTCGCACAGAGGCACAGAGACTGGGGCTGCTTGCTTGTCTTGCCACCTCAAACTTCAAACGTACCTCTGGGGGTACGTGCCGGGCGCCTCCGGCAGCCCTGCTCTCAAAACGCGAACGTCTGCAGATAGCTCGCAGCCAGAAAGAGCTAGCCTGGAAAGCTGTTGCTCAGCCTCATCTGCCCATGGCACTGCTCGCACAGAGGCACAGAGACTGGGGCTGCTTGCTTGTCTTGCCACCTCAAACTTCCAACTTAGCTTTGGGTGTCCTTGCCGGGCGTCTCCGGCAGCCCTGCTCTGAAAACGCGAACGTCTGCAGATAGCTCGCAGGCAGAAAGAGCTAGCCTGGAAAGCTGTTGCTCAGCCTCATCTGCCCATGGCACTGCTCGCACAGAGGCACAGAGACTGGGGCTGCTTGCTTGTCTTGCCACCTCAAACTTCAAACGTACCTCTAGGGATCCGTGCCGCCCGCCTCCGGCAGCCCTGCTCTGAAAATGCGAACGTCTGCAGATAGCTCGCAGCCAGAAAGAGCTAGCCTGGAAAGCTGTTGCTCAGCCTCATCTGCCCATGGCACTGCTCGCACAGAGGCACAGAGACTGGGGCTGCTTGCTTGTCTTGCCACCTCAAACTTCAAACGTACCTCTGAGGGTCCTTGCCGGGCGTCTCCGGCAGCCCTGCTCTGAAAATGCGAACATCTGCAGATAGCTCGCAGCCAGAAAGAGCTAGCCTGGAAAGCTGTTGCTCAGCCTCATCTGCCCATGGCACTGCTCGCACAGAGGCACAGAGACTGGGGCTGCTTGCTTGTCTTGCCACCTCAAACTTCAAACGTACCTCTGGGGTCCGTGCCGGGCGTCTCCGGCAGCCCTGCTCTGAAAATGCGAACGTCTGCAGATAGCTCGCAGCCAGAAAGAGCTAGCCTGGAAAGCTGTTGCTCAGCCTCATCTGCCCACGGCACTGCTCGCACAGAGGCACAGAGACTGGGGCTGCTTGCTTGTCTTGCCACCTCAAACTTGAAACGTACCTCTGAGGGTCCGTGTAAGGCGTCTCCGGCAGCCCTGCTCTGAAAACGCTAACGTCTGCAGATAGCTCGCAGGCAGAAAGAGCTAGCCTGGAAAGCTGTTGCTCAGCCTCATCTGCCCATGGCACTGCTCGCACAGAGGCACAGAGACTGGGGCTGCTTGCTTGTCTTGCCACCTCAAACTTCAAACGTACCTCTGGGGTACGTGCCGCGCGCCTCCGGCAGCCCTGCTCTCAAAACGCGAACGTCTGCAGATAGCTCGCAGCCAGAAAGAGCTAGCCTGGAAAGCTGTTGCTCAGCCTCATCTGCCCATGGCACTGCTCGCACAGAG
The DNA here is from genome assembly GCF_030867145.1 of Opisthocomus hoazin. Taxonomy (NCBI): domain Eukaryota; kingdom Metazoa; phylum Chordata; class Aves; order Opisthocomiformes; family Opisthocomidae; genus Opisthocomus; species Opisthocomus hoazin. The sequence continues at coordinate 3,511,150 of NC_134443.1, forward strand.
GCACAGAAACTGGGGCTGCTTGCTTGTCTTGCCACCTCAAATTTCAAACGTACCTCTGGGGGTCCTTGCCGGGCGTCTCCGGCAGCCCTGCTCTGAAAATGCGAACGTCTGCAGATAGCTTGCAGGCAGAAAGAGCTAGCCTGGAAAGCTGTTGCTCAGCCTCATCTGCCCATGGCACTGCTCGCACAGAGGCACAGAGACTGGGGCTGCTTGTTTGTCTTGCCACCTCAAACTTCAAACGTACCTCTGAGGGTCCGTGCCAGATGCCTCCGGCAGCCCTGCTCCTAAAATGCGAACATCTGCAGATAGCTCGCAGCCAGAAAGAGCTAGCCTGGAAAGCTGTTGCTCAGCCTCATCTGCCCATGGCACTGCTCGCACAGAGGCACAGAAACTGGGGCTGCTTGCTTGTCTTGCCACCTCAAACTTCAAACGTACCTCTGGGGGTCCTTGCCGGGCGTCTCCGGCAGCCCTGCTCTCAAAATGCAAACATCTGCAGACAGCTTGCAGGCAGAAAGAGCTAGCCTGGAAAGCTGTTGCTCAGCCTCATCTGCCCATGGCACTGCTCGCACAGAGGCACAGAGACTGGGTCTGCTTGCTTGTCTTGCCACCTCAAACTTCAATCGTACCTCTGGGGTCCGTGCCGGGCGTCTCCGGCAGCCCTGCTCTGAAAATGCGAACGTCTGCAGATAGCTCGCGGGCAGAAAGAGCTAGCCTGGAAAGCTGTTGCTCAGCCTCATCTGCCCAAGGCACTGCTCGCACAGAGGCACAGAGACTGGGGCTGCTTGCTTGTCTTGCCACCTCAAACTTCAAACGTACCTCTGGGGGTCCGTGTAAGGCGTCTCCGGCAGCCCTGCTCTGAAAACGCTAACGTCTGCAGATAGCTCGCAGGCAGAAAGAGCTAGCCTGGAAAGCTGTTGCTCAGCCTCATCTGCCCATGGCACTGCTCGCACAGAGGCACAGAGACTGGGGCTGCTTGCTTGTCTTGCCACCTCAAACTTCAAACGTACCTCTGGGGGTCCTTGCCGGGCGTCTCCGGCAGCCCAGCTCTGAAAATGCGAACATCTGCAGATAGCTCGCAGCCATAAAGAGCTAGCCTGGAAAGCTGTTGCTCAGCCTCATCTGCCCATGGCACTGCTCGCACAGAGGCACAGAGACTGGGGCTGCTTGCTTGTCTTGCCACCTCAAACTTCAAACGTACCTCTGAGGGTCCTTGCCGGGCGCCTCCGGCAGCCCTGCTCTCAAAACGCGAACGTCTGCAGATAGCTCGCATCCAGAAAGAGCTAGCCTGGAAAGCTGTTGCTCAGCCTCATCTGCCCATGGCACTGCTCGCACAGAGGCACAGAGACTGGGGCTGCTTGCTTGTCTTGCCACCTGAAACTTCAAACGTACCTCTGGGGGTCCGTGTAAGGCGTCTCCGGCAGCCCTGCTCTGAAAATGCGAACGTCTGCACATAGCTCGCAGGCAGAAAGAGCTAGCCTGGAAAGCTGTTGCTCAGCCTCATCTGCCCATGGCACTGCTCGCACAGAGGCACAGAGACTGGGGCTGCTTGCTTGTCTTGCCACCTCAAACTTCAAACGTACCTCTGAGGATCCGTGCTGGGCGTCTCTGGCAGCCCTGCTCTGAAAACGCGAACGTCTGCAGATAGCTCGCAGGCAGAAAGAGCTAGCCTGGAAAGCTGTTGCTCAGCCTCATCTGCCCATGGCACTGCTTGCACAGAGGCACAGAGACTGGGGCTGCTTGCTTGTCTTGCCACCTCAAACTTCAAATGTACCTCTGGGGAACCGTGCCGGGCGTCTCCAGCAGCCCTGCTCTGAAAATGCGAACGTCTGCAGATAGCTCGCAGCCAGAAAGAGCTAGCCTGGAAAGCTGTTGCTCAGCCTCATCTGCCCATGGCACTGCTCGCACAGAGGCACAGAGATTGGGGCTGCTTGCTTGTCTTGCCACCTCAAACTTCAAACGTACCTCTGGGGGTCCGTGCCAGGCGCCTCCGGCAGCCCTGCTCCCAAAATGCGAACGTCTGCAGATAGCTCGCAGGCAGAAAGAGCTAGCCTGGAAAGCTGTTGCTCAGCCTCATCTGCCCATGGCACTGCTCGCACAGAGGCACAGAGACTGGGGCTGCTTGCTTGTCTTGCCACCTCAAACTTCAAACGTAGCTTTGGGGGTCCGTGTAAGGCGACTCCGGCAGCCCTGCTCTGAAAATGCGAACGTCTGCAGATAGCTCGCAGCTAGAAAGAGCTAGCCTGGAAAGCTGTTGCTCAGCCTCATCTGCCCATGGCACTGCTCGCACAGAGGCACAGAGACTGGGGCTGCTTGCTTGTCTTGCCACCTCAAACTTCAAACGTACCTCTGGGGTACGTGCCGGGCGCCTCCGGCAGCCCTGCTCTCAAAACGCGAACGTCTGCAGATAACTCGCAGCCAGAAAGAGCTAGCCTGGAAAGCTGTTGCTCAGCCTCATCTGCCCATGGCACTGCTCGCACAGAGGCACAGAGACTGGGGCTGTTTGCTTGTCTTGCCGCCTCAAACTTCAAACGTACCTCTGGGGGTCCGTGCCGTGCGCCTCCAGCAGCCCTGCTCTCAAAATGCGAACGTCTGCAGATAACTCGCAGCCAGAAAGAGCTAGCCTGGAAAGCTGTTGCTCAACCTCATCTGCCCATGGCGCTGCTCGCACAGAGGCACAGAGACTGGGGCTGCTTGCTTGTCTTGCCACCTCAAACATCAAACGTACCTCTGGGGTCCGTGCCGGGCGTCTCCGGCAGCCCTGCTCTGAAAACGCGAACGTCTGCAGATAGCTCGCAGGCAGAAAGAGCTAGCCTGGAAAGCTGTTGCTCAGCCTCATCTGCCCATGGCACTGCTCGCACAGAGGCACAGAGACTGGGGCTGCTTGCTTGTCTTGCCACCTCAAACTTCAAACGTACCTCTGGGGGTCCGTGCCGGGCGCCTCCGGCAGCCCTGCTCTCAAAACGCGAACGTCTGCAGATAACTCGCAGCCAGAAAGAGCTAGCCTGGAAAGCTGTTGCTCAGCCTCATCTGCCCATGGCACTGCTCGCACAGAGGCACAGAGACTGGGGCTGCTTGCTTGTCTTGCCACCTCAAACTTCCAACGTAGCTTTGGGTGTCCGTGCCGGGCGTCTCCGGCAGCCCTGCTCTGAAAACGCGAACGTCTGCAGATAGCTCGCAGCCAGAAAGAGCTAGCCTGGAAAGCTGTTGCTCAGCCTCATCTGCCCATGGCACTGCTCGCACAGAGGCACAGAGACTGGGGCTGCTTGCTTGTCTTGCCACCTCAAACTTCAAACGTACCTCTGGGGATCCGTGCCGGGCGTCTCCGGCAGCCCTGCTCTGAAAACGCGAACGTCTGCAGATAGCTCGCAGCCAGAAAGAGCTAGCCTGGAAAGCTGTTGCTCAGCCTCATCTGCCCATGGCACTGCTCGCACAGAGGCACAGAGACTGGGGCTGCTTGCTTGTCTTGCCACCTCAAACTTCAAACGTACCTCTGGGGGTCCGTGTAAGGCGTCTCCGGCAGCCCTGCTCTGAAAATGCGAACGTCTGCAGATAGCTTGCAGGCAGAAAGAGCTAGCCTGGAAAGCTGTTGCTCAGCCTCATCTGCCCATGGCACTGCTCGCACAGAGGCACAGAGACTGGGTCTGCTTGCTTGTCTTGCCACCTCAAACTTCAAACGTACCTCTGAGGGTCCGTGCCAGATGCCTCCGACAGCCCTGCTCCTAAAATGCGAACATCTGCAGATAGCTCGCAGCCAGAAAGAGCTAGCCTGGAAAGCTGTTGCTCAGCCTCATCTGCCCATGGCACTGCTCGCACAGAGGCACAGAGACTGGGGCTGCTTGCTTGTCTTGCCACCTCAAACTTCAAACGTACCTCTGGGGTCCGTGCCGGGCGTCTCCGGCAGCCCTGCTCTGAAAATGCGAACGTCTGCAGATAGCTCGCAGCCAGAAAGAGCTAGCCTGGAAAGCTGTTGCTCAGCCTCATCTGCCCACGGCAGTGCTCGCACAGAGGCACAGAGACTGGGGCTGCTTGCTTGTCTTGCCACCTCAAACTTCCAACGTACCTCTGGGGGTCCGTGTAAGGCGTCTCCGGCAGCCCTGCTCTGAAAACGCTAACGTCTGCAGATAGCTCGCGGGCAGAAAGAGCTAGCCTGGAAAGCTGTTGCTCAGCCTCATCTGCCCATGGCACTGCTCGCACAGAGGCACACAGACTGGGGCTGCTTGCTTGTCTTGCCACCTCAAACTTCAAACGTACCTCTGGGGGTCCGTGACGGGTGACTCCGGCAGCCTTGCTCCCAAAATGCGAACGTCTGCAGATAGCTCGCAGGCAGAAAGAGCTAGCCTGGAAAGCTGTTGCTCAGCCTCATCTGCCCATGGCACTGCTCGCACAGAGGCACAGAGACTGGGGCTGCTTGCTTGTCTTGCCACCTCAAACTTCAAACGTACCTCTGAGGGTCCGTGCCAGATGCCTCCGGCAGCCCTGCTCCTAAAATGCGAACATCGGCAGATAGCTCGCAGCCAGAAAGAGCTAGCCTGGAAAGCTGTTGCTCAGCCTCATCTGCCCATGGCACTGCTCGCACAGAGGCACAGAAACTGGGGCTGCTTGCTTGTCTTGCCACCTCAAACTTCAAACGTACCTCTGGGGGTCCTTGCCGGGCGTCTCCGGCAGCCCTGCTCCCAAAATGCGAACGTCTGCAGACAGCTTGCAGGCAGAAAGAGCTAGCCTGGAAAGCTGTTGCTCAGCCTCATCTGCCCATGGCACTGCTCGCACAGAGGCACAGAGACTGGGTCTGCTTGCTTGTCTTGCCACCTCAAACTTCAAACGTACCTCTGGGGTCCGTGCCGGGCGTCTCCGGCAGCCCTGCTCTGAAAATGCGAACGTCTGCAGATAGCTCGCAGCCAGAAAGAGCTAGCCTGGAAAGCTGTTGCTCAGCCTCATCTGCCCACGGCACTGCTCGCACAGAGGCACAGAGACTGGGGCTGCTTGCTTGTCTTGCCACCTCAAACATCAAACGTACCTCTGGGGGTCCGTGCCGGGCGCCTCCGGCAGCCCTGCTCTGAAAACGCGAACGTCTGCAGATAGCTCGCAGCCAGAAAGAGCTAGCCTGGAAAGCTGTTGCTCAGCCTCATCTGCCCATGGCACTGCTCGCACAGAGGCACAGAGATTGGGGCTGTTTGCTTGTCTTGCCACCTCAAACTTCAAACGTACCTCTGGGGGTCCGTGCCGGGCGCCTCCGGCAGCCCTGCTCCCAAAATGCGAACGTCTGCAGATAGCTCGCAGCCAGAAAGAGCTAGCCTGGAAAGCTGTTGCTCAGCCTCATCTGCCCATGGCACTGCTCGCACAGAGGCACAGAGACTGGGGCTGCTTGCTTGTCTTGCCACCTCAAACTTCAAACGTACCTCTGGGGGTCCGTGCCAGGCGCCTCCGGCAGCCCTGCTCCCAAAATGCGAACGTCTGCAGATAGCTCGCAGCCATAAAGAGCTAGCCTGGAAAGCTGTTGCTCAGCCTCATCTGCCCATGGCACTGCTCGCACAGAGGCACAGAAACTGGGGCTGCTTGCTTGTCTTGCCACCTCAAACTTCAAACGTACCTCTGGGGGGTCCTTGCCGGGCGTCTCCGGCAGCCCTGCTCTCAAAATGCAAACGTCTGCAGACAGCTTGCAGGCAGAAAGAGCTAGCCTGGAAAGCTGTTGCTCAGCCTCATCTGCCCATGGCACTGCTCGCACAGAGGCACAGAGACTGGGGCTGCTTGCTTGTCTTGCCACCTCAAACTTCAAACGTACCTCTGGGGTCCGTGCCGGGCGTCTCCGGCAGCCCTGCTCTGAAAATGCGAACGTCTGCAGATAGCTCGCGGGCAGAAAGAGCTAGCCTGGAAAGCTGTTGCTCAGCCTCATCTGCCCACGGCACTGCTCGCACAGAGGCACAGAGACTGGGGCTGCTTGCTTGTCTTGCCACCTCAAACTTCAAACGTACCTCTGGGGGTCCGTGTAAGGCGTCTCCGGCAGCCCTGCTCTGAAAACGCTAACGTCTGCAGATAGCTCGCAGGCAGAAAGAGCTAGCCTGGAAAGCTGTTGCTCAGCCTCATCTGCCCATGGCACTGCTCGCACAGAGGCACAGAGACTGGGGCTGCTTGCTTGTCTTGCCACCTCAAACTTCAAACGTACCTCTGGGGGTCCTTGCCGGGCGTCTCCGGCAGCCCAGCTCTGAAAATGCGAACATCTGCAGATAGCTCGCAGCCATAAAGAGCTAGCCTGGAAAGCTGTTGCTCAGCCTCATCTGCCCATGGCACTGCTCGCACAGAGGCACAGAGACTGGGGCTGCTTGCTTGTCTTGCCACCTCAAACTTCAAACGTACCTCTAAGGGTCCGTGCCGGGCGCCTCCGGCAGCCCTGCTCTCAAAACGCGAACGTCTGCAGATCGCTCGCATCCAGAAAGAGCTAGCCTGGAAAGCTGTTGCTCAGCCTCATCTGCCCATGGCACTGCTCGCACAGAGGCACAGAGACTGGGGCTGCTTGCTTGTCTTGCCACCTGAAACTTCAAACGTACCTCTGGGGGTCCGTGTAAGGCGTCTCCGGCAGCCCTGCTCTGAAAATGCGAACGTCTGCAGATAGCTCGCAGCCAGAAAGAGCTAGCCTGGAAAGCTGTTGCTCAGCCTCATCTGCCCATGGCACTGCTCGCACAGAGGCACAGAGACTGGGGCTGCTTGCTTGTCTTGCCACCTCAAACTTCAAACGTACCTCTGAGGATCCGTGCTGGGCATCTCTGGCAGCCCTGCTCTGAAAACGCGAACGTCTGCAGATAGCTCGCAGGCAGAAAGAGCTAGCCTGGAAAGCTGTTGCTCAGCCTCATCTGCCCATGGCACTGCTTGCACAGAGGCACAGAGACTTGGGCTGCTTGCTTGTCTTGCCACCTCAAACTTCAAATGTACCTCTGGGGAACCGTGCCGGGCGTCTCCAGCAGCCCTGCTCAGAAAATGCGAACGTCTGCAGATAGCTCGCAGCCATAAAGAGCTAGCCTGGAAAGCTGTTGCTCAGCCTCATCTGCCCATGGCACTGCTCGCACAGAGGCACAGAGATTGGGGCTGCTTGCTTGTCTTGCCACCTCAAACTTCAAACGTACCTCTGGGGGTCCGTGCCAGGCGCCTCCGGCAGCCCTGCTCCCAAAATGCGAACGTCTGCAGATAGCTCGCAGGCAGAAAGAGCTAGCCTGGAAAGCTGTTGCTCAGCCTCATCTGCCCATGGCACTGCTCGCACAGAGGCACAGAGACTGGGGCTGCTTGCTTGTCTTGCCACCTCAAACTTCAAACGTAGCTTTGGGGGTCCGTGTAAGGCGACTCCGGCAGCCCTGCTCTGAAAATGCGAACGTCTGCAGATAGCTCGCAGCTAGAAAGAGCTAGCCTGGAAAGCTGTTGCTCAGCCTCATCTGCCCATGGCACTGCTCGCACAGAGGCACAGAGACTGGGGCTGCTTGCTTGTCTTGCCACCTCAAACTTCAAACGTACCTCTGGGGTACGTGCCGGGCGCCTCCGGCAGCCCTGCTCTCAAAACGCGAACGTCTGCAGATAACTCGCAGCCAGAAAGAGCTAGCCTGGAAAGCTGTTGCTCAGCCTCATCTGCCCATGGCACTGCTCGCACAGAGGCACAGAGACTGGGGCTGTTTGCTTGTCTTGCCGCCTCAAACTTCAAACGTACCTCTGGGGGTCCGTGCCGTGCGCCTCCAGCAGCCCTGCTCTCAAAATGCGAACGTCTGCAGATAACTCGCAGCCAGAAAGAGCTAGCCTGGAAAGCTGTTGCTCAACCTCATCTGCCCATGGCGCTGCTCGCACAGAGGCACAGAGACTGGGGCTGCTTGCTTGTCTTGCCACCTCAAACATCAAACGTACCTCTGGGGTCCGTGCCGGGCGTCTCCGGCAGCCCTGCTCTGAAAACGCGAACGTCTGCAGATAGCTCGCAGGCAGAAAGAGCTAGCCTGGAAAGCTGTTGCTCAGCCTCATCTGCCCATGGCACTGCTCGCACAGAGGCACAGAGACTGGGGCTGCTTGCTTGTCTTGCCACCTCAAACTTCAAACGTACCTCTGGGGGTCCGTGCCGGGCGCCTCCGGCAGCCCTGCTCTCAAAACGCGAACGTCTGCAGATAACTCGCAGCCAGAAAGAGCTAGCCTGGAAAGCTGTTGCTCAGCCTCATCTGCCCATGGCACTGCTCGCACAGAGGCACAGAGACTGGGGCTGCTTGCTTGTCTTGCCACCTCAAACTTCAAACGTACCTCTGAGGGTCCGTGCCAGATGCCTCCGACAGCCCTGCTCCCAAAATGCGAACGTCTGCAGACAGCTTGCAGGCAGAAAGAGCTAGCCTGGAAAGCTGTTGCTCAGCCTCATCTGCCCATGGCACTGCTCGCACAGAGGCACAGAGACTGGGTCTGCTTGCTTGTCTTGCCACCTCAAACTTCAAACGTACCTCTGGGGTCCGTGGCGGGCGTCTCCGGCAGCCCTGCTCTGAAAATGCGAACGTCTGCAGATAGCTCGCAGCCAGAAAGAGCTAGCCTGGAAAGCTGTTGCTCAGCCTCATCTGCCCACGGCACTGCTCGCACAGAGGCACAGAGACTGGGGCTGCTTGCTTGTCTTGCCACCTCAAACATCAAACGTACCTCTGGGGGTCCGTGCCGGGCGCCTCCGGCAGCCCTGCTCCCAAAATGCGAACGTCTGCAGATAGCTCGCAGCCAGAAAGAGCTAGCCTGGAAAGCTGTTGCTCAGCCTCATCTGCCCATGGCACTGCTCGCACAGAGGCACAGAGACTGGGGCTGCTTGCTTGTCTTGCCACCTCAAACTTCAAACGTACCTCTGGGGGTCCGTGCCAGGCGCCTCCGGCAGCCCTGCTCCCAAAATGCGAACGTCTGCAGATAGCTCGCAGCCAGAAAGAGCTAGCCTGGAAAGCTGTTGCTCAGCCTCATCTGCCCATGGCACTGCTCGCACAGAGGCACAGAGACTGGGGCTGCTTGCTTGTCTTGCCACCTCAAACTTCAAACGTAGCTTTGGGGGTCCGTGTAAGGCGACTCCGGCAGCCCTGCTCTGAAAATGCGAACGTCTGCAGATAGCTCGCAGCTAGAAAGAGCTAGCCTGGAAAGCTGTTGCTCAGCCTCATCTGCTCATGGCACTGCTCGCACAGAGGCACAGAGACTGGGGCTGCTTGCTTGTCTTGCCGCCTCAAACTTCAAACGTACCTCTGGGGGTCCTTGCCGTGCGCCTCCAGCAGCCCTGCTCTCAAAATGCGAACGTCTGCAGATAACTCGCAGCCAGAAAGAGCTAGCCTGGAAAGCTGTTGCTCAACCTCATCTGCCCATGGCGCTGCTCGCACAGAGGCACAGAGACTGGGGCTGCTTGCTTGTCTTGCCACCTCAAACATCAAACGTACCTCTGGGGTCCGTGCCGGGCGTCTCCGGCAGCCCTGCTCTGAAAACGCGAACGTCTGCAGATAGCTCGCAGGCAGAAAGAGCTAGCCTGGAAAGCTGTTGCTCAGCCTCATCTGCCCATGGCACTGCTCGCACAGAGGCACAGAGACTCGGGCTGCTTGCTTGTCTTGCCACCTCAAACTTCAAACGTACCTCTGGGGGTCCGTGCCGTGCGCCTCCAGCAGCCCTGCTCTCAAAATGCGAACGTCTGCAGATAACTCGCAGCCAGAAAGAGCTAGCCTGGAAAGCTGTTGCTCAACCTCATCTGCCCATGGCGCTGCTCGCACAGAGGCACAGAGACTGGGGCTGCTTGCTTGTCTTGCCACCTCAAACATCAAACGTACCTCTGGGGTCCGTGCCGGGCGTCTCCGGCAGCCCTGCTCTGAAAACGCGAACGTCTGCAGATAGCTCGCAGGCAGAAAGAGCTAGCCTGGAAAGCTGTTGCTCAGCCTCATCTGCCCATGGCACTGCTCGCACAGAGGCACAGAGACTGGGGCTGCTTGCTTGTCTTGCCACCTCAAACTTCAAACGTACCTCTGGGGTACGTGCCAGACGCCTCCGGCAGTCCGGCTCCTAAAATGCGAACATCTGCAGATAGCTCGCAGCCAGAAAGAGCTAGCCTGGAAAGCTGTTGCTCAGCCTCATCTGCCCACGGCACTGCTCGCACAGAGGCACAGAGACTGGGGCTGCTTGCTTGTCTTGCCACCTCAAACTTCAAACGTACCTCTGGGGTCCGTGCCGCGCTCCTCCGGCAGCCCTGCTCCCAAAATGCGAACGTCTGCAGATAGCTCGCAGCCAGAAAGAGCTAGCCTGGAAAGCTGTTGCTCAGCCTCATCTGCTCATGGCACTGCTCGCACAGAGGCACAGAGACTGGGGCTGCTTGCTTGTCTTGCCGCCTCAAACTTCAAACGTACCTCTGGGGGTCCGTGCCGTGCGCCTCCAGCAGCCCTGCTCTCAAAATGCGAACGTCTGCAGATAACTCGCAGCCAGAAAGAGCTAGCCTGGAAAGCTGTTGCTCAACCTCATCTGCCCATGGCGCTGCTCGCACAGAGGCACAGAGACTGGGGCTGCTTGCTTGTCTTGCCACCTCAAACATCAAACGTACCTCTGGGGTCCGTGCCGGGCGTCTCCGGCAGCCCTGCTCTGAAAACGCGAACGTCTGCAGATAGCTCGCAGCCAGAAAGAGCTAGCCTGGAAAGCTGTTGCTCAGCCTCATCTGCCCATGGCACTGCTCGCACAGAGGCACAGAGACTGGGGCTGCTTGCTTGTCTTGCCACCTCAAACTTCAAACGTACCTCTGGGGTACGTGCCTGATGCCTCCGGCAGTCCTGCTCCTAAAATGCGAACATCTGCAGATAGCTCGCAGCCAGAAAGAGCTAGCCTGGAAAGCTGTTGCTCAGCCTCATCTGCCCACGGCACTGCTCGCACAGAGGCACAGAGACTGGGGCTGCTTGCTTGTCTTGCCACCTCAAACTTCAAACGTACCTCTGGGGGTCCGTGTAAGGCGTCTCCGGCAGCCCTGCTCTGAAAACGCTAACGTCTGCAGATAGCTCGCAGGCAGAAAGAGCTAGCCTGGAAAGCTGTTGCTCAGCCTCATCTGCCCATGGCACTGCTCGCACAGAGGCACAGAGACTGGGGCTGCTTGCTTGTCTTGCCACCTCAAACTTCAAACGTATCTCTGAGGGTCCGTGCCAGATGCCTCCGGCAGCCCTGCTCCTAAAATGCGAACATCTGCAGATAGCTCGCAGCCAGAAAGAGCTAGCCTGGAAAGCTGTTGCTCAGCCTCATCTGCCCATGGCACTGCTCGCACAGAGGCACAGAGACTGGGGCTGCTTGCTTGTCTTGCCACCTCAAACTTCAAACGTACCTCTGGGGTCCGTGCCGCGCTCCTCCGGCAGCCCTGCTCCCAAAATGCGAACGTCTGCAGATAGCTCGCAGCCAGAAAGAGCTAGCCTGGAAAGCTGTTGCTCAGCCTCATGTGCCCATGGCACTGCTCGCACAGAGGCACAGAGACTGGGGCTGCTTGCTTGTCTTGCCACCTCAAACTTCAAACGTACCTCTGGGGTCCGTGCCGCGCTCCTCCGGCAGCCCTGCTCCCAAAATGCGAACGTCTGCAGATAACTCGCAGCCAGAAAGAGCTAGCCTGGAAAGCTGTTGCTCAACCTCATCTGCCCATGGCGCTGCTCGCACAGAGGCACAGAGACTGGGGCTGCTTGCTTGTCTTGCCACCTCAAACATCAAACGTACCTCTGGGGTCCGTGCCGGGCGTCTCCGGCAGCCCTGCTCTGAAAACGCGAACGTCTGCAGATAGCTCGCAGGCAGAAAGAGCTAGCCTGGAAAGCTGTTGCTCAGCCTCATCTGCTCATGGCACTGCTCGCACAGAGGCACAGAGACTGGGGCTGCTTGCTTGTCTTGCCACCTCAAACTTCAAACGTACCTCTGGGGGTCCGTGCCGGGCGCCTCCGGCAGCCCTGCTCTCAAAACGCGAACGTCTGCAGATAACTCGCAGCCAGAAAGAGCTAGCCTGGAAAGCTGTTGCTCAGCCTCATCTGCCCATGGCACTGCTCGCACAGAGGCACAGAGACTGGGGCTGCTTGCTTGTCTTGCCACCTCAAACTTCAAACGTACCTCTGGGGATCCGTGCCGCGCGCCTCCGGCAGCCCTGCTCTGAAAACGCGAACGTCTGCAGATAGCTCGCAGCCAGAAAGAGCTAGCCTGGAAAGCTGTTGCTCAGCCTCATGTGCCCATGGCACTGCTCGCACAGAGGCACAGAAACTGGGGCTGCTTGCTTGTCTTGCCACCTCAAACTTCAAACGTACCTCTGGGGGTCCTTGCCGGGCGTCTCCGGCAGCCCTGCTCTGAAAATGCGAACGTCTGCAGATAGCTTGCAGGCAGAAAGAGCTAGCCTGGAAAGCTGTTGCTCAGCCTCATCTGCCCATGGCACTGCTCGCACAGAGGCACAGAGACTGGGTCTGCTTGCTTGTCTTGCCACCTCAAACTTCAAACGTACCTCTGAGGGTCCGTGCCAGATGCCTCCGACAGCCCTGCTCCTAAAATGCGAACATCTGCAGATAGCTCGCAGCCAGAAAGAGCTAGCCTGGAAAGCTGTTGCTCAGCCTCATCTGCCCATGGCACTGCTCGCACAGAGGCACAGAGACTGGGGCTGCTTGCTTGTCTTGCCACCTCAAACTTCAAACGTACCTCTGGGGTCCGTGCCGGGCGTCTCCGGCAGCCCTGCTCTGAAAATGCGAACGTCTGCAGATAGCTCGCAGCCAGAAAGAGCTAGCCTGGAAAGCTGTTGCTCAGCCTCATCTGCCCACGGCACTGCTCGCACAGAGGCACAGAGACTGGGGCTGCTTGCTTGTCTTGCCACCTCAAACTTCCAACGTACCTCTGGGGGTCCGTGTAAGGCGTCTCCGGCAGCCCTGCTCTGAAAACGCTAACGTCTGCAGATAGCTCGCGGGCAGAAAGAGCTAGCCTGGAAAGCTGTTGCTCAGCCTCATCTGCCCATGGCACTGCTCGCACAGAGGCACACAGACTGGGGCTGCTTGCTTGTCTTGCCACCTCAAACTTCAAACGTACCTCTGGGGGTCCGTGACGGGCGCCTCCGGCAGCCTTGCTCCCAAAATGCGAACGTCTGCAGATAGCTCGCAGGCAGAAAGAGCTAGCCTGGAAAGCTGTTGCTCAGCCTCATCTGCCCATGGCACTGCTCGCACAGAGGCACAGAGACTGGGGCTGCTTGCTTGTCTTGCCACCTCAAACTTCAAACGTACCTCTGAGGGTCCGTGCCAGATGCCTCCGGCAGCCCTGCTCCTAAAATGCGAACATCGGCAGATAGCTCGCAGCCAGAAAGAGCTAGCCTGGAAAGCTGTTGCTCAGCCTCATCTGCCCATGGCACTGCTCGCACAGAGGCACAGAAACTGGGGCTGCTTGCTTGTCTTGCCACCTCAAACTTCAAACGTACCTCTGGGGGTCCTTGCCGGGCGTCTCCGGCAGCCCTGCTCCCAAAATGCGAACGTCTGCAGACAGCTTGCAGGCAGAAAGAGCTAGCCTGGAAAGCTGTTGCTCAGCCTCATCTGCCCATGGCACTGCTCGCACAGAGGCACAGAGACTGGGTCTGCTTGCTTGTCTTGCCACCTCAAACTTCAAACGTACCTCTGGGGTCCGTGCCGGGCGTCTCCGGCAGCCCTGCTCTGAAAATGCGAACGTCTGCAGATAGCTCGCAGCCAGAAAGAGCTAGCCTGGAAAGCTGTTGCTCAGCCTCATCTGCCCACGGCACTGCTCGCACAGAGGCACAGAGACTGGGGCTGCTTGCTTGTCTTGCCACCTCAAACATCAAACGTACCTCTGGGGGTCCGTGCCGGGCGCCTCCGGCAGCCCTGCTCTGAAAACGCGAACGTCTGCAGATAGCTCGCAGCCAGAAAGAGCTAGCCTGGAAAGCTGTTGCTCAGCCTCATGTGCCCATGGCACTGCTCGCACAGAGGCACAGAGATTGGGGCTGTTTGCTTGTCTTGCCACCTCAAACTTCAAACGTACCTCTGGGGGTCCGTGCCGGGCGCCTCCGGCAGCCCTGCTCCCAAAATGCGAACGTCTGCAGATAGCTCGCAGCCAGAAAGAGCTAGCCTGGAAAGCTGTTGCTCAGCCTCATCTGCCCATGGCACTGCTCGCACAGAGGCACAGAGACTGGGGCTGCTTGCTTGTCTTGCCACCTCAAACTTCAAACGTACCTCTGGGGGTCCGTGCCAGGCGCCTCCGGCAGCCCTGCTCCCAAAATGCGAACGTCTGCAGATAGCTCGCAGCCAGAAAGAGCTAGCCTGGAAAGCTGTTGCTCAGCCTCATCTGCCCATGGCACTGCTCGCACAGAGGCACAGAGACTGGGGCTGCTTGCTTGTCTTGCCACCTCAAACTTCAAACGTAGCTTTGGGGGTCCGTGTAAGGCGACTCCGGCAGCCCTGCTCTGAAAATGCGAACGTCTGCAGATAGCTCGCAGCTAGAAAGAGCTAGCCTGGAAAGCTGTTGCTCAGCCTCATCTGCTCATGGCACTGCTCGCACAGAGGCACAGAGACTGGGGCTGCTTGCTTGTCTTGCCGCCTCAAACTTCAAACGTACCTCTGGGGGTCCGTGCCGTGCGCCTCCAGCAGCCCTGCTCTCAAAATGCGAACGTCTGCAGATAACTCGCAGCCAGAAAGAGCTAGCCTGGAAAGCTGTTGCTCAACCTCATCTGCCCATGGCGCTGCTCGCACAGAGGCACAGAGACTGGGGCTGCTTGCTTGTCTTGCCACCTCAAACATCAAACGTACCTCTGGGGTCCGTGCCGGGCGTCTCCGGCAGCCCTGCTCTGAAAACGCGAACGTCTGCAGATAGCTCGCAGGCAGAAAGAGCTAGCCTGGAAAGCTGTTGCTCAGCCTCATCTGCCCATGGCACTGCTTGCACAGAGGCACAGAGACTCGGGCTGCTTGCTTGTCTTGCCACCTCAAACTTCAAACGTACCTCTGGGGGTCCGTGCCGTGCGCCTCCAGCAGCCCTGCTCTCAAAATGCGAACGTCTGCAGATAACTCGCAGCCAGAAAGAGCTAGCCTGGAAAGCTGTTGCTCAACCTCATCTGCCCATGGCGCTGCTTGCACAGAGGCACAGAGACTGGGGCTGCTTGCTTGTCTTGCCACCTCAAACATCAAACGTACCTCTGGGGTCCGTGCCGGGCGTCTCCGGCAGCCCTGCTCTGAAAACGCGAACGTCTGCAGATAGCTCGCAGGCAGAAAGAGCTAGCCTGGAAAGCTGTTGCTCAGCCTCATCTGCCCATGGCACTGCTCGCACAGAGGCACAGAGACTGGGGCTGCTTGCTTGTCTTGCCACCTCAAACTTCAAACGTACCTCTGGGGTACGTGCCGGATGCCTCCGGCAGTCCTGCTCCTAAAATGCGAACATCTGCAGATAGCTCGCAGGCAGAAAGAGCTAGCCTGGAAAGCTGTTGCTCAGCCTCATCTGCCCACGGCACTGCTCGCACAGAGGCACAGAGACTGGGGCTGCTTGCTTGTCTTGCCACCTCAAACTTCAAACGTACCTCTGGGGGTCCGTGTAAGGCGTCTCCGGCAGCCCTGCTCTGAAAACGCTAACGTCTGCAGATAGCTCGCAGCCAGAAAGAGCTAGCCTGGAAAGCTGTTGCTCAGCCTCATCTGCCCATGGCACTGCTCGCACAGAGGCACAGAGACTGGGGCTGCTTGCTTGTCTTGCCACCTCAAACTTCAAACGTATCTCTGAGGGTCCGTGCCAGATGCCTCCGGCAGCCCTGCTCCTAAAATGCGAACATCTGCAGATAGCTCGCAGCCAGAAAGAGCTAGCCTGGAAAGCTGTTGCTCAGCCTCATCTGCCCATGGCACTGCTCGCACAGAGGCACAGAGACTGGGGCTGCTTGCTTGTCTTGCCACCTCAAACTTCCAACGTACCTCTGGGGTCCGTGCCGCGCTCCTCCGGCAGCCCTGCTCCCAAAATGCGAACGTCTGCAGATAGCTCGCAGCCAGAAAGAGCTAGCCTGGAAAGCTGTTGCTCAGCCTCATGTGCCCATGGCACTGCTCGCACAGAGGCACAGAGACTGGGGCTGCTTGCTTGTCTTGCCACCTCAAACTTCAAACGTACCTCTGGGGTCCGTGCCGCGCTCCTCCGGCAGCCCTGCTCCCGAAATGCGAACGTCTGCAGATAGCTCGCAGGCAGAAAGAGCTAGCCTGGAAAGCTGTTGCTCAGCCTCATCTGCCCATGGCACTGCTCGCACAGAGGCACAGAGACTGGGGCTGCTTGCTTGTCTTGCCACCTCAAACTTGAAACGTACCTCTGGGGATCCGTGCCGGGCGTCTCCGGCAGCCCTGCTCTGAAAACGCGAACGTCTGCAGATAGCTCGCAGCCAGAAAGAGCTAGCCTGGAAAGCTGTTGCTCAGCCTCATCTGCCCATGGCACTGCTCGCACAGAGGCACAGAGACTGGGGCTGCTTGCTTGTCTTGCCACCTCAAACTTCAAACGTAGCTTTGGGGGTCCGTGTAACGCGACTCCGGCAGCCCTGCTCTGAAAATGCGAACGTCTGCAGATAGCTCGCAGCTAGAAAGAGCTAGCCTGGAAAGCTGTTGCTCAGCCTCATCTGCTCATGGCACTGCTCGCACAGAGGCACAGAGACTGGGGCTGCTTGCTTGTCTTGCCGCCTCAAACTTCAAACGTACCTCTGGGGGTCCGTGCCGTGCGCCTCCAGCAGCCCTGCTCTCAAAATGCGAACGTCTGCAGATAACTCGCAGCCAGAAAGAGCTAGCCTGGAAAGCTGTTGCTCAACCTCATCTGCCCATGGCGCTGCTCGCACAGAGGCACAGAGACTGGGGCTGCTTGCTTGTCTTGCCACCTCAAACATCAAACGTACCTCTGGGGTCCGTGCCGGGCGTCTCCGGCAGCCCTGCTCTGAAAACGCGAACGTCTGCAGATAGCTCGCAGCCAGAAAGAGCTAGCCTGGAAAGCTGTTGCTCAGCCTCATCTGCCCATGGCACTGCTCGCACAGAGGCACAGAGACTGGGGCTGCTTGCTTGTCTTGCCACCTCAAACTTCAAACGTACCTCTGGGGGTCCGTGCCGTGCGCCTCCAGCAGCCCTGCTCTCAAAATGCGAACGTCTGCAGATAACTCGCAGCCAGAAAGAGCTAGCCTGGAAAGCTGTTGCTCAACCTCATCTGCCCATGGCGCTGCTCGCACAGAGGCACAGAGACTGGGGCTGCTTGCTTGTCTTGCCACCTCAAACATCAAACGTACCTCTGGGGTCCGTGCCGGGCGTCTCCGGCAGCCCTGCTCTGAAAACGCGAACGTCTGCAGATAGCTCGCAGGCAGAAAGAGCTAGCCTGGAAAGCTGTTGCTCAGCCTCATCTGCCCATGGCACTGCTCGCACAGAGGCACAGAGACTGGGGCTGCTTGCTTGTCTTGCCACCTCAAACTTCAAACGTACCTCTGGGGTACGTGCCGGATGCCTCCGGCAGTCCTGCTCCTAAAATGCGAACATCTGCAGATAGCTCGCAGGCAGAAAGAGCTAGCCTGGAAAGCTGTTGCTCAGCCTCATCTGCCCACGGCACTGCTCGCACAGAGGCACAGAGACTGGGGCTGCTTGCTTGTCTTGCCACCTCAAACTTCAAACGTACCTCTGGGGGTCCGTGTAAGGCGTCTCCGGCAGCCCTGCTCTGAAAACGCTAACGTCTGCAGATAGCTCGCAGCCAGAAAGAGCTAGCCTGGAAAGCTGTTGCTCAGCCTCATCTGCCCATGGCACTGCTCGCACAGAGGCACAGAGACTGGGGCTGCTTGCTTGTCTTGCCACCTCAAACTTCAAACGTATCTCTGAGGGTCCGTGCCAGATGCCTCCGGCAGCCCTGCTCCTAAAATGCGAACATCTGCAGATAGCTCGCAGCCAGAAAGAGCTAGCCTGGAAAGCTGTTGCTCAGCCTCATCTGCCCATGGCACTGCTCGCACAGAGGCACAGAGACTGGGGCTGCTTGCTTGTCTTGCCACCTCAAACTTCAAACGTACCTCTGGGGTCCGTGCCGCGCTCCTCCGGCAGCCCTGCTCCCAAAATGCGAACGTCTGCAGATAGCTCGCAGCCAGAAAGAGCTAGCCTGGAAAGCTGTTGCTCAGCCTCATGTGCCCATGGCACTGCTCGCACAGAGGCACAGAGACTGGGGCTGCTTGCTTGTCTTGCCACCTCAAACTTCAAACGTACCTCTGGGGTCCGTGCCGCGCTCCTCCGGCAGCCCTGCTCCCGAAATGCGAACGTCTGCAGATAGCTCGCAGGCAGAAAGAGCTAGCCTGGAAAGCTGTTGCTCAGCCTCATCTGCCCATGGCACTGCTCGCACAGAGGCACAGAGACTGGGGCTGCTTGCTTGTCTTGCCACCTCAAACTTGAAACGTACCTCTGGGGATCCGTGCCGGGCGTCTCCGGCAGCCCTGCTCTTAAAACGCGAACGTCTGCAGATAGCTCGCAGCCAGAAAGAGCTAGCCTGGAAAGCTGTTGCTCAGCCTCATCTGCCCATGGCACTGCTCGCACAGAGGCACAGAGACTGGGGCTGCTTGCTTGTCTTGCCACCTCAAACTTCAAACGTAGCTTTGGGGGTCCGTGTAACGCGACTCCGGCAGCCCTGCTCTGAAAATGCGAACGTCTGCAGATAGCTCGCAGCTAGAAAGAGCTAGCCTGGAAAGCTGTTGCTCAGCCTCATCTGCTCATGGCACTGCTCGCACAGAGGCACAGAGACTGGGGCTGCTTGCTTGTCTTGCCGCCTCAAACTTCAAACGTACCTCTGGGGGTCCGTGCCGTGCGCCTCCAGCAGCCCTGCTCTCAAAATGCGAACGTCTGCAGATAACTCGCAGCCAGAAAGAGCTAGCCTGGAAAGCTGTTGCTCAACCTCATCTGCCCATGGCGCTGCTCGCACAGAGGCACAGAGACTGGGGCTGCTTGCTTGTCTTGCCACCTCAAACATCAAACGTACCTCTGGGGTCCGTGCCGGGCGTCTCCGGCAGCCCTGCTCTGAAAACGCGAACGTCTGCAGATAGCTCGCAGCCAGAAAGAGCTAGCCTGGAAAGCTGTTGCTCAGCCTCATCTGCCCATGGCACTGCTCGCACAGAGGCACAGAGACTGGGGCTGCTTGCTTGTCTTGCCACCTCAAACTTCAAACGTACCTCTGGGGTACGTGCCTGATGCCTCCGGCAGTCCTGCTCCTAAAATGCGAACATCTGCAGATAGCTCGCAGCCAGAAAGAGCTAGCCTGGAAAGCTGTTGCTCAGCCTCATCTGCCCACGGCACTGCTCGCACAGAGGCACAGAGACTGGGGCTGCTTGCTTGTCTTGCCACCTCAAACTTCAAACGTACCTCTGGGGGTCCGTGTAAGGCGTCTCCGGCAGCCCTGCTCTGAAAACGCGAACGTCTGCAGATAGCTCGCAGCCAGAAAGAGCTAGCCTGGAAAGCTGTTGCTCAGCCTCATGTGCCCATGGCACTGCTCGCACAGAGGCACGGAGATTGGGGCTGTTTGCTTGTCTTGCCACCTCAAACTTCAAACGTATCTCTGAGGGTCCGTGCCAGATGCCTCCGGCAGCCCTGCTCCCAAAATGCGAACGTCTGCAGATAGCTCGCAGCCAGAAAGAGCTAGCCTGGAAAGCTGTTGCTCAGCCTCATCTGCCCATGGCACTGCTCGCACAGAGGCACAGAGACTGGGGCTGCTTGCTTGTCTTGCCACCTCAAACTTCAAACGTACCTCTGGGGGTCCGTGCCAGGCGCCTCCGGCAGCCCTGCTCCCAAAATGCGAACGTCTGCAGATAGCTCGCAGGCAGAAAGAGCTAGCCTGGAAAGCTGTTGCTCAGCCTCATCTGCCCATGGCACTGCTCGCACAGAGGCACAGAGACTGGGGCTGCTTGCTTGTCTTGCCACCTCAAACTTCAAACGTAGCTTTGGGGGTCCGTGTAAGGCGACTCCGGCAGCCCTGCTCTGAAAATGCGAACGTCTGCAGATAGCTCGCAGCTAGAAAGAGCTAGCCTGGAAAGCTGTTGCTCAGCCTCATCTGCTCATGGCACTGCTCGCACAGAGGCACAGAGACTGGGGCTGCTTGCTTGTCTTGCCGCCTCAAACTTCAAACGTACCTCTGGGGGTCCGTGCCGTGCGCCTCCAGCAGCCCTGCTCTCAAAATGCGAACGTCTGCAGATAACTCGCAGCCAGAAAGAGCTAGCCTGGAAAGCTGTTGCTCAACCTCATCTGCCCATGGCGCTGCTCGCACAGAGGCACAGAGACTGGGGCTGCTTGCTTGTCTTGCCACCTCAAACATCAAACGTACCTCTGGGGTCCGTGCCGGGCGTCTCCGGCAGCCCTGCTCTGAAAACGCGAACGTCTGCAGATAACTCGCAGCCAGAAAGAGCTAGCCTGGAAAGCTGTTGCTCAACCTCATCTGCCCATGGCGCTGCTCGCACAGAGGCACAGAGACTGGGGCTGCTTGCTTGTCTT
This sequence comes from Opisthocomus hoazin, assembly GCF_030867145.1. Classification (NCBI taxonomy): domain Eukaryota; kingdom Metazoa; phylum Chordata; class Aves; order Opisthocomiformes; family Opisthocomidae; genus Opisthocomus; species Opisthocomus hoazin. The sequence goes on from NC_134443.1 coordinate 3,531,585, forward strand.
GCCACCTCAAACATCAAACGTACCTCTGGGGTCCGTGCCGGGCGTCTCCGGCAGCCCTGCTCTGAAAACGCGAACGTCTGCAGATAGCTCGCAGGCAGAAAGAGCTAGCCTGGAAAGCTGTTGCTCAGCCTCATCTGCCCATGGCACTGCTCGCACAGAGGCACAGAGACTGGGGCTGCTTGCTTGTCTTGCCACCTCAAACTTCAAACGTACCTCTGGGGGTCCGTGCCGGGCGCCTCCGGCAGTCCTGCTCCTAAAATGCGAACATCTGCAGATAGCTCGCAGGCAGAAAGAGCTAGCCTGGAAAGCTGTTGCTCAGCCTCATCTGCCCACGGCACTGCTCGCACAGAGGCACAGAGACTGGGGCTGCTTGCTTGTCTTGCCACCTCAAACTTCAAACGTACCTCTGGGGGTCCGTGTAAGGCGTCTCCGGCAGCCCTGCTCTGAAAACGCTAACGTCTGCAGATAGCTCGCAGCCAGAAAGAGCTAGCCTGGAAAGCTGTTGCTCAGCCTCATCTGCCCATGGCACTGCTCGCACAGAGGCACAGAGACTGGGGCTGCTTGCTTGTCTTGCCACCTCAAACTTCAAACGTATCTCTGAGGGTCCGTGCCAGATGCCTCCGGCAGCCCTGCTCCTAAAATGCGAACATCTGCAGATAGCTCGCAGCCAGAAAGAGCTAGCCTGGAAAGCTGTTGCTCAGCCTCATGTGCCCATGGCACTGCTCGCACAGAGGCACAGAGACTGGGGCTGCTTGCTTGTCTTGCCACCTCAAACTTCAAACGTACCTCTGGGGTCCGTGCCGCGCTCCTCCGGCAGCCCTGCTCCCGAAATGCGAACGTCTGCAGATAGCTCGCAGCCAGAAAGAGCTAGCCTGGAAAGCTGTTGCTCAGCCTCATCTGCCCATGGCACTGCTCGCACAGAGGCACAGAGACTGGGGCTGCTTGCTTGTCTTGCCACCTCAAACTTGAAACGTACCTCTGGGGATCCGTGCCGGGCGTCTCCGGCAGCCCTGCTCTGAAAACGCGAACGTCTGCAGATAGCTCGCAGCCAGAAAGAGCTAGCCTGGAAAGCTGTTGCTCAGCCTCATCTGCCCATGGCACTGCTCGCACAGAGGCACAGAGACTGGGGCTGCTTGCTTGTCTTGCCACCTCAAACTTCAAACGTAGCTTTGGGGGTCCGTGTAAGGCGACTCCGGCAGCCCTGCTCTGAAAATGCGAACGTCTGCAGATAGCTCGCAGCTAGAAAGAGCTAGCCTGGAAAGCTGTTGCTCAGCCTCATCTGCTCATGGCACTGCTCGCACAGAGGCACAGAGACTGGGGCTGCTTGCTTGTCTTGCCGCCTCAAACTTCAAACGTACCTCTGGGGGTCCGTGCCGTGCGCCTCCAGCAGCCCTGCTCTCAAAATGCGAACGTCTGCAGATAACTCGCAGCCAGAAAGAGCTAGCCTGGAAAGCTGTTGCTCAACCTCATCTGCCCATGGCGCTGCTCGCACAGAGGCACAGAGACTGGGGCTGCTTGCTTGTCTTGCCACCTCAAACATCAAACGTACCTCTGGGGTCCGTGCCGGGCGTCTCCGGCAGCCCTGCTCTGAAAACGCGAACGTCTGCAGATAGCTCGCAGCCAGAAAGAGCTAGCCTGGAAAGCTGTTGCTCAGCCTCATCTGCCCATGGCACTGCTCGCACAGAGGCACAGAGACTGGGGCTGCTTGCTTGTCTTGCCACCTCAAACTTCAAACGTACCTCTGGGGTACGTGCCTGATGCCTCCGGCAGTCCTGCTCCTAAAATGCGAACATCTGCAGATAGCTCGCAGCCAGAAAGAGCTAGCCTGGAAAGCTGTTGCTCAGCCTCATCTGCCCACGGCACTGCTCGCACAGAGGCACAGAGACTGGGGCTGCTTGCTTGTCTTGCCACCTCAAACTTCAAACGTACCTCTGGGGGTCCGTGTAAGGCGTCTCCGGCAGCCCTGCTCTGAAAACGCTAACGTCTGCAGATAGCTCGCAGGCAGAAAGAGCTAGCCTGGAAAGCTGTTGCTCAGCCTCATCTGCCCATGGCACTGCTCGCACAGAGGCACAGAGACTGGGGCTGCTTGCTTGTCTTGCCACCTCAAACTTCAAACGTACCTCTGGGGGTCCGTGCCGGGCGCCTGCGGCAGCCCTGCTCCCAAAATGCGAACGTCTGCAGATAGCTCGCAGGCAGAAAGAGCTAGCCTGGAAAGCTGTTGCTCAGCCTCATGTGCCCATGGCACTGCTCGCACAGAGGCACAGAGACTGGGGCTGCTTGCTTGTCTTGCCACCTCAAACTTCAAACGTACCTCTGGGGTCCGGGCCGGGCGTCTCCGGCAGCCCTGCTCTGAAAACGCGAACGTCTGCAGATAGCTCGCAGCCAGAAAGAGCTAGCCTGGAAAGTTGTTGCTCAGCCTCATCTGGCCATGGCACTGCTCGCACAGAGGCACAGAGACTGGGGCTGCTTGCTTGTCTTGCCACCTCAAACTTCCAACGTATCTCTGAGGGTCCGTGCCGAGCGTCTCCGGCAGCCCTGCTCCCAAAATGCGAACGTCTGCAGATAGCTCGCAGGCAGAAAGAGCTAGCCTGGAAAGCTGTTGCTCAGCCTCATCTGCCCATGGCACTGCTCGCACAGAGGCACAGAGACTGGGGCTGCTTGCTTGTCTTGCCACCTCAAACTTCAAACGTACCTCTGGGGGTCCGTGCCAGTAGTATCCGGCAGCCCTGCTCCCAAAATGCGAACGTCTGCAGATAGCTCGCAGCCAGAAAGAGCTAGCCTGGAAAGCTGTTGCTCAGCCTCATGTGCCCATGGCACTACTCGCACAGAGGCACAGAGACTGGGGCTGCTTGCTTGTCTTGCCACCTCAAACTTCAAACGTACCTCTGGGGATCCGTGCCGGGCGTCTCCGGCAGCCCTGCTCTGAAAACGCGAACGTCTGCAGATAGCTCGCAGGCAGAAAGAGCTAGCCTGGAAAGCTGTTGCTCAGCCTCATCTGCCCATGGCACTGCTCGCACAGAGGCACAGAGACTGGGGCTGCTTGCTTGTCTTGCCACCTCAAACTTCAAACGTACCTCTTGGGGTCCGTGCCGGGCGCCTCCGGCAGCCCTGCTCTGAAAATGCGAACGTCTGCAGATAGCTCGCAGCCAGAAAGAGCTAGCCTGGAAAGCTGTTGCTCAGCCTCATCTGCCCATGGCACTGCTCGCACAGAGGCACAGAGACTGGGGCTGCTTGCTTGTCTTGCCACCTCAAACTTCAAACGTACCTCTGCGGGTCCGTGCCGGGCGTCTCCGGCAGCCCTGCTCTGAAAACGCGAACGTCTGCAGATAGCTCGCAGCCAGAAAGAGCTAGCCTGGAAAGCTGTTGCTCAGCCTCATCTGCCCATGGCACTGCTCGCACAGAGGCACAGAGACTGGGGCTGCTTGCTTGTCTTGCCACCTCAAACTTCAAACGTACCTCTGGGGGTCCGCGCCAGGCGCCTCCGGCAGCCCTGCTCCCAAAATGCGAACGTCTGCAGATAGCTCGCAGCCAGAAAGAGCTAGCCTGGAAAGCTGTTGCTCAGCCTCATCTGCCCATGGCACTGCTCGCACAGAGGCACAGAGACTGGGGCTGCTTGCTTGTCTTGCCACCTCAAACTTCAAACGTAGCTTTGGGGGTCCGTGCCGGGCGTCTCCGGCAGCCCTGCTCTGAAAATGCGAACGTCTGCAGATAGCTCGCAGCTAGAAAGAGCTAGCCTGGAAAGCTGTTGCTCAGCCTCATCTGCTCATGGCACTGCTCGCACAGAGGCACAGAGACTGGGGCTGCTTGCTTGTCTTGCCACCTGAAACTTCAAACGTACCTCTGGGGGTCCGTGCCGTGCGCCTCCAGCAGCCCTGCTCTCAAAATGCGAACGTCTGCAGATAACTCGCAGCCAGAAAGAGCTAGCCTGGAAAGCTGTTGCTCAACCTCATCTGCCCATGGCGCTGCTCGCACAGAGGCACAGAGACTGGGGCTGCTTGCTTGTCTTGCCACCTCAAACATCAAACGTACCTCTGGGGGTCCGTGCCGGGCGTCTCCGGCAGCCCTGCTCTGAAAACGCTAACGTCTGCAGATAGCTCGCAGGCAGAAAGAGCTAGCCTGGAAAGCTGTTGCTCAGCCTCATCTGCCCATGGCACTGCTCGCACAGAGGCACAGAGACTGGGGCTGCTTGCTTGTCTTGCCACCTCAAACTTCAAACGTATCTCTGAGGGTCCGTGCCAGATGCCTCCGGCAGCCCTGCTCCTAAAATGCGAACATCTGCAGATAGCTCGCAGCCAGACAGAGCTAGCCTGGAAAGCTGTTGCTCAGCCTCATCTGCCCATGGCACTGCTCGCACAGAGGCACAGAGACTGGGGCTGCTTGCTTGTCTTGCCACCTCAAACTTCAAACGTACCTCTGGGGTCCGTGCCGCGCTCCTCCGGCAGCCCTGCTCCCAAAATGCGAACGTCTGCAGATAGCTCGCAGCCAGAAAGAGCTAGCCTGGAAAGCTGTTGCTCAGCCTCATGTGCCCATGGCACTGCTCGCACAGAGGCACAGAGACTGGGGCTGCTTGCTTGTCTTGCCACCTCAAACTTCAAACGTACCTCTGGGGTCCGTGCCGCGCTCCTCCGGCAGCCCTGCTCCCGAAATGCGAACGTCTGCAGATAGCTCGCAGGCAGAAAGAGCTAGCCTGGAAAGCTGTTGCTCAGCCTCATCTGCCCATGGCACTGCTCGCACAGAGGCACAGAGACTGGGGCTGCTTGCTTGTCTTGCCACCTCAAACTTGAAACGTACCTCTGGGGATCCGTGCCGGGCGTCTCCGGCAGCCCTGCTCTGAAAACGCGAACGTCTGCAGATAGCTCGCAGCCAGAAAGAGCTAGCCTGGAAAGCTGTTGCTCAGCCTCATCTGCCCATGGCACTGCTCGCACAGAGGCACAGAGACTGGGGCTGCTTGCTTGTCTTGCCACCTCAAACTTCCAACGTACCTCTCGGGGTCCGTGCCGGGCGTCTCCGGCAGCCCTGCTCTGAAAACGCGAACGTCTGCAGATAGCTCGCAGCCAGAAAGAGCTAGCCTGGAAAGCTGTTGCTCAGCCTCATCTGCCCATGGCACTGCTCGCACAGAGGCACAGAGACTGGGGCTGCTTGCTTGTCTTGCCACCTCAAACTTCAAACGTACCTCTGGGGTCCGGGCCGCGCGCCTCCGGCAGCCCTGCTCCCAAAATGCGAACGTCTGCAGATAGCTCGCAGCCAGAAAGAGCTAGCCTGGAAAGCTGTTGCTCAGCCTCATCTGCCCATGGCACTGCTCGCACAGAGGCACAGAGACTGGGGCTGCTTGCTTGTCTTGCCACCTCAAACTTCAAACGTACCTCTGGGGGTCCGTGCCAGGCGCCTCCGGCAGCCCTGCTCCCAAACTGCGAACGTCTGCAGATAGCTCGCAGCCAGAAAGAGCTAGCCTGGAAAGCTGTTGCTCAGCCTCATCTGCCCATGGCACTGCTCGCACAGAGGCACAGAGACTGGGGCTGCTTGCTTGTCTTGCCACCTCAAACTTCAAACGTAGCTTTGGGGGTCCGTGTAAGGCGTCTCCGGCAGCCCTGCTCTGAAAATGCGAACGTCTGCAGATAGCTCGCAGCCAGAAAGAGCTAGCCTGGAAAGCTGTTGCTCAGCCTCATGTGCCCATGGCACTGCTCGCACAGAGGCACAGAGACTGGGGCTGCTTGCTTGTCTTGCCACCTCAAACTTCAAACGTACCTCTGGGGTACGTGCCGCGCGCCTCCGGCAGCCCTGCTCCCAAAATGCGAACGTCTGCAGATAGCTCGCAGGCAGAAAGAGCTAGCCTGGAAAGCTGTTGCTCAGCCTCATCTGCCCATGGCACTGCTCGCACAGAGGCACAGAGACTGGGGCTGCTTGCTTGTCTTGCCACCTCAAACTTCAAACGTACCTCTGGGGGTCCGTGCCGGGCGCCTGCGGCAGCCCTGCTCCCAAAATGCGAACGTCTGCAGATAGCTCGCAGGCAGAAAGAGCTAGCCTGGAAAGCTGTTGCTCAGCCTCATGTGCCCATGGCACTGCTCGCACAGAGGCACAGAGACTGGGGCTGCTTGCTTGTCTTGCCACCTCAAACTTCAAACGTACCTCTGGGGTCCGGGCCGGGCGTCTCCGGCAGCCCTGCTCTGAAAACGCGAACGTCTGCAGATAGCTCGCAGCCAGAAAGAGCTAGCCTGGAAAGTTGTTGCTCAGCCTCATCTGCCCATGGCACTGCTCGCACAGAGGCACAGAGACTGGGGCTGCTTGCTTGTCTTGCCACCTCAAACTTCCAACGTATCTCTGAGGGTCCGTGCCGAGCGTCTCCGGCAGCCCTGCTCCCAAAATGCGAACGTCTGCAGATCGCTCGCAGCCAGAAAGAGCTAGCCTGGAAAGCTGTTGCTCAGCCTCATCTGCCCATGGCACTGCTCGCACAGAGGCACAGAGACTGGGGCTGCTTGCTTGTCTTGCCGCCTCAAACTTCCAACGTACCTCTGGGGGCCCATGCCGGGCATCTCCGGCAGACCTGCTCCGAAAATGCGAAAGTCTGCAGATAGCTCGCAGGCAGAAAGAGCTAGCCTGGAAAGCTGTTGCTCAGCCTCATCTGCCCATGGCACTGCTCGCACAGAGGCACAGAGACTGGGGCTGCTTGCTTGTCTTGCCACCTCAAACTTCAAACGTACCTCTGGGGGTCCGTGCCAGGAGTATCCGGCAGCCCTGCTCCCAAAATGCGAACGTCTGCAGATAGCTCGCAGCCAGAAAGAGCTAGCCTGGAAAGCTGTTGCTCAGCCTCATGTGCCCATGGCACTACTCGCACAGAGGCACAGAGACTGGGGCTGCTTGCTTGTCTTGCCACCTCAAACTTCAAACGTACCTCTGGGGATCCGTGCCGGGCGTCTCCGGCAGCCCTGCTCTGAAAACGCGAACGTCTGCAGATAGCTCGCAGGCAGAAAGAGCTAGCCTGGAAAGCTGTTGCTCAGCCTCATCTGCCCATGGCACTGCTCGCACAGAGGCACAGAGACTGGGGCTGCTTGCTTGTCTTGCCACCTCAAACTTCAAACGTACCTCTTGGGGTCCGTGCCGGGCGCCTCCGGCAGCCCTGCTCTGAAAATGCGAACGTCTGCAGATAGCTCGCAGCCAGAAAGAGCTAGCCTGGAAAGCTGTTGCTCAGCCTCATCTGCCCATGGCACTGCTCGCACAGAGGCACAGAGACTGGGGCTGCTTGCTTGTCTTGCCACCTCAAACTTCAAACGTACCTCTGCGGGTCCGTGCCGGGCGTCTCCGGCAGCCCTGCTCTGAAAACGCGAACGTCTGCAGATAGCTCGCAGCCAGAAAGAGCTAGCCTGGAAAGCTGTTGCTCAGCCTCATCTGCCCATGGCACTGCTCGCACAGAGGCACAGAGACTGGGGCTGCTTGCTTGTCTTGCCACCTCAAACTTCAAACGTACCTCTGGGGGTCCGCGCCAGGCGCCTCCGGCAGCCCTGCTCCCAAAATGCGAACGTCTGCACATAGCTCGCAGCCAGAAAGAGCTAGCCTGGAAAGCTGTTGCTCAGCCTCATCTGCCCATGGCACTGCTCGCACAGAGGCACAGAGACTGGGGCTGCTTGCTTGTCTTGCCACCTCAAACTTCAAACGTAGCTTTGGGGGTCCGTGTAAGGCGACTCCGGCAGCCCTGCTCTGAAAATGCGAACGTCTGCAGATAGCTCGCAGCCATAAAGAGCTAGCCTGGAAAGCTGTTGCTCAGCCTCATCTGCTCATGGCACTGCTCGCACAGAGGCACAGAGACTGGGGCTGCTTGCTTGTCTTGCCGCCTCAAACTTCAAACGTACCTCTGGGGGTCCGTGCCGTGCGCCTCCGGCAGCCCTGCTCTCAAAATGCGAACGTCTGCAGATAACTCGCAGCCAGAAAGAGCTAGCCTGGAAAGCTGTTGCTCAACCTCATCTGCCCATGGCGCTGCTCGCACAGAGGCACAGAGACTGGGGCTGCTTGCTTGTCTTGCCACCTCAAACATCAAACGTACCTCTGGGGTCCGTGCCGGGCGTCTCCGGCAGCCCTGCTCTGAAAACGCGAACGTCTGCAGATAGCTCGCAGGCAGAAAGAGCTAGCCTGGAAAGCTGTTGCTCAGCCTCATCTGCCCATGGCACTGCTCGCACAGAGGCACAGAGACTGGGGCTGCTTGCTTGTCTTGCCACCTCAAACTTCAAACGTATCTCTGAGGGTCCGTGCCAGATGCCTCCGGCAGCCCTGCTCCTAAAATGCGAACATCTGCAGATAGCTCGCAGCCAGACAGAGCTAGCCTGGAAAGCTGTTGCTCAGCCTCATCTGCCCATGGCACTGCTCGCACAGAGGCACAGAGACTGGGGCTGCTTGCTTGTCTTGCCACCTCAAACTTCAAACGTACCTCTGGGGTCCGTGCCGCGCTCCTCCGGCAGCCCTGCTCCCAAAATGCGAACGTCTGCAGATAGCTCGCAGCCAGAAAGAGCTAGCCTGGAAAGCTGTTGCTCAGCCTCATGTGCCCATGGCACTGCTCGCACAGAGGCACAGAGACTGGGGCTGCTTGCTTGTCTTGCCACCTCAAGCTTCAAACGTACCTCTGGGGTCCGTGCCGCGCTCCTCCGGCAGCCCTGCTCCCGAAATGCGAACGTCTGCAGATAGCTCGCAGGCAGAAAGAGCTAGCCTGGAAAGCTGTTGCTCAGCCTCATCTGCCCATGGCACTGCTCGCACAGAGGCACAGAGACTGGGGCTGCTTGCTTGTCTTGCCACCTCAAACTTGAAACGTACCTCTGGGGATCCGTGCCGGGCGTCTCCGGCAGCCCTGCTCTGAAAACGCGAACGTCTGCAGATAGCTCGCAGCCAGAAAGAGCTAGCCTGGAAAGCTGTTGCTCAGCCTCATCTGCCCATGGCACTGCTCGCACAGAGGCACAGAGACTGGGGCTGCTTGCTTGTCTTGCCACCTCAAACTTCCAACGTACCTCTCGGGGTCCGTGCCGGGCGTCTCCGGCAGCCCTGCTCTGAAAACGCGAACGTCTGCAGATAGCTCGCAGCCAGAAAGAGCTAGCCTGGAAAGCTGTTGCTCAGCCTCATCTGCCCATGGCACTGCTCGCACAGAGGCACAGAGACTGGGGCTGCTTGCTTGTCTTGCCACCTCAAACTTCAAACGTACCTCTGGGGTCCGGGCCGCGCGCCTCCGGCAGCCCTGCTCCCAAAATGCGAACGTCTGCAGATAGCTCGCAGCCAGAAAGAGCTAGCCTGGAAAGCTGTTGCTCAGCCTCATCTGCCCATGGCACTGCTCGCACAGAGGCACAGAGACTGGGGCTGCTTGCTTGTCTTGCCACCTCAAACTTCAAACGTACCTCTGGGGGTCCGTGCCAGGCGCCTCCGGCAGCCCTGCTCCCAAAATGCGAACGTCTGCAGATAGCTCGCAGCCAGAAAGAGCTAGCCTGGAAAGCTGTTGCTCAGCCTCATCTGCCCATGGCACTGCTCGCACAGAGGCACAGAGACTGGGGCTGCTTGCTTGTCTTGCCACCTCAAACTTCAAACGTATCTTTGGGGGTCCGTGTAAGGCGACTCCGGCAGCCCTGCTCTGAAAATGCGAACGTCTGCAGATAGCTCGCAGCTAGAAAGAGCTAGCCTGGAAAGCTGTTGCTCAGCCTCATCTGCTCATGGCACTGCTCGCACAGAGGCACAGAGACTGGGGCTGCTTGCTTGTCTTGCCACCTCAAACTTCAAACGTACCTCTCGGGGTCCGTGCCGTGCGCCTCCAGCAGCCCTGCTCTCAAAATGCGAACGTCTGCAGATAACTCGCAGGCAGAAAGAGCTAGCCTGGAAAGCTGTTGCTCAACCTCATCTGCCCATGGCGCTGCTCGCACAGAGGCACAGAGACTGGGGCTGCTTGCTTGTCTTGCCACCTCAAACATCAAACGTACCTCTGGGGTCCGTGCCGGGCGTCTCCGGCAGCCCTGCTCTGAAAACGCGAACGTCTGCAGATAGCTCGCAGGCAGAAAGAGCTAGCCTGGAAAGCTGTTGCTCAGCCTCATCTGCCCATGGCACTGCTCGCACAGAGGCACAGAGACTGGGGCTGCTTGCTTGTCTTGCCACCTCAAACTTCAAACGTACCTCTGGGGTACGTGCCGGATGCCTCCGGCAGTCCTGCTCCTAAAATGCGAACATCTGCAGATAGCTCGCAGCCAGAAAGAGCTAGCCTGGAAAGCTGTTGCTCAGCCTCATCTGCCCATGGCACTGCTCGCACAGAGGCACAGAGACTGGGGCTGCTTGCTTGTCTTGCCACCTCAAACTTCAAACGTACCTCTGGGGGTCCGTGTAAGGCGTCTCCGGCAGCCCTGCTCTGAAAACGCTAACGTCTGCAGATAGCTCGCAGGCAGAAAGAGCTAGCCTGGAAAGCTGTTGCTCAGCCTCATGTGCCCATGGCACTGCTCGCACAGAGGCACAGAGACTGGGGCTGCTTGCTTGTCTTGCCACCTCAAACTTCAAACGTATCTCTGAGGGTCCGTGCCAGATGCCTCCGGCAGCCCTGCTCCTAAAATGCGAACATCTGCAGATAGCTCGCAGCCAGAAAGAGCTAGCCTGGAAAGCTGTTGCTCAGCCTCATCTGCCCATGGCACTGCTCGCACAGAGGCACAGAGACTGGGGCTGCTTGCTTGTCTTGCCACCTCAAACTTCAAACGTACCTCTGGGGTACGTGCCGCGCTCCTCCGGCAGCCCTGCTCCCAAAATGCGAACGTCTGCAGATAGCTCGCAGCCAGAAAGAGCTAGCCTGGAAAGCTGTTGCTCAGCCTCATGTGCCCATGGCACTGCTCGCACAGAGGCACAGAGACTGGGGCTGCTTGCTTGTCTTGCCACCTCAAACTTCAAACGTACCTCTGGGGGTCCGTGCCGGGCGCCTGCGGCAGCCCTGCTCCCAAAATGCGAACGTCTGCAGATAGCTCGCAGGCAGAAAGAGCTAGCCTGGAAAGCTGTTGCTCAGCCTCATGTGCCCATGGCACTGCTCGCACAGAGGCACAGAGACTGGGGCTGCTTGCTTGTCTTGCCACCTCAAACTTCAAACGTACCTCTCGGGGTCCGTGCCGGGCGTCTCCGGCAGCCCTGCTCTGAAAATGCGAACGTCTGCAGATAGCTCGCAGCCAGAAAGAGCTAGCCTGGAAAGTTGTTGCTCAGCCTCATCTGCCCATGGCACTGCTCGCACAGAGGCACAGAGACTGGGGCTGCTTGCTTGTCTTGCCACCTCAAACTTCCAACGTATCTCTTAGGGTCCGTGCCGAGCGTCTCCGGCAGCCCTGCTCCCAAAATGCGAACGTCTGCAGATCGCTCGCAGCCAGAAAGAGCTAGCCTGGAAAGCTGTTGCTCAGCCTCATCTGCCCATGGCACTGCTCGCACAGAGGCACAGAGACTGGGGCTGCTTGCTTGTCTTGCCGCCTCAAACTTCCAACGTACCTCTGGGGGCCCATGCCGGGCATCTCCGGCAGCCCTGCTCCGAAAATGCGAACGTCTGCAGATAGCTCGCAGCCATAAAGAGCTAGCCTGGAAAGCTGTTGCTCAGCCTCATCTGCCCATGGCACTGCTCGCACAGAGGCACAGAGACTGGGGCTGCTTGCTTGTCTTGCCACCTCAAACTTCAAACGTAGCTTTGGGGGTCCGTGTAAGGCGACTCCGGCAGCCCTGCTCTGAAAATGCGAACGTCTGCAGATAGCTCGCAGCTAGAAAGAGCTAGCCTGGAAAGCTGTTGCTCAGCCTCATCTGCTCATGGCACTGCTCGCACAGAGGCACAGAGACTGGGGCTGCTTGCTTGTCTTGCCGCCTCAAACTTCAAACGTACCTCTCGGGGTCCGTGCCGTGCGCCTCCAGCAGCCCTGCTCTCAAAATGCGAACGTCTGCAGATAACTCGCAGCCAGAAAGAGCTAGCCTGGAAAGCTGTTGCTCAACCTCATCTGCCCATGGCGCTGCTCGCACAGAGGCACAGAGACTGGGGCTGCTTGCTTGTCTTGCCACCTCAAACATCAAACGTACCTCTGGGGTCCGTGCCGGGCGTCTCCGGCAGCCCTGCTCTGAAAACGCGAACGTCTGCAGATAGCTCGCAGGCAGAAAGAGCTAGCCTGGAAAGCTGTTGCTCAGCCTCATCTGCCCATGGCACTGCTCGCACAGAGGCACAGAGACTGGGGCTGCTTGCTTGTCTTGCCACCTCAAACTTCAAACGTACCTCTGGGGTACGTGCCGCGCGCCTCCGGCAGTCCTGCTCCTAAAATGCGAACATCTGCAGATAGCTCGCAGCCAGAAAGAGCTAGCCTGGAAAGCTGTTGCTCAGCCTCATCTGCCCACGGCACTGCTCGCACAGAGGCACAGAGACTGGGGCTGCTTGCTTGTCTTGCCACCTCAAACTTCAAACGTACCTCTGGGGGTCCGTGTAAGGCGTCTCCGGCAGCCCTGCTCTGAAAACGCTAACGTCTGCAGATAGCTCGCAGGCAGAAAGAGCTAGCCTGGAAAGCTGTTGCTCAGCCTCATCTGCCCATGGCACTGCTCGCACAGAGGCACAGAGACTGGGGCTGCTTGCTTGTCTTGCCACCTCAAACTTCAAACGTATCTCTGAGGGTCCGTGCCAGATGCCTCCGGCAGCCCTGCTCCTAAAATGCGAACATCTGCAGATAGCTCGCAGCCAGAAAGAGCTAGCCTGGAAAGCTGTTGCTCAGCCTCATCTGCCCATGGCACTGCTCGCACAGAGGCACAGAGACTGGGGCTGCTTGCTTGTCTTGCCACCTCAAACTTCAAACGTACCTCTGGGGTCCGTGCCGCGCTCCTCCGGCAGCCCTGCTCCCAAAATGCGAACGTCTGCAGATAGCTCGCAGCCAGAAAGAGCTAGCCTGGAAAGCTGTTGCTCAGCCTCATCTGCCCATGGCACTGCTCGCACAGAGGCACAGAGACTGGGGCTGCTTGCTTGTCTTGCCACCTCAAACTTCAAACGTACCTCTGGGGTCCGTGCCGCGCTCCTCCGGCAGCCCTGCTCCCAAAATGCGAACGTCTGCAGATAGCTCGCAGCCAGAAAGAGCTAGCCTGGAAAGCTGTTGCTCAGCCTCATCTGCCCATGGCACTGCTCGCACAGAGGCACAGAGACTGGGGCTGCTTGCTTGTCTTGCCACCTCAAACTTCAAACGTACCTCTGGGGGTCCGTGCCGGGCGCCTGCGGCAGCCCTGCTCCCAAAATGCGAACGTCTGCAGATAGCTCGCAGCCAGAAAGAGCTAGCCTGGAAAGCTGTTGCTCAGCCTCATGTGCCCATGGCACTGCTCGCACAGAGGCACAGAGACTGGGGCTGCTTGCTTGTCTTGCCACCTCAAACTTCAAACGTACCTCTCGGGGTCCGTGCCGGGCGTCTCCGGCAGCCCTGCTCTGAAAATGCGAACGTCTGCAGATAGCTCGCAGCCAGAAAGAGCTAGCCTGGAAAGTTGTTGCTCAGCCTCATCTGCCCATGGCACTGCTCGCACAGAGGCACAGAGACTGGGGCTGCTTGCTTGTCTTGCCACCTCAAACTTCAAACGTACCTCTGGGGGTCCGTGCCGGGCGTCTCCGGCAGCCCTGCTCTGAAAACGCGAACGTCTGCAGATAGCTCGCAGCCAGAAAGAGCTAGCCTGGAAAGCTGTTGCTCAGCCTCATCTGCCCATGGCACTGCTCGCACAGAGGCACAGAGACTGGGGCTGCTTGCTTGTCTTGCCACCTCAAACTTCAAACGTACGTCTGGGGGTCCGTGCCGGGCGTCTGCGGCAGCCCTGCTCCCAAAATGCGAATGACTGCAGATAGCTTGCAGCCAGAAAGAGCTAGCCTGGAAAGCTGTTGCTCAGCCTCATCTGCCCATGGCACTGCTCGCACAGAGGCACAGAGACTGGGGCTGCTTGCTTGTCTTGCCACCTCAAACTTCAAACGTACCTCTGTGGGTCCGTGCCGGGCGCCGCCGGCACCCCTGCTCCCAAAATGCGAACGTCTGCAGATAGCTCGCAGCCAGAAAGAGCTAGCCTGGAAAGCTGTTGCTCAGCCTCATCTGCCCATGGCACTGCTCGCACAGAGGCACAGAGACTGGGGCTGCTTGCTTGTCTTGCCACCTCAAACTTCAAACGTACCTCTGGGGGTCCGTGCCAGGAGTATCCGGCAGCCCTGCTCCCAAAATGCGAACGTCTGCAGATAGCTCGCAGCCAGAAAGAGCTAGCCTGGAAAGCTGTTGCTCAGCCTCATGTGCCCATGGCACTACTCGCACAGAGGCACAGAGACTGGGGCTGCTTGCTTGTCTTGCCACCTCAAACTTCAAACGTACCTCTGAGGGTCCGTGCCGGGCGTCTCCGGCAGCCCTGCTCTGAAAACGCGAACGTCTGCAGATAGCTCGCAGCCAGAAAGAGCTAGCCTGGAAAGCTGTTGCTCAGCCTCATCTGCCCATGGCACTGCTCGCACAGAGGCACAGAGACTGGGGCTGCTTGCTTGTCTTGCCACCTCAAACTTCAAACGTACCTCTTGGGGTCCGTGCCGGGCGCCTCCGGCAGCCCTGCTCTGAAAATGCGAACGTCTGCAGATAGCTCGCAGCCAGAAAGAGCTAGCCTGGAAAGCTGTTGCTCAGCCTCATCTGCCCATGGCACTGCTCGCACAGAGGCACAGAGACTGGGGCTGCTTGCTTGTCTTGCCACCTCAAACTTCAAACGTACCTCTGGGGGTCCGTGCCAGGCGTATCCGGCAGCCCTGCTCCCAAAATGCGAACGTCTGCAGATAGCTCGCAGCCATAAAGAGCTAGCCTGGAAAGCTGTTGCTCAGCCTCATGTGCCCATGGCACTACTCGCACAGAGGCACAGAGACTGGGGCTGCTTGCTTGTCTTGCCACCTCAAACTTCAAGCGTACCTCTGGGGGTCCGTGCCGGGCGTCTCCGGCAGCCCTGCTCCCAAAATGCGAACATCTGCACATAGCTCGCAGCCAGAAAGAGCTAGCCTGGAAAGCTGTTGCTCAGCCTCATCTGCCCATGGCACTGCTCGCACAGAGGCACAGAGACTGGGGCTGCTTGCTTGTCTTGCCACCTCAAACTTCAAACGTACCTCTGAGGGTCCGTGCCGGGCGTCTCCAGCAGCCCTGCTCTGAAAACGCGAACGTCTGCAGATAGCTCGCAGCCAGAAAGAGCTAGCCTGGAAAGCTGTTGCTCAGCCTCATCTGCCCATGGCACTGCTCGCACAGAGGCACAGAGACTGGGGCTGCTTGCTTGTCTTGCCACCTCAAACTTCAAACGTACCTCTGGGGGTCCTTGCCGGGCGCCTCCGGGAGCCCTGCTCTGAAAATGCGAACGTCTGCAGATAGCTCGCAGCCAGAAAGAGCTAGCCTGGAAAGCTGTTGCTCAGCCTCATCTGCCCATGGCACTGCTCGCACAGAGGCACAGAGACTGGGGCTGCTTGCTTGTCTTGCCACCTCAAACTTCAAACGTACCTCTGAGGGTCCGTGCCGGGCGCCTCCGGCAGCCCTGCTCTGAAAATGCGAACGTCTGCAGATAGCTCTCAGCCAGAAAGAGCTAGCCTGGAAAGCTGTTGCTCAGCCTCATCTGCCCATGGCACTGCTCGCACAGAGGCACAGAGACTGGGGCTGCTTGCTTGTCTTGCCACCTCAAACTTCAAACATACCTCTGGGGGTCCGTGCCGGGCGTCTCCGACAGCCCTGCTCCCAAAATGCAAACGTCTGCAGATAGCTCGCGGGCAGAAAGAGCTAGCCTGGAAAGCTGTTGCTCAGCCTCATCTGCCCATGGCACTACTCGCACAGAGGCACAGAGACTGGGGCTGCTTGCTTGTCTTGCCACCTCAAACTTCAAACGTACCTCTGGGGGTCCGTGCCGGGCACCTCCGGCAGCTCTACTCTGAAAATGCGAACGTCTGCAGATAGCTCGCAGCCATAAAGAGCTAGCCTGGAAAGCTGTTGCTCAGCCTCATCTGCCCATGGCACTGCTCGCACAGAGGCACAGAGACTGGGGCTGCTTGCTTGTCTTGCCACCTCAAACTTCAAACGTACCTCTGGGGGTCCGTGCCGGGCGGCTCCGGCAGCCCTGCTCCCAAAATGCGAACGTCTGCAGATAGCTCGCAGCCAGAAAGAGCTAGCCTGGAAAGCTGTTGCTCAGCCTCATCTGCCCATGGCACTGCTCGCACAGAGGCACAGAGACTGGGGCTGCTTGCTTGTCTTGCCACCTCAAACTTCAAACGTACCTCTGGGGGTCCGTGCCGGGCGTCTCCGGCAGCCCTGCTCTGAAAACGCGAACGTCTGCAGATAGCTCGCAGCCAGAAAGAGCTAGCCTGGAAAGCTGTTGCTCAGCCTCATCTGCCCATGGCACTGCTCGCACAGAGGCACAGAGACTGGGGCTGCTTGCTTGTCTTGCCACCTCAAACTTCAAACGTACCTCTGGGGTCCGTGCCGCGCTCCTCCGGCAGCCCTGCTCCCAAAATGCGAACGTCTGCAGATAGCTCGCAGCCAGAAAGAGCTAGCCTGGAAAGCTGTTGCTCAGCCTCATCTGCCCATGGCACTGCTCGCACAGAGGCACAGAGACTGGGGCTGCTTGCTTGTCTTGCCACCTCAAACTTCAAACGTACCTCTGGGGGTCCGTGCCGGGCGTCTCCAGCAGCCCTGCTCTGAAAATGCGAACGTCTGCAGATAGCTCGCAGGCAGAAAGAGCCAGCCTGGAAAGCTGTTGCTCAGCCTCATCTGCCCATGGCACTGCTCGCACAGAGGCACAGAGACTGGGGCTGCTTGCTTGTCTTACCACCTCAAACTTCAAACGTACCTCTGGGGTCCGTGCCGGGCGTCTCCGGCAGCCCTGCTCTGAAAATGCGAACGTCTGCAGATAGCTCGCAGGCAGAAAGAGCTAGCCTGGAAAGCTGTTGCTCAGCCTCATCTGCCCATGGCACTGCTTGCACAGAGGCACAGAGACTGGGGCTGCTTGCTTGTCTTGCCACCTCAAACTTCAAACGTACCTCTGAGGGTCCGTGCCGGGCGTCTCCGGCAGCCCTGCTCCCAAAATGCGAACGTCTGCAGATAGCTCGCAGGCAGAAAGAGCTAGCCTGGAAAGCTGTTGCTCAGCCTCATCTGCCCATGGCACTGCTCGCACAGAGGCACAGAGACTGGGGCTGCTTGCTTGTCTTGCCACCTCAAACTTCAAACGTACCTCTGGGGGTCCGTGCTGGGCGTCTCCGACAGCCCTGCTCTAAAAATGCGAACGTCTGCAGATAGCTCGCGGGCAGAAAGAGCTAGCCTGGAAAGCTGTTGCTCAGCCTCATCTGCCCATGGCACTGCTCGCACAGAGGCACAGAGATTGGGGCTGCTTGCTTGTCTTGCCACCTCAAACTTCAAACGTAGCTTTGGGGGTCCGTGTAAGGCGTCTCCGGCAGCCCTGCTCTGAAAACGCGAACGTCTGCAGACAGCTCGCAGCCAGAAAGAGCTAGCCTGGAAAGCTGTTGCTCAGCCTCATCTGCCCATGGCACTGCTCGCACAGAGGCACAGAGACTGGGGCTGCTTGCTTGTCTTGCCACCTCAAACTTCAAACGTACCTTAGGGGGTCCTTCCCGGGCGTCTCCGGCAGCCCTGCTCTGAAAATGCGAACGTCTGCAGATAGCTCGCAGGCAGAAAGAGCTAGCCTGGAGAGCTGTTGCTCAGCCTCATGTGCCCATGGCACTACTCGCACAGAGGCACAGAGACTGGGGCTGCTTGCTTGTCTTGCCACCTCAAACTTCAAACGTACCTCTGGGGTACGTGCCGGACGCCTCCGGCAGTCCTGCTCCTAAAATGCGAACATCTGCAGATAGCTCGCAGCCAGAAAGAGCTAGCCTGGAAAGCTGTTGCTCAGCCTCATCTGCCCACGGCACTGCTCGCACAGAGGCACAGAGACTGGGGCTGCTTGCTTGTCTTGCCACCTCAATCTTCAAACGTACCTCTGGGGGTCCGTGTAAGGCGTCTCCGGCAGCCCTGCTCTGAAAACGCTAACGTCTGCAGATAGCTCGCAGGCAGAAAGAGCTAGCCTGGAAAGCTGTTGCTCAGCCTCATCTGCCCATGGCACTGCTCGCACAGAGGCACAGAGACTGGGGCTGCTTGCTTGTCTTGCCACCTCAAACTTCAAACGTATCTCTGAGGGTCCGTGCCAGATGCCTCCGGCAGCCCTGCTCCTAAAATGCGAACATCTGCAGATAGCTCGCAGCCAGAAAGAGCTAGCCTGGAAAGCTGTTGCTCAGCCTCATCTGCCCATGGCACTGCTCGCACAGAGGCACAGAGACTGGGGCTGCTTGCTTGTCTTGCCACCTCAAACTTCAAACGTACCTCTGGGGTCCGTGCCGCGCTCCTCCGGCAGCCCTGCTCCCAAAATGCGAACGTCTGCAGATAGCTCGCAGCCAGAAAGAGCTAGCCTGGAAAGCTGTTGCTCAGCCTCATGTGCCCATGGCACTGCTCGCACAGAGGCACAGAGACTGGGGCTGCTTGCTTGTCTTGCCACCTCAAACTTCAAACGTACCTCTGGGGTCCGTGCCGCGCTCCTCTGGCAGCCCTGCTCCCAAAATGCGAACGTCTGCAGATAGCTCGCAGCCAGAAAGAGCTAGCCTGGAAAGCTGTTGCTCAGCCTCATCTGCCCATGGCACTGCTCGCACAGAGGCACAGAGACTGGGGCTGCTTGCTTGTCTTGCCACCTCAAACTTCAAACGTACCTCTGGGGGTCCGTGCCGGGCGCCTGCGGCAGCCCTGCTCCCAAAATGCGAACGTCTGCAGATAGCTCGCAGCCAGAAAGAGCTAGCCTGGAAAGCTGTTGCTCAGCCTCATCTGCCCATGGCACTGCTCGCACAGAGGCACAGAGACTGGGGCTGCTTGCTTGTCTTGCCACCTCAAACTTCAAACGTACCTCTCGGGGTCCGTGCCGGGCGTCTCCGGCAGCCCTGCTCTGAAAATGCGAACGTCTGCAGATAGCTCGCAGCCAGAAAGAGCTAGCCTGGAAAGCTGTTGCTCAGCCTCATCTGCCCATGGCACTGCTCGCACAGAGGCACAGAGACTGGGGCTGCTTGCTTGTCTTGCCACCTCAAACTTCCAACGTATCTCTGAGGGTCCGTGCCGAGCGTCTCCGGCAGCCCTGCTCCCAAAATGCGAACGTCTGCAGATCGCTCGCAGCCAGAAAGAGCTAGCCTGGAAAGCTGTTGCTCAGCCTCATCTGCCCATGGCACTGCTCGCACAGAGGCACAGAGACTGGGGCTGCTTGCTTGTCTTGCCGCCTCAAACTTCCAACGTACCTCTGGGGGCCCATGCCGGGCATCTCCGGCAGCCCTGCTCCGAAAATGCGAACGTCTGCAGATAGCTCGCAGCCATAAAGAGCTAGCCTGGAAAGCTGTTGCTCAGCCTCATCTGCCCATGGCACTGCTCGCACAGAGGCACAGAGACTGGGGCTGCTTGCTTGTCTTGCCACCTCAAACTTCAAACGTACCTCTGGGGGTCCGTGCCGGGCGTCTCCGGCAGCCCTGCTCTGAAAACGCGAACGTCTGCAGATAGCTCGCAGCCAGAAAGAGCTAGCCTGGAAAGCTGTTGCTCAGCCTCATCTGCCCATGGCACTGCTCGCACAGAGGCACAGAGACTGGGGCTGCTTGCTTGTCTTGCCACCTCAAACTTCAAACGTACCTCTGGGGGTCCGTGCCGGGCGTCTGCGGCAGCCCTGCTCCCAAAATGCGAATGACTGCACACAGCTCGCATCATAAAGAGCTAGCCTGGAAAGCTGTTGCTCAGCCTCATCTGCCCATGGCACTGCTCGCACAGAGGCACAGAGACTGGGGCTGCTTGCTTGTCTTGCCACCTCAAACTTCAAACGTACCTCTGGGGGTCCGTGCCAGGAGTATCCGGCAGCCCTGCTCCCAAAATGCGAACGTCTGCAGATAGCTCGCAGGCAGAAAGAGCTAGCCTGGAAAGCTGTTGCTCAGCCTCATGTGCCCATGGCACTACTCGCACAGAGGCACAGAGACTGGGGCTGCTTGCTTGTCTTGCCACCTCAAACTTCAAACGTACCTCTGAGGGTCCGTGCCGGGCATCTCCGGCAGCCCTGCTCTGAAAACGCGAACGTCTGCAGATAGCTCGCAGCCAGAAAGAGCTAGCCTGGAAAGCTGTTGCTCAGCCTCATCTGCCCATGGCACTGCTCGCACAGAGGCACAGAGACTGGGGCTGCTTGCTTGTCTTGCCACCTCAAACTTCAAACGTACCTCTGAGGGTCCGTGCCGGGCGTCTCCGGCAGCCCTGCTCTGAAAACGCGAACGTCTGCAGATAGCTCGCAGCCAGAAAGAGCTAGCCTGGAAAGCTGTTGCTCAGCCTCATCTGCCCATGGCACTGCTCGCACAGAGGCACAGAGACTGGGGCTGCTTGCTTGTCTTGCCACCTCAAACTTCAAACGTACCTCTGGGGGTCCGTGCCGGGCGTATCCGGCAGCCCTGCTCCCAAAATGCGAACGTCTGCAGATAGCTCGCAGCCATAAAGAGCTAGCCTGGAAAGCTGTTGCTCAGCCTCATGTGCCCATGGCACTACTCGCACAGAGGCACAGAGACTGGGGCTGCTTGCTTGTCTTGCCACCTCAAACTTCAAGCGTACCTCTGGGGGTCCGTGCCGGGCGTCTTCATCAGCCCTGCTCCCAAAATGCGAACATCTGCACATAGCTCGCAGCCAGAAAGAGCTAGCCTGGAAAGCTGTTGCTCAGCCTCATCTGCCCATGGCACTGCTCGCACAGAGGCACAGAGACTGGGGCTGCTTGCTTGTCTTGCCACCTCAAACTTCAAACGTACCTCTGGGGGTCCTTGCCGGGCGCCTCCGGGAGCCCTGCTCTGAAAATGCGAACGTCTGCAGAAAGCTCGCAGCCAGAAAGAGCTAGCCTGGAAAGCTGTTGCTCAGCCTCATCTGCCCATGGCACTGCTCGCACAGAGGCACAGAGACTGGGGCTGCTTGCTTGTCTTGCCACCTCAAACTTCAAACGTACCTCTGGGGGTCCTTGCCGGGCGCCTCCGGGAGCCCTGCTCTGAAAATGCGAACGTCTGCAGAAAGCTCGCAGCCAGAAAGAGCTAGCCTGGAAAGCTGTTGCTCAGCCTCATCTGCCCATGGCACTGCTCGCACAGAGGCACAGAGACTGGGGCTGCTTGCTTGTCTTGCCACCTCAAACTTCAAACGTACCTCTGAGGGTCCGTGCCGGGCGCCTCCGGCAGCCCTGCTCTGAAAATGCGAACGTCTGCAGATAGCTCGCAGCCAGAAAGAGCTAGCCTGGAAAGCTGTTGCTCAGCCTCATCTGCCCATGGCACTGCTCGCACAGAGGCACAGAGACTGGGGCTGCTTGCTTGTCTTGCCACCTCAAACTTCAAACATACCTCTGGGGGTCCGTACCGGGCGTCTCCGACAGCCCTGCTCCCAAAATGCAAACGTCTGCAGATAGCTCGCGGGCACAAAGAGCTAGCCTGGAAAGCTGTTGCTCAGCCTCATCTGCCCATGGCACTACTCGCACAGAGGCACAGAGACTGGGGCTGCTTGCTTGTCTTGCCACCTCAAACTTCCAACGTACCTCTGGGGGTCCGTGCCGGGCACCTCCGGCAGCTCTACTCTGAAAATGCGAACGTCTGCAGATAGCTCGCAGCCAGAAAGAGCTAGCCTGGAAAGCTGTTGCTCAGCCTCATCTGCCCATGGCACTGCTCGCACAGAGGCACAGAGACTGGGGCTGCTTGCTTGTCTTGCCACCTCAAACTTCAAACGTACCTCTGGGGGTCCGTGCCGCGCGGCTCCGGCAGCCCTGCTCCCAAAATGCGAACGTCTGCAGATAGCTCGCAGGCAGAAAGAGCTAGCCTGGAAAGCTGTTGCTCAGCCTCATCTGCCCATGGCACTGCTCGCACAGAGGCACAGAGACTGGGGCTGCTTGCTTGTCTTGCCACCTCAAACTTCAAACGTACCTCTGGGGGTCCGTGCCGGGCGTCTCCGGCAGCCCTGCTCTGAAAATGCGAACGTCTGCAGATAGCTCGCAGCCAGAAAGAGCTAGCCTGGAAAGCTGTTGCTCAGCCTCATCTGCCCATGGCACTGCTCGCACAGAGGCACAGAGACTGGGGCTGCTTGCTTGTCTTGCCACCTCAAACTTCAAACGTACCTCTGGGGTCCATGCCGCGCTCCTCCGGCAGCCCTGCTCCCAAAATGCGAACGTCTGCAGATAGCTCGCAGCCAGAAAGAGCTAGCCTGGAAAGCTGTTGCTCAGCCTCATCTGCCCATGGCACTGCTCGCACAGAGGCACAGAGACTGGGGCTGCTTGCTTGTCTTGCCACCTCAAACTTCAAACGTACCTCTGGGGGTCCGTGCCGGGCGTCTGCGGCAGCCCTGCTCTGAAAATGCGAACGTCTGCAGATAGCTCGCAGCCAGAAAGAGCCAGCCTGGAAAGCTGTTGCTCAGCCTCATCTGCCCATGGCACTGCTCGCACAGAGGCACAGAGACTGGGGCTGCTTGCTTGTCTTACCACCTCAAACTTGAAACGTACCTCTGGGGGTCCGTGCCGGGCGGCTCCGGCAGCCCTGCTCCCAAAATGCGAACGTCTGCAGATAGCTCGCAGCCAGAAAGAGCTAGCCTGGAAAGCTGTTGCTCAGCCTCATCTGCCCATGGCACTGCTTGCACAGAGGCACAGAGACTGGGGCTGCTTGCTTGTCTTGCCACCTCAAACTTCAAACGTACCTCTGAGGGTCCGTGCCGGGCGTCTCCGGCAGCCCTGCTCCCAAAATGCGAACGTCTGCAGATAGCTCGCAGGCAGAAAGAGCTAGCCTGGAAAGCTGTTGCTCAGCCTCATCTGCCCATGGCACTGCTCGCACAGAGGCACAGAGACTGGGGCTGCTTGCTTGTCTTGCCACCTCAAACTTCAAACGTACCTCTGGGGGTCCGTGCTGGGCGTCTCCGACAGCCCTGCTCTAAAAATGCGAACGTCTGCAGATAGCTCGCGGGCAGAAAGAGCTAGCCTGGAAAGCTGTTGCTCAGCCTCATCTGCCCATGGCACTGCTCGCACAGAGGCACAGAGATTGGGGCTGCTTGCTTGTCTTGCCACCTCAAACTTCAAACGTAGCTTTGGGGGTCCGTGTAAGGCGTCTCCGGCAGCCCTGCTCTGAAAACGCGAACGTCTGCAGATAGCTCGCAGCCAGAAAGAGCTAGCCTGGAAAGCTGTTGCTCAGCCTCATCTGCCCATGGCACTGCTCGCACAGAGGCACAGAGACTGGGGCTGCTTGCTTGTCTTGCCACCTCAAACTTCAAACGTACCTTAGGGGGTCCTTCCCGGGCGTCTCCGGCAGCCCTGCTCTGAAAATGCGAACGTCTGCAGATAGCTCGCAGGCAGAAAGAGCTAGCCTGGAGAGCTGTTGCTCAGCCTCATGTGCCCATGGCACTACTCGCACAGAGGCACAGAGACTGGGGCTGCTTGCTTGTCTTGCCACCTCAAACTTCAAACGTACCTCTGGGGGTCCGTGCCGGGCACCTCCGGCAGCCCTACTCTGAAAATGCGAACGTCTGCAGATAGCTCGCAGCCAGAAAGAGCTAGCCTGGAAAGCTGTTGCTCAGCCTCATGTGCCCATGGCACTGCTCGCACAGAGGCACAGGGACTGGGGCTGCTTGCTTGTCTTGCCACCTCAAACTTCAAACGTACCTCTGGGGGTCCGTGCCGGGTGTCTCCGGCAGCCCTGCTCTGAAAACGCGAACGTCTGCAGATAGCTCGCAGCCAGAAAGAGCTAGCCTGGAAAGCTGTTGCTCAGCCTCATGTGCCCATGGCACTGCTCGCACAGAGGCACAGAGACTGGGGCTGCTTGCTTGTCTTGCCACCTCAAACTTCAAACGTACCTCTGGGGTCCTTGCCGCGCTCCTCCGGCAGCCCTGCTCCCAAAATGCGAACGTCTGCAGATAGCTCGCAGCCAGAAAGAGCTAGCCTGGAAAGCTGTTGCTCAGCCTCATCTGCCCATGGCACTGCTCGCACAGAGGCACAGAGACTGGGGCTGCTTGCTTGTCTTGCCACCTCAAACTTCAAACGTACCTCTGGGGGTCCGTGCCGGGCGTCTCCAGCAGCCCTGCTCCCAAAATGCGAACGTCTGCAGATAGCTCGCAGCCAGAAAGAGCCAGCCTGGAAAGCTGTTGCTCAGCCTCATGTGCCCATGGCACTGCTCGCACAGAGGCACAGAGACTGGGGCTGCTTGCTTGTCTTACCACCTCAAACTTCAAACGTACCTCTGAGGGTCCGTGCCGGGCGTCTCCGGCAGCCCTGCTCCCAAAATGCGAACGTCTGCAGATAGCTCGCAGGCAGAAAGAGCTAGCCTGGAAAGCTGTTGCTCAGCCTCATCTGCCCATGGCACTGCTCGCACAGAGGCACAGAGACTGGGGCTGCTTGCTTGTCTTGCCACCTCAAACTTCAAACGTACCTCTGGGGTCCGTGCCGCGCACCTCCGACAGCCCTGCTCTAAAAATGCGAACGTCTGCAGATAGCTCGCAGGCAGAAAGAGCTAGCCTGGAAAGCTGTTGCTCAGCCTCATCTGCCCATGGCACTGCTCGCACAGAGGCACAGAGATTGGGGCTGCTTGCTTGTCTTGCCACCTCAAACTTGAAACGTACCTCTGGGGATCCGTGCCGGGCGTCTCCGGCAGCCCTGCTCTGAAAACGCGAACGTCTGCAGATAGCTCGCAGCCAGAAAGAGCTAGCCTGGAAAGCTGTTGCTCAGCCTCATCTGCCCATGGCACTGCTCGCACAGAGGCACAGAGACTGGGGCTGCTTGCTTGTCTTGCCACCTCAAACTTCAAACATACCTCTCGGGGTCCGTGCTGGGCGTCTCCGGCAGCCCTGCTCTGAAAACGCGAACGTCTGCAGATAGCTCGCAGCCAGAAAGAGCTAGCCTGGAAAGCTGTTGCTCAGCCTCATCTGCCCATGGCACTGCTCGCACAGAGGCACAGAGACTGGGGCTGCTTGCTTGTCTTGCCACCTCAAACTTCAAACGTACCTCTGGGGTCCGTGCCGCACGCCTCCGGCAGCCCTGCTCCCAAAATGCGAACGTCTGCAGATAGCTCGCAGCCAGAAAGAGCTAGCCTGGAAAGCTGTTGCTCAGCCTCATCTGCCCATGGCACTGCTCGCACAGAGGCACAGAGACTGGGGCTGCTTGCTTGTCTTGCCACCTCAAACTTCAAACGTACCTCTGGGGGTCCGTGCCAGGCGTATCCGGCAGCCCTGCTCCCAAAATGCGAACGTCTGCAGATAGCTCGCAGCCATAAAGAGCTAGCCTGGAAAGCTGTTGCTCAGCCTCATGTGCCCATGGCACTGCTCGCACAGAGGCACAGAGACTGGGGCTGCTTGCTTGTCTTGCCATCTCAAGCTTCAAACATACCTCTGGGGGTCCGTGCCGGGCGGCTCCGGCAGCCCTGCTCTGAAAATGCGAACGTCTGCAGATAGCTCGCAGCCAGAAAGAGCTAGCCTGGAAAGCTGTTGCTCAGCCTCATCTGCCCATGGCACTGCTCGCACAGAGGCACAGAGACTGGGGCTGCTTGCTTGTCTTGCCACCTCAAACTTCAAACGTACCTCTGGGGGTCCGTGCCGGGCGCCTCCGGCAGCCCTGCTCCCAAAATGCGAACGACTGCACATAGCTCGCAGTCATAAAGAGCTAGCCTGGAAAGCTGTTGCTCAGCCTCATGTGCCCATGGCACTGCTCGCACAGAGGCACAGAGACTGGGGCTGCTTGCTTGTCTTGCCACCTCAAACTTCAAACGTACATCTGGAGGTCCGTGCCGGGCGTCTCCGGCAGCCCTGCTCTAAAAATGCGAAGGTCTGCAGATAGCTCGCGGGCAGAAAGAGCTAGCCTGGAAAGCTGTTGCTCAGCCTCATCTGCCCATGGCACTGCTCGCACAGAGGCACAGAGACTGGGGCTGCTTGCTTGTCTTGCCACCTCAAACTTCAAACGTACCTCTGGGGGTCCGTGCCAGGCGTATCCGGCAGCCCTGCTCCCAAAATGCGAACGTCTGCAGATAGCTCGCAGCCATAAAGAGCTAGCCTGGAAAGCTGTTGCTCAGCCTCATGTGCCCATGGCACTGCTCGCACAGAGGCACAGAGACTGGGGCTGCTTGCTTGTCTTGCCATCTCAAGCTTCAAACATACCTCTGGGGGTCCGTGCCGGGCGGCTCCGGCAGCCCTGCTCTCAAAACGCGAACGTCTGCAGATAGCTCGCAGCCAGAAAGAGCTAGCCTGGAAAGCTGTTGCTCAGCCTCATGTGCCCATGGCACTGCTCGCACAGAGGCACAGAGACTGGGGCTGCTTGCTTGTCTTGCCACCTGAAACTTCAAACGTACCTCTGGGGGTCCGTGCCGGGCGCCTCCGGCAGCCCTGCTCCCAAAATGCGAACGACTGCACATAGCTCGCAGTCATAAAGAGCTAGCCTGGAAAGCTGTTGCTCAGCCTCATGTGCCCATGGCACTGCTCGCACAGAGGCACAGAGACTGGGGCTGCTTGCTTGTCTTGCCACCTCAAACTTCAAACGTACCTCTGGGGGTCCGTGCCGGGCGCCGCCGGCAGCCCTGCTCCCAAAATGCGAACGTCTGCAGATAGCTCGAAGGCAGAAAGAGCTAGCCTGGAAAGCTGTTGCTCAGCCTCATCTGCCCATGACACTGCTCACACAGAGGCACAGAGACTGGGGCTGCTTGCTTGTCTTGCCACCTCAAACTTCAAACGTACCTCTCGGGGTCCGTGCTGGGCGTCTCCGGCAGCCCTGCTCTGAAAACGCGAACGTCTGCAGATAGCTTGCAGCCATAAAGAGCTAGCCTGGAAAGCTGTTGCTCAGCCTCATCTGCCCATGGCACTGCTCGCACAGAGGCACAGAGACTGGGGCTGCTTGCTTGTCTTGCCACCTCAAACTTCAAACGTACCTCTGGGGTCCGTGCCGCACGCCTCCGGCAGCCCTGCTCCCAAAATGCGAACGTCTGCAGATAGCTCGCGGGCAGAAAGAGCTAGCCTGGAAAGCTGTTGCTCAGCCTCATCTGCCCATGGCACTGCTCGCACAGAGGCACAGAGACTGGGGCTGCTTGCTTGTCTTGCCACCTCAAACTTCAAACGTACCTCTGGGGGTCCGTGCCGGGCGCCGCCGGCACCCCTGCTCCCAAAATGCGAACGTCTGCAGATAGCTCGAAGGCAGAAAGAGCTAGCCTGGAAAGCTGTTGCTCAGCCTCATCTGCCCATGACACTGCTCACACAGAGGCACAGAGACTGGGGCTGCTTGCTTGTCTTGCCACCTCAAACTTCAAACGTACCTCTCGGGGTCCGTGCTGGGCGTCTCCGGCAGCCCTGCTCTGAAAACGCGAACGTCTGCAGATAGCTTGCAGCCATAAAGAGCTAGCCTGGAAAGCTGTTGCTCAGCCTCATGTGCCCATGGCACTGCTCGCACAGAGGCACAGAGACTGGGGCTGCTTGCTTGTCTTGCCACCTCAAACTTCAAACGTACCTCTGGGGTCCGTGCCGCACGCCTCCGGCAGCCCTGCTCCCAAAATGCGAACGTCTGCAGATAGCTCGCGGGCAGAAAGAGCTAGCCTGGAAAGCTGTTGCTCAGCCTCATCTGCCCATGGCACTGCTCGCACAGAGGCACAGAGACTGGGGCTGCTTGCTTGTCTTGCCACCTCAAACTTCAAACGTACCTCTGGGGGTCCGTGCCAGGCGTATCCGGCAGCCCTGCTCCCAAAATGCGAACGTCTGCAGATAGCTCGCAGCCATAAAGAGCTAGCCTGGAAAGCTGTTGCTCAGCCTCATGTGCCCATGGCACTGCTCGCACAGAGGCACAGAGACTGGGGCTGCTTGCTTGTCTTGCCATCTCAAGCTTCAAACATACCTCTGGGGGTCCGTGCCGGGCGGCTCCGGCAGCCCTGCTCTGAAAATGCGAACGTCTGCAGATAGCTGCAGCCATAAAGAGCTAGCCTGGAAAGCTGTTGCTCAGCCTCATCTGCCCATGGCACTACTCGCACAGAGGCACAGAGACTGGGGCTGCTTGCTTGTCTTGCCAACTCAAACTTCAAACGTACCTCTGGGGGTCCGTGCCGGGCGCCTCCGGCAGCCCTGCTCCCAATATGCGAACGACTGCACATAGCTCGCAGTCATAAAGAGCTAGCCTGGAAAGCTGTTGCTCAGCCTCATGTGCCCATGGCACTGCTCGCACAGAGGCACAGAGACTGGGGCTGCTTGCTTGTCTTGCCACCTCAAACTTCCAACGTACCTCTGAGGGTCCGTGCCGAGCGCCGCCGGCAGCCCTGCTCCCAAAATGCGAACGTCTGCAGATAGCTCGAAGGCAGAAAGAGCTAGCCTGGAAAGCTGTTGCTCAGCCTCATGTGCCCATGGCACTGCTCGCACAGAGGCACAGAGACTGGGGCTGCTTGCTTGTCTTGCCACCTCAAACTTCAAACGTACCTCTGGGGGTCCGTGCCGGTCGCCTCCGGCAGCCCTGCTCCCAAAATGCAAACGTCTGCAGATAGCTCGCAGCCAGAAAGAGCTAGCCTGGAAAGCTGTTGCTCAGCCTCATCTGCCCATGGCACTGCTCGCACAGAGGCACAGAGACTGGGGCTGCTTGCTTGTCTTGCCACCTCAAACTTCAAACGTACCTCTGGGGGTCCGTGCCGGGCGCCTCCGGCAGCCCTGCTCCGAACATGCGAACGTCTGCAGATAGCTCGCAGCCATAAAGAGCTAGCCTGGAAAGCTGTTGCTCAGCCTCATCTGCCCATGGCACTGCTCGCACAGAGGCACAGAGACTGGGGCTGCTGGCTTGTCTTGCCACCTCAAACTTCAAACGTAGCTGTGGGGGTCCGTGCCGGTCGCCTCCGGCAGCCCTGCTCCCAAAATGCGAACGTCTGCAGATAGCTCGCAGCCAGAAAGAGCTAGCCTGGAAAGCTGTTGCTCAGCCTCATCTGCCCATGGCACTGCTCGCACAGAGGCACAGAGACTGGGGCTGCTTGCTTGTCTTGCCACCTCAAACTTCCAACGTACCTCTGGGGGTCCGTGCCGGGCGCCTCCGGCAGCCCTGCTCCCAAAATGCAAACGTCTGCAGATAGCTCGCAGCCATAAAGAGCTAGCCTGGAAAGCTGTTGCTCAGCCTCATCTGCCCATGGCACTGCTCGCACAGAGGCACAGAGACTGGGGCTGCTGGCTTGTCTTGCCACCTCAAACTTCAAACGTAGCTGTGGGGGTCCATGCCGGGCGTCTCCGGCAGCCCTGCGCCCAAAATGCGAACGTCTGCAGATAGCTCCCAGCCAGAAAGAGCTAGCCTGGAAAGCTGTTGCTCAGCCTCATCTGCCCATGGCACTGCTCGCACAGAGGCACAGAGACTGGGGCTGCTTGCTTGTCTTGCCACCTCAAACTTCAAGCTTACCTCTGGGGGTCCGTGCCGGGCGTCTCCAGCAGCCCTGCTGCCAAAATGCGAACGTCTGCAGATAGCTCGCAGCCAGAAAGAGCTAGCCTGGAAAGCTGTTGCTCAGCCTCATCTGCCCATGGCACTGCTCGCACAGAGGCACAGAGACTGGGGCTGC
This sequence comes from Opisthocomus hoazin, assembly GCF_030867145.1. NCBI lineage: Eukaryota > Metazoa > Chordata > Aves > Opisthocomiformes > Opisthocomidae > Opisthocomus > Opisthocomus hoazin. The sequence continues at coordinate 3,561,145 of NC_134443.1, forward strand.
TTGCTTGTCTTGCCACCTCAAACTTCCAACGTACCTCTGGGGGTCCGTGCCGGGCGCCTCCGGCAGCCCTGCTCCCAAAATGCGAACGTCTGCAGATAGCTCGCGGGCAGAAAGAGCTAGCCTGGAAAGCTGTTGCTCAGCCTCATCTGCCCATGGCACTGCTCGCACAGAGGCACAGAGACTGGGGCTGCTTGCTTGTCTTGCCACCTCAAACTTCCAACGTACCTCTCGGGGTCCGTGCCGGGCGTCTCCGGCAGCCCTGCTCTGAAAACGCGAACGTCTGCAGATAGCTCGCGGGCAGAAAGAGCTAGCCTGGAAAGCTGTTGCTCAGCCTCATCTGCCCATGGCACTGCTCGCACAGAGGCACAGAGACTGGGGCTGCTTGCTTGTCTTGCCACCTCAAACTTCCAACGTACCTCTGGGGGTCCGTGCCGGGCGTCTCCGACAGCCCTGCTCTAAAAATGCGAACGTCTGCAGATAGCTCGCGGGCAGAAAGAGCTAGCCTGGAAAGCTGTTGCTCAGCCTCATCTGCCCATGGCACTGCTCGCACAGAGGCACAGAGACTGGGGCTGCTTGCTTGTCTTGCCACCTCAAACTTCAAACCTACCTCTGGGGGTCCGTGCCGGGCGTCTCCGGCAGCCCTGCTCTGAAAACGCGAACGTCTGCAGATAGCTCGCAGCCAGAAAGAGCTAGCCTGGAAAGCTGTTCCTCAGCCTCATCTGCCCACGGCACTGCTCGCACAGAGGCACAGAGACTGGGGCTGCTTGCTTGTCTTGCCACCTCAAACTTCAAACGTACCTTAGGGGGTCCTTCCCGGGCGTCTCCGGCAGCCCTGCTCTGAAAACGCGAACGTCTGCAGATAGCTTGCAGCCATAAAGAGCTAGCCTGGAAAGTTGTTGCTCAGCCTCATCTGCCCATGGCACTGCTCGCACAGAGGCACAGAGACTGGGGCTGCTTGCTTGTCTTGCCACCTCAAACTTCAAACGTACCTCTGGGGTCCGTGCCGCACGCCTCCGGCAGCCCTGCTCCCAAAATGCAAACGTCTGCAGATAGCTCGCGGGCAGAAAGAGCTAGCCTGGAAAGCTGTTGCTCAGCCTCATCTGCCCATGGCACTGCTCGCACAGAGGCACAGAGACTGGGGCTGCTTGCTTGTCTTGCCACCTCAAACTTCAAACGTACCTCTGGGGGTCCGTGCCAGGCGTATCCGGCAGCCCTGCTCCCAAAATGCGAACGTCTGCAGATAGCTCGCAGCCATAAAGAGCTAGCCTGGAAAGCTGTTGCTCAGCCTCATGTGCCCATGGCACTGCTCGCACAGAGGCACAGAGACTGGGGCTGCTTGCTTGTCTTGCCATCTCAAGCTTCAAACATACCTCTGGGGGTCCGTGCCGGGCGGCTCCGGCAGCCCTGCTCTGAAAATGCGAACGTCTGCAGATAGCTCGCAGCCAGAAAGAGCTAGCCTGGAAAGCTGTTGCTCAGCCTCATCTGCCCATGGCACTGCTCGCACAGAGGCACAGAGACTGGGGCTGCTTGCTTGTCTTGCCACCTCAAACTTCAAACGTACCTCTGGGGGTCCGTGCCGGGCGCCTCCGGCAGCCCTGCTCCCAAAATGCGAACGACTGCACATAGCTCGCAGTCATAAAGAGCTAGCCTGGAAAGCTGTTGCTCAGCCTCATGTGCCCATGGCACTGCTCGCACAGAGGCACAGAGACTGGGGCTGCTTGCTTGTCTTGCCACCTCAAACTTCAAACGTACCTCTGGGGGTCCGTGCCAGGCGCCGCCGGCAGCCCTGCTCCCAAAATGCGAACGTCTGCAGATAGCTCGAAGGCAGAAAGAGCTAGCCTGGAAAGCTGTTGCTCAGCCTCATGTGCCCATGGCACTGCTCGCACAGAGGCACAGAGACTGGGGCTGCTTGCTTGTCTTGCCACCTCAAACTTCCAACGTACCTCTGGGGGTCCGTGCCGGGCGTCTCCGTCAGCCCTGCTCTGAAAACGCGAACGTCTGCAGATAGCTCGCAGCCAGAAAGAGCTAGCCTGGAAAGTTGTTGCTCAGCCTCATCTGCCCATGGCACTGCTCGCACAGAGGCACAGAGACTGGGGCTGCTTGCTTGTCTTGCCACCTCAAACTTCCAACGTATCTCTGAGGGTCCGTGCCGAGCGTCTCCGGCAGCCCTGCTCCCAAAATGCGAACGTCTGCAGATCGCTCGCGGGCATAAAGAGCTAGCCTGGAAAGCTGTTGCTCAGCCTCATCTGCCCATGGCACTGCTCGCACAGAGGCACAGAGACTGGGGCTGCTTGCTTGTCTTGCCACCTCAAACTTCCAACGTACCTCTGGGGATCCGTGCCGGGCGTCTCCGGCAGCCCTGCTCTGAAAACGCGAACGTCTGCAGATAGCTCGCAGGCAGAAAGAGCTAGCCTGGAAAGCTGTTGCTCAGCCTCATGTGCCCATGGCACTGCTCGCACAGAGGCACAGAGACTGGGGCTGCTTGCTTGTCTTGCCACCTCAAACTTGAAACGTACCTCTGGGGGTCCGTGCCGGGCGTCTCCAGCAGCCCTGCTCCCAAAATGCGAACGTCTGCAGATAGCTCGAAGGCAGAAAGAGCTAGCCTGGAAAGCTGTTGCTCAGCCTCATGTGCCCATGGCACTGCTCGCACAGAGGCACAGAGACTGGGGCTGCTTGCTTGTCTTGCCACCTCAAACTTCCAACGTACCTCTGGGGGTCCGTGCCGGGCGTCTCCGGCAGCCCTGCTCTGAAAACGCGAACGTCTGCAGATAGCTCGCAGCCAGAAAGAGCTAGCCTGGAAAGTTGTTGCTCAGCCTCATCTGCCCATGGCACTGCTCGCACAGAGGCACAGAGACTGGGGCTGCTTGCTTGTCTTGCCACCTCAAACTTCCAACGTATCTCTGAGGGTCCGTGCCGGGCGTCTCCGGCAGCCCTGCTCCCAAAATGCGAACGTCTGCAGATCGCTCGCAGCCAGAAAGAGCTAGCCTGGAAAGCTGTTGCTCAGCCTCATCTGCCCATGGCACTGCTCGCACAGAGGCACAGAGACTGGGGCTGCTTGCTTGTCTTGCCACCTCAAACTTCCAACGTACCTCTGGGGGCCCATGCCGGGCATCTCCGGCAGCCCTGCTCCGAAAATGCGAACGTCTGCAGATAGCTCGCAGCCAGAAAGAGCTAGCCTGGAAAGCTGTTGCTCAGCCTCATGTGCCCATGGCACTGCTCGCACAGAGGCACAGAGACTGGGGCTGCTTGCTTGTCTTGCCACCTCAAACTTCAAACGTACCTCTGGGGGTCCGTGCCGGTCGCCTCCGGCAGCCCTGCTCCCAAAATGCAAACGTCTGCAGATAGCTCGCAGCCAGAAAGAGCTAGCCTGGAAAGCTGTTGCTCAGCCTCATCTGCCCATGGCACTGCTCGCACAGAGGCACAGAGACTGGGGCTGCTTGCTTGTCTTGCCACCTGAAACTTCAAACGTACCTCTGGGGGTCCGTGCCGGGCGCCTCCGGCAGCCCTGCTCCGAACATGCGAACGTCTGCAGATAGCTCGCAGCCATAAAGAGCTAGCCTGGAAAGCTGTTGCTCAGCCTCATCTGCCCATGGCACTGCTCGCACAGAGGCACAGAGACTGGGGCTGCTGGCTTGTCTTGCCACCTCAAACTTCAAACGTAGCTGTGGGGGTCCGTGCCTGGTGACTCCGGCAGCCCTGCTCCCAAAATGCGAACGTCTGCAGATAGCTCGCAGCCAGAAAGAGCTAGCCTGGAAAGCTGTTGCTCAGCCTCATCTGCCCATGGCACTGCTCGCACAGAGGCACAGAGACTGGGGCTGCTTGCTTGTCTTGCCACCTCAAACTTCAAACGTACCTCTGGGGGTCCGTGCCAGGAGTATCCGGCAGCCCTGCTCCCAAAATGCGAACGTCTGCAGATAGCTCGCAGCCAGAAAGAGCTAGCCTGGAAAGCTGTTGCTCAGCCTCATGTGCCCATGGCACTACTCGCACAGAGGCACAGAGACTGGGGCTGCTTGCTTGTCTTGCCACCTCAAACTTCAAACGTACCTCTGAGGGTCCGTGCCGGGCGTCTCCGGCAGCCCTGCTCTGAAAACGCGAACGTCTGCAGATAGCTCGCAGCCAGAAAGAGCTAGCCTGGAAAGCTGTTGCTCAGCCTCATCTGCCCATGGCACTGCTCGCACAGAGGCACAGAGACTGGGGCTGCTTGCTTGTCTTGCCACCTCAAACTTCAAACGTACCTCTTGGGGTCCGTGCCGGGCGCCTCCGGCAGCCCTGCTCTGAAAATGCGAACGTCTGCAGATAGCTCGCAGCCAGAAAGAGCTAGCCTGGAAAGCTGTTGCTCAGCCTCATGTGCCCATGGCACTGCTCGCACAGAGGCACAGAGACTGGGGCTGCTTGCTTGTCTTGCCACCTCAAACTTCAAACGTACCTCTGGGGGTCCGTGCCGGGCGCCTCCGGCAGCCCTGCTCCCAAAATGCGAACGACTGCACATAGCTCGCAGTCATAAAGAGCTAGCCTGGAAAGCTGTTGCTCAGCCTCATGTGCCCATGGCACTGCTCGCACAGAGGCACAGAGACTGGGGCTGCTTGCTTGTCTTGCCACCTCAAACTTCAAACGTACCTCTGGGGGTCCGTGCCGGGCGCCGCCGGCAGCCCTGCTCCCAAAATGCGAACGTCTGCAGATAGCTCGAAGGCAGAAAGAGCTAGCCTGGAAAGCTGTTGCTCAGCCTCATCTGCCCATGACACTGCTCACACAGAGGCACAGAGACTGGGGCTGCTTGCTTGTCTTGCCACCTCAAACTTCAAACGTACCTCTCGGGGTCCGTGCTGGGCGTCTCCGGCAGCCCTGCTCTGAAAACGCGAACGTCTGCAGATAGCTTGCAGCCATAAAGAGCTAGCCTGGAAAGCTGTTGCTCAGCCTCATCTGCCCATGGCACTGCTCGCACAGAGGCACAGAGACTGGGGCTGCTTGCTTGTCTTGCCACCTCAAACTTCAAACGTACCTCTGGGGTCCGTGCCGCACGCCTCCGGCAGCCCTGCTCCCAAAATGCGAACGTCTGCAGATAGCTCGCGGGCAGAAAGAGCTAGCCTGGAAAGCTGTTGCTCAGCCTCATCTGCCCATGGCACTGCTCGCACAGAGGCACAGAGACTGGGGCTGCTTGCTTGTCTTGCCACCTCAAACTTCAAACGTACCTCTGGGGGTCCGTGCCGGGCGCCGCCGGCACCCCTGCTCCCAAAATGCGAACGTCTGCAGATAGCTCGAAGGCAGAAAGAGCTAGCCTGGAAAGCTGTTGCTCAGCCTCATCTGCCCATGACACTGCTCACACAGAGGCACAGAGACTGGGGCTGCTTGCTTGTCTTGCCACCTCAAACTTCAAACGTACCTCTCGGGGTCCGTGCTGGCCGTCTCCGGCAGCCCTGCTCTGAAAACGCGAACGTCTGCAGATAGCTTGCAGCCATAAAGAGCTAGCCTGGAAAGCTGTTGCTCAGCCTCATGTGCCCATGGCACTGCTCGCACAGAGGCACAGAGACTGGGGCTGCTTGCTTGTCTTGCCACCTCAAACTTCAAACGTACCTCTGGGGTCCGTGCCGCACGCCTCCGGCAGCCCTGCTCCCAAAATGCGAACGTCTGCAGATAGCTCGCGGGCAGAAAGAGCTAGCCTGGAAAGCTGTTGCTCAGCCTCATCTGCCCATGGCACTGCTCGCACAGAGGCACAGAGACTGGGGCTGCTTGCTTGTCTTGCCACCTCAAACTTCAAACGTACCTCTGGGGGTCCGTGCCAGGCGTATCCGGCAGCCCTGCTCCCAAAATGCGAACGTCTGCAGATAGCTCGCAGCCATAAAGAGCTAGCCTGGAAAGCTGTTGCTCAGCCTCATGTGCCCATGGCACTGCTCGCACAGAGGCACAGAGACTGGGGCTGCTTGCTTGTCTTGCCATCTCAAGCTTCAAACATACCTCTGGGGGTCCGTGCCGGGCGGCTCCGGCAGCCCTGCTCTGAAAATGCGAACGTCTGCAGATAGCTGCAGCCATAAAGAGCTAGCCTGGAAAGCTGTTGCTCAGCCTCATCTGCCCATGGCACTACTCGCACAGAGGCACAGAGACTGGGGCTGCTTGCTTGTCTTGCCAACTCAAACTTCAAACGTACCTCTGGGGGTCCGTGCCGGGCGCCTCCGGCAGCCCTGCTCCCAATATGCGAACGACTGCACATAGCTCGCAGTCATAAAGAGCTAGCCTGGAAAGCTGTTGCTCAGCCTCATGTGCCCATGGCACTGCTCGCACAGAGGCACAGAGACTGGGGCTGCTTGCTTGTCTTGCCACCTGAAACTTCAAACGTACCTCTGGGGGTCCGTGCCGAGCGCCGCCGGCAGCCCTGCTCCCAAAATGCGAACGTCTGCAGATAGCTCGAAGGCAGAAAGAGCTAGCCTGGAAAGCTGTTGCTCAGCCTCATGTGCCCATGGCACTGCTCGCACAGAGGCACAGAGACTGGGGCTGCTTGCTTGTCTTGCCACCTCAAACTTCAAACGTACCTCTGGGGGTCCGTGCCGGTCGCCTCCGGCAGCCCTGCTCCCAAAATGCAAACGTCTGCAGATAGCTCGCAGCCAGAAAGAGCTAGCCTGGAAAGCTGTTGCTCAGCCTCATCTGCCCATGGCACTGCTCGCACAGAGGCACAGAGACTGGGGCTGCTTGCTTGTCTTGCCACCTCAAACTTCAAACGTACCTCTGGGGGTCCGTGCCGGGCGCCTCCGGCAGCCCTGCTCCGAACATGCGAACGTCTGCAGATAGCTCGCAGCCATAAAGAGCTAGCCTGGAAAGCTGTTGCTCAGCCTCATCTGCCCATGGCACTGCTCGCACAGAGGCACAGAGACTGGGGCTGCTGGCTTGTCTTGCCACCTCAAACTTCAAACGTAGCTGTGGGGGTCCGTGCCGGTCGCCTCCGGCAGCCCTGCTCCCAAAATGCGAACGTCTGCAGATAGCTCGCAGCCAGAAAGAGCTAGCCTGGAAAGCTGTTGCTCAGCCTCATCTGCCCATGGCACTGCTCGCACAGAGGCACAGAGACTGGGGCTGCTTGCTTGTCTTGCCACCTCAAACTTCCAACGTACCTCTGGGGGTCCGTGCCGGGCGCCTCCGGCAGCCCTGCTCCCAAAATGCAAACGTCTGCAGATAGCTCGCAGCCATAAAGAGCTAGCCTGGAAAGCTGTTGCTCAGCCTCATCTGCCCATGGCACTGCTCGCACAGAGGCACAGAGACTGGGGCTGCTGGCTTGTCTTGCCACCTCAAACTTCAAACGTAGCTGTGGGGGTCCGTGCCGGTCGCCTCCGGCAGCCCTGCTCCCAAAATGCGAACGTCTGCAGATAGCTCCCAGCCAGAAAGAGCTAGCCTGGAAAGCTGTTGCTCAGCCTCATCTGCCCATGGCACTGCTCGCACAGAGGCACAGAGACTGGGGCTGCTTGCTTGTCTTGCCACCTCAAACTTCCAACGTACCTCTGGGGGTCCGTGCCGGGCGCCTCCGGCAGCCCTGCTCCCAAAATGCAAACGTCTGCAGATAGCTCGCAGCCATAAAGAGCTAGCCTGGAAAGCTGTTGCTCAGCCTCATCTGCCCATGGCACTGCTCGCACAGAGGCACAGAGACTGGGGCTGCTGGCTTGTCTTGCCACCTCAAACTTCAAACGTAGCTGTGGGGGTCCATGCCGGGCGTCTCCGGCAGCCCTGCGCCCAAAATGCGAACGTCTGCAGATAGCTCCCAGCCAGAAAGAGCTAGCCTGGAAAGCTGTTGCTCAGCCTCATCTGCCCATGGCACTGCTCGCACAGAGGCACAGAGACTGGGGCTGCTTGCTTGTCTTGCCACCTCAAACTTCAAGCTTACCTCTGGGGGTCCGTGCCGGGCGTCTCCAGCAGCCCTGCTGCCAAAATGCGAACGTCTGCAGATAGCTCGCAGCCAGAAAGAGCTAGCCTGGAAAGCTGTTGCTCAGCCTCATCTGCCCATGGCACTGCTCGCACAGAGGCACAGAGACTGGGGCTGCTTGCTTGTCTTGCCACCTCAAACTTCCAACGTACCTCTGGGGGTCCGTGCCGGGCGCCTCCGGCAGCCCTGCTCCCAAAATGCGAACGTCTGCAGATAGCTCGCGGGCAGAAAGAGCTAGCCTGGAAAGCTGTTGCTCAGCCTCATCTGCCCATGGCACTGCTCGCACAGAGGCACAGAGACTGGGGCTGCTTGCTTGTCTTGCCACCTCAAACTTCCAACGTACCTCTCGGGGTCCGTGCCGGGCGTCTCCGGCAGCCCTGCTCTGAAAACGCGAACGTCTGCAGATAGCTCGCGGGCAGAAAGAGCTAGCCTGGAAAGCTGTTGCTCAGCCTCATCTGCCCATGGCACTGCTCGCACAGAGGCACAGAGACTGGGGCTGCTTGCTTGTCTTGCCACCTCAAACTTCCAACGTACCTCTGGGGGTCCGTGCCGGGCGTCTCCGACAGCCCTGCTCTAAAAATGCGAACGTCTGCAGATAGCTCGCGGGCAGAAAGAGCTAGCCTGGAAAGCTGTTGCTCAGCCTCATCTGCCCATGGCACTGCTCGCACAGAGGCACAGAGACTGGGGCTGCTTGCTTGTCTTGCCACCTCAAACTTCAAACCTACCTCTGGGGGTCCGTGCCGGGCGTCTCCGGCAGCCCTGCTCTGAAAACGCGAACGTCTGCAGATAGCTCGCAGCCAGAAAGAGCTAGCCTGGAAAGCTGTTCCTCAGCCTCATCTGCCCACGGCACTGCTCGCACAGAGGCACAGAGACTGGGGCTGCTTGCTTGTCTTGCCACCTCAAACTTCAAACGTACCTCTCGGGGTCCGTGCTGGGCGTCTCCGGCAGCCCTGCTCTGAAAACGCGAACGTCTGCAGATAGCTTGCAGCCATAAAGAGCTAGCCTGGAAAGTTGTTGCTCAGCCTCATCTGCCCATGGCACTGCTCGCACAGAGGCACAGAGACTGGGGCTGCTTGCTTGTCTTGCCACCTCAAACTTCAAACGTACCTCTGGGGTCCGTGCCGCACGCCTCCGGCAGCCCTGCTCCCAAAATGCAAACGTCTGCAGATAGCTCGCGGGCAGAAAGAGCTAGCCTGGAAAGCTGTTGCTCAGCCTCATCTGCCCATGGCACTGCTCGCACAGAGGCACAGAGACTGGGGCTGCTTGCTTGTCTTGCCACCTCAAACTTCAAACGTACCTCTGGGGGTCCGTGCCAGGCGTATCCGGCAGCCCTGCTCCCAAAATGCGAACGTCTGCAGATAGCTCGCAGCCATAAAGAGCTAGCCTGGAAAGCTGTTGCTCAGCCTCATGTGCCCATGGCACTGCTCGCACAGAGGCACAGAGACTGGGGCTGCTTGCTTGTCTTGCCATCTCAAGCTTCAAACATACCTCTGGGGGTCCGTGCCGGGCGGCTCCGGCAGCCCTGCTCTGAAAATGCGAACGTCTGCAGATAGCTCGCAGCCAGAAAGAGCTAGCCTGGAAAGCTGTTGCTCAGCCTCATCTGCCCATGGCACTGCTCGCACAGAGGCACAGAGACTGGGGCTGCTTGCTTGTCTTGCCACCTCAAACTTCAAACGTACCTCTGGGGGTCCGTGCCGGGCGCCTCCGGCAGCCCTGCTCCCAAAATGCGAACGACTGCACATAGCTCGCAGTCATAAAGAGCTAGCCTGGAAAGCTGTTGCTCAGCCTCATGTGCCCATGGCACTGCTCGCACAGAGGCACAGAGACTGGGGCTGCTTGCTTGTCTTGCCACCTCAAACTTCAAACGTACCTCTGGGGGTCCGTGCCAGGCGCCGCCGGCAGCCCTGCTCCCAAAATGCGAACGTCTGCAGATAGCTCGAAGGCAGAAAGAGCTAGCCTGGAAAGCTGTTGCTCAGCCTCATGTGCCCATGGCACTGCTCGCACAGAGGCACAGAGACTGGGGCTGCTTGCTTGTCTTGCCACCTCAAACTTCCAACGTACCTCTGGGGGTCCGTGCCGGGCGTCTCCGTCAGCCCTGCTCTGAAAACGCGAACGTCTGCAGATAGCTCGCAGCCAGAAAGAGCTAGCCTGGAAAGTTGTTGCTCAGCCTCATCTGCCCATGGCACTGCTCGCACAGAGGCACAGAGACTGGGGCTGCTTGCTTGTCTTGCCACCTCAAACTTCCAACGTATCTCTGAGGGTCCGTGCCGAGCGTCTCCGGCAGCCCTGCTCCCAAAATGCGAACGTCTGCAGATCGCTCGCGGGCATAAAGAGCTAGCCTGGAAAGCTGTTGCTCAGCCTCATCTGCCCATGGCACTGCTCGCACAGAGGCACAGAGACTGGGGCTGCTTGCTTGTCTTGCCACCTCAAACTTCCAACGTACCTCTGGGGATCCGTGCCGGGCGTCTCCGGCAGCCCTGCTCTGAAAACGCGAACGTCTGCAGATAGCTCGCAGGCAGAAAGAGCTAGCCTGGAAAGCTGTTGCTCAGCCTCATGTGCCCATGGCACTGCTCGCACAGAGGCACAGAGACTGGGGCTGCTTGCTTGTCTTGCCACCTCAAACTTGAAACGTACCTCTGGGGGTCCGTGCCGGGCGTCTCCAGCAGCCCTGCTCCCAAAATGCGAACGTCTGCAGATAGCTCGAAGGCAGAAAGAGCTAGCCTGGAAAGCTGTTGCTCAGCCTCATGTGCCCATGGCACTGCTCGCACAGAGGCACAGAGACTGGGGCTGCTTGCTTGTCTTGCCACCTCAAACTTCCAACGTACCTCTGGGGGTCCGTGCCGGGCGTCTCCGGCAGCCCTGCTCTGAAAACGCGAACGTCTGCAGATAGCTCGCAGCCAGAAAGAGCTAGCCTGGAAAGTTGTTGCTCAGCCTCATCTGCCCATGGCACTGCTCGCACAGAGGCACAGAGACTGGGGCTGCTTGCTTGTCTTGCCACCTCAAACTTCCAACGTATCTCTGAGGGTCCGTGCCGGGCGTCTCCGGCAGCCCTGCTCCCAAAATGCGAACGTCTGCAGATCGCTCGCAGCCAGAAAGAGCTAGCCTGGAAAGCTGTTGCTCAGCCTCATCTGCCCATGGCACTGCTCGCACAGAGGCACAGAGACTGGGGCTGCTTGCTTGTCTTGCCACCTCAAACTTCCAACGTACCTCTGGGGGCCCATGCCGGGCATCTCCGGCAGCCCTGCTCCGAAAATGCGAACGTCTGCAGATAGCTCGCAGCCAGAAAGAGCTAGCCTGGAAAGCTGTTGCTCAGCCTCATGTGCCCATGGCACTGCTCGCACAGAGGCACAGAGACTGGGGCTGCTTGCTTGTCTTGCCACCTCAAACTTCAAACGTACCTCTGGGGGTCCGTGCCGGTCGCCTCCGGCAGCCCTGCTCCCAAAATGCAAACGTCTGCAGATAGCTCGCAGCCAGAAAGAGCTAGCCTGGAAAGCTGTTGCTCAGCCTCATCTGCCCATGGCACTGCTCGCACAGAGGCACAGAGACTGGGGCTGCTTGCTTGTCTTGCCACCTGAAACTTCAAACGTACCTCTGGGGGTCCGTGCCGGGCGCCTCCGGCAGCCCTGCTCCGAACATGCGAACGTCTGCAGATAGCTCGCAGCCATAAAGAGCTAGCCTGGAAAGCTGTTGCTCAGCCTCATCTGCCCATGGCACTGCTCGCACAGAGGCACAGAGACTGGGGCTGCTGGCTTGTCTTGCCACCTCAAACTTCAAACGTAGCTGTGGGGGTCCGTGCCTGGTGACTCCGGCAGCCCTGCTCCCAAAATGCGAACGTCTGCAGATAGCTCGCAGCCAGAAAGAGCTAGCCTGGAAAGCTGTTGCTCAGCCTCATCTGCCCATGGCACTGCTCGCACAGAGGCACAGAGACTGGGGCTGCTTGCTTGTCTTGCCACCTCAAACTTCAAACGTACCTCTGGGGGTCCGTGCCAGGAGTATCCGGCAGCCCTGCTCCCAAAATGCGAACGTCTGCAGATAGCTCGCAGCCAGAAAGAGCTAGCCTGGAAAGCTGTTGCTCAGCCTCATGTGCCCATGGCACTACTCGCACAGAGGCACAGAGACTGGGGCTGCTTGCTTGTCTTGCCACCTCAAACTTCAAACGTACCTCTGAGGGTCCGTGCCGGGCGTCTCCGGCAGCCCTGCTCTGAAAACGCGAACGTCTGCAGATAGCTCGCAGCCAGAAAGAGCTAGCCTGGAAAGCTGTTGCTCAGCCTCATCTGCCCATGGCACTGCTCGCACAGAGGCACAGAGACTGGGGCTGCTTGCTTGTCTTGCCACCTCAAACTTCAAACGTACCTCTTGGGGTCCGTGCCGGGCGCCTCCGGCAGCCCTGCTCTGAAAATGCGAACGTCTGCAGATAGCTCGCAGCCAGAAAGAGCTAGCCTGGAAAGCTGTTGCTCAGCCTCATCTGCCCATGGCACTGCTCGCACAGAGGCACAGAGACTGGGGCTGCTTGCTTGTCTTGCCACCTCAAACTTCAAACGTACCTCTGGGGGTCCGTGCCAGGCGTATCCGGCAGCCCTGCTCCCAAAATGCGAACGTCTGCAGATAGCTCGCAGCCATAAAGAGCTAGCCTGGAAAGCTGTTGCTCAGCCTCATCTGCCCATGGCACTACTCGCACAGAGGCACAGAGACTGGGGCTGCTTGCTTGTCTTGCCACCTCAAACTTCAAACGTACCTCTGGGGGTCCGTGCCGGGCGTCTCCGGCAGCCCTGCTCCCAAAATGCGAACATCTGCACATAGCTCGCAGCCAGAAAGAGCTAGCCTGGAAAGCTGTTGCTCAGCCTCATCTGCCCATGGCACTGCTCGCACAGAGGCACAGAGACTGGGGCTGCTTGCTTGTCTTGCCACCTCAAACTTCAAACGTACCTCTGAGGGTCCGTGCCGGGCGTCTCCAGCAGCCCTGCTCTGAAAATGCGAACGTCTGCAGATAGCTCGCAGCCAGAAAGAGCTAGCCTGGAAAGCTGTTGCTCAGCCTCATCTGCCCATGGCACTGCTCGCACAGAGGCACAGAGACTGGGGCTGCTTGCTTGTCTTGCCACCTCAAACTTCAAACGTACCTCTGAGGGTCCGTGCCGGGCGCCTCCGGGAGCCCTGCTCTGAAAATGCGAACGTCTGCAGATAGCTCGCAGCCATAAAGAGCTAGCCTGGAAAGCTGTTGCTCAGCCTCATCTGCCCATGGCACTGCTCGCACAGAGGCACAGAGACTGGGGCTGCTTGCTTGTCTTGCCACCTCAAACTTCAAACGTACCTCTGAGGGTCCGTGCCGGGCGCCTCCGGCAGCCCTGCTCCCAAAATGCAAACGTCTGCAGATAGCTCGCAGCCAGAAAGAGCTAGCCTGGAAAGCTGTTGCTCAGCCTCATCTGCCCATGGCACTGCTCGCACAGAGGCACAGAGACTGGGGCTGCTTGCTTGTCTTGCCACCTCAAACTTCAAACATACCTCTGGGGGTCCGTGCCGGGCGTCTCCGACAGCCCTGCTCCCAAAATGCGAACGTCTGCAGATAGCTCGCGGGCAGAAAGAGCTAGCCTGGAAAGCTGTTGCTCAGCCTCATGTGCCCATGGCACTGCTCGCACAGAGGCACAGAGACTGGGGCTGCTTGCTTGTCTTGCCACCTCAAACTTCAAACGTACCTCTGGGGGTCCGTGCCGGGCACCTCCGGCAGCCCTACTCTGAAAATGCGAACGTCTGCAGATAGCTCGCAGCCATAAAGAGCTAGCCTGGAAAGCTGTTGCTCAGCCTCATCTGCCCATGGCACTGCTCGCACAGAGGCACAGAGACTGGGGCTGCTTGCTTGTCTTGCCACCTCAAACTTCAAACGTACCTCTGGGGGTCCGTGCCGGGCGGCTCCGGCAGCCCTGCTCCCAAAATGCGAACGTCTGCACATAGCTCGCAGCCAGAAAGAGCTAGCCTGGAAAGCTGTTGCTCAGCCTCATGTGCCCATGGCACTGCTCGCACAGAGGCACAGAGACTGGGGCTGCTTGCTTGTCTTGCCACCTCAAACTTCAAACGTACCTCTGGGGGTCCGTGCCGGGCGTCTCCGGCAGCCCTGCTCTGAAAACGCGAACGTCTGCAGATAGCTCGCAGCCAGAAAGAGCTAGCCTGGAAAGCTGTTGCTCAGCCTCATCTGCCCATGGCACTGCTCGCACAGAGGCACAGAGACTGGGGCTGCTTGCTTGTCTTGCCACCTCAAACTTCCAACGTACCTCTGGGGGTCCGTGCCGGGCGTCTCCAGCAGCCCTGCTCTGAAAATGCGAACGTCTGCAGATAGCTCGCAGCCAGAAAGAGCCAGCCTGGAAAGCTGTTGCTCAGCCTCATCTGCCCATGGCACTGCTCGCACAGAGGCACAGAGACTGGGGCTGCTTGCTTGTCTTACCACCTCAAACTTCAAACGTACCTCTGGGGGTCCGTGCCGGGCGGCTCCGGCAGCCCTGCTCCCAAAATGCGAACGTCTGCAGATAGCTCGCAGCCAGAAAGAGCTAGCCTGGAAAGCTGTTGCTCAGCCTCATGTGCCCATGGCACTGCTTGCACAGAGGCACAGAGACTGGGGCTGCTTGCTTGTCTTGCCACCTCAAACTTCAAACGTACCTCTGAGGGTCCGTGCCGGGCGTCTCCGGCAGCCCTGCTCCCAAAATGCGAACGTCTGCAGATAGCTCGCAGGCAGAAAGAGCTAGCCTGGAAAGCTGTTGCTCAGCCTCATCTGCCCATGGCACTGCTCGCACAGAGGCACAGAGACTGGGGCTGCTTGCTTGTCTTGCCACCTCAAACTTCAAACGTACCTCTGGGGGTCCGTGCCGGGCGTCTCCGACAGCCCTGCTCTAAAAATGCGAACGTCTGCAGATAGCTCGCAGTCATAAAGAGCTAGCCTGGAAAGCTGTTGCTCAGCCTCATCTGCCCATGGCACTGCTCGCACAGAGGCACAGAGATTGGGGCTGCTTGCTTGTCTTGCCACCTCAAACTTCAAACGTAGCTTTGGGGGTCCGTGTAAGGCGTCTCCGGCAGCCCTGCTCTGAAAACGCGAACGTCTGCAGATAGCTCGCAGCCAGAAAGAGCTAGCCTGGAAAGCTGTTGCTCAGCCTCATGTGCCCATGGCACTGCTCGCACAGAGGCACAGAGACTGGGGCTGCTTGCTTGTCTTGCCACCTCAAACTTCAAACGTACCTTAGGGGGTCCTTCCCGGGCGTCTCCGGCAGCCCTGCTCTGAAAATGCGAACGTCTGCAGATAGCTCGCAGGCAGAAAGAGCTAGCCTGGAAAGCTGTTGCTCAGCCTCATGTGCCCATGGCACTACTCGCACAGAGGCACAGAGACTGGGGCTGCTTGCTTGTCTTGCCACCTCAAACTTCAAACGTACCTCTGGGGGTCCGTGCCGGGCACCTCCGGCAGCCCTACTCTGAAAATGCGAACGTCTGCAGATAGCTCGCAGCCATAAAGAGCTAGCCTGGAAAGCTGTTGCTCAGCCTCATGTGCCCATGGCACTGCTCGCACAGAGGCACAGGGACTGGGGCTGCTTGCTTGTCTTGCCACCTGAAACTTCAAACGTACCTCTGGGGGTCCGTGCCGGGCGGCTCCGGCAGCCCTGCTCCCAAAATGCGAACGTCTGCACATAGCTCGCAGCCAGAAAGAGCTAGCCTGGAAAGCTGTTGCTCAGCCTCATCTGCCCATGGCACTGCTCGCACAGAGGCACAGAGACTGGGGCTGCTTGCTTGTCTTGCCACCTCAAACTTCAAACGTACCTCAGGGGGTCCGTGCCGGGCGTCTCCGGCAGCCCTGCTCTGAAAACGCGAACGTCTGCAGATAGCTCGCAGCCAGAAAGAGCTAGCCTGGAAAGCTGTTGCTCAGCCTCATCTGCCCATGGCACTGCTCGCACAGAGGCACAGAGACTGGGGCTGCTTGCTTGTCTTGCCACCTCAAACTTCAAACGTACCTCTGGGGTCCGTGCCGCGCTCCTCCGGCAGCCCTGCTCCCAAAATGCGAACGTCTGCAGATAGCTCGCAGCCAAAAAGAGCTAGCCTGGAAAGCTGTTGCTCAGCCTCATCTGCCCATGGCACTGCTCGCACAGAGGCACAGAGACTGGGGCTGCTTGCTTGTCTTGCCACCTCAAACTTCAAACGTACCTCTGAGGTTCCGTGCCGGGCGTCTCCGGCAGCCCTGCTCCCAAAATGCGAACGTCTGCAGATAGCTCGCAGGCAGAAAGAGCTAGCCTGGAAAGCTGTTGCTCAGCCTCATCTGCCCATGGCACTGCTCGCACAGAGGCACAGAGACTGGGGCTGCTTGCTTGTCTTGCCACCTCAAACTTCCAACGTACCTCTGGGGTCCGTGCCGGGCGTCTCCGACAGCCCTGCTCTGAAAATGCAAACGTCTGCAGATAGCTCGAAGGCAGAAAGAGCTAGCCTGGAAATCTGTTGCTCAGCCTCATCTGCCCATGGCACTGCTCGCACAGAGGCACAGAGACTGGGGCTGCTTGCTTGTCTTGCCACCTCAAACTTCCAACGTACCTCTGGGGGTCCGTGCCGGGCGTCTCCAGCAGCCCTGCTCTGAAAATGCGAACGTCTGCAGATAGCTCGCAGCCAGAAAGAGCCAGCCTGGAAAGCTGTTGCTCAGCCTCATCTGCCCATGGCACTGCTCGCACAGAGGCACAGAGACTGGGGCTGCTTGCTTGTCTTACCACCTCAAACTTCAAACGTACCTCTGGGGGTCCGTGCCGGGCGGCTCCGGCAGCCCTGCTCCCAAAATGCGAACGTCTGCAGATAGCTCGCAGCCAGAAAGAGCTAGCCTGGAAAGCTGTTGCTCAGCCTCATGTGCCCATGGCACTGCTCGCACAGAGGCACAGAGACTGGGGCTGCTTGCTTGTCTTGCCACCTCAAACTTCAAACGTACCTTAGGGGGTCCTTCCCGGGCGTCTCCGGCAGCCCTGCTCTGAAAATGCGAACGTCTGCAGATAGCTCGCAGGCAGAAAGAGCTAGCCTGGAAAGCTGTTGCTCAGCCTCATGTGCCCATGGCACTACTCACACAGAGGCACAGAGACTGGGGCTGCTTGCTTGTCTTGCCACCTCAAACTTCAAACGTACCTCTGGGGGTCCGTGCCAGGCACCTCCGGCAGCCCTACTCTGAAAATGCGAACGTCTGCAGATAGCTCGCAGCCATAAAGAGCTAGCCTGGAAAGCTGTTGCTCAGCCTCATGTGCCCATGGCACTGCTCGCACAGAGGCACAGGGACTGGGGCTGCTTGCTTGTCTTGCCACCTGAAACTTCAAACGTACCTCTGGGGGTCCGTGCCGGGCGGCTCCGGCAGCCCTGCTCCCAAAATGCGAACGTCTGCACATAGCTCGCAGCCAGAAAGAGCTAGCCTGGAAAGCTGTTGCTCAGCCTCATCTGCCCATGGCACTGCTCGCACAGAGGCACAGAGACTGGGGCTGCTTGCTTGTCTTGCCACCTCAAACTTCAAACGTACCTCTGGGGGTCCGTGCCGGGCGTCTCCGGCAGCCCTGCTCTGAAAACGCGAACGTCTGCAGATAGCTCGCAGCCAGAAAGAGCTAGCCTGGAAAGCTGTTGCTCAGCCTCATCTGCCCATGGCACTGCTCGCACAGAGGCACAGAGACTGGGGCTGCTTGCTTGTCTTGCCACCTCAAACTTCAAACGTACCTCTGGGGTCCGTGCCGCGCTCCTCCGGCAGCCCTGCTCCCAAAATGCGAACGTCTGCAGATAGCTCGCAGCCAGAAAGAGCTAGCCTGGAAAGCTGTTGCTCAGCCTCATCTGCCCATGGCACTGCTCGCACAGAGGCACAGAGACTGGGGCTGCTTGCTTGTCTTGCCACCTCAAACTTCAAACGTACCTCTGGGGGTCCGTGCCGGGCGTCTCCAGCAGCCCTGCTCCCAAAATGCGAACGTCTGCAGATAGCTCGCAGCCAGAAAGAGCCAGCCTGGAAAGCTGTTGCTCAGCCTCATCTGCCCATGGCACTGCTCGCACAGAGGCACAGAGACTGGGGCTGCTTGCTTGTCTTACCACCTCAAACTTCAAACGTACCTCTGAGGGTCCGTGCCGGGCGTCTCCGGCAGCCCTGTTCCCAAAATGCGAACGTCTGCAGATAGCTCGCAGGCAGAAAGAGCTAGCCTGGAAAGCTGTTGCTCAGCCTCATCTGCCCATGGCACTGCTCGCACAGAGGCACA
The DNA here is from genome assembly GCF_030867145.1 of Opisthocomus hoazin. NCBI lineage: Eukaryota > Metazoa > Chordata > Aves > Opisthocomiformes > Opisthocomidae > Opisthocomus > Opisthocomus hoazin. The sequence continues at coordinate 3,579,268 of NC_134443.1, forward strand.
GAGACTGGGGCTGCTTGCTTGTCTTGCCACCTCAAACTTCCAACGTACCTCTGGGGTCCGTGCCGGGCGTCTCCGACAGCCCTGCTCTGAAAATGCAAACGTCTGCAGATAGCTCGCAGCCAGAAAGAGCTAGCCTGGAAAGCTGTTGCTCAGCCTCATCTGCCCATGGCACTGCTCGCACAGAGGCACAGAGACTGGGGCTGCTTGCTTGTCTTGCCACCTCAAACTTCAAACGTACCTCTGGGGATCCGTGCCGGGCGTCTTCGGCAGCCCTGCTCTGAAAACGCGAACGTCTGCAGATAGCTCGCAGCCAGAAAGAGCTAGCCTGGAAAGCTGTTGCTCAGCCTCATCTGCCCATGGCACTGCTCGCACAGAGGCACAGAGACTGGGGCTGCTTGCTTGTCTTGCCACCTCAAACTTCCAACGTACCTCTGGGGTCCGTGCCGGGCGGCTCCGGCAGCCCTGCTCCCAAAATGCGAACGTCTGCAGATAGCTCGCAGCCAGAAAGAGCTAGCCTGGAAAGCTGTTGCTCAGCCTCATGTGCCCATGGCACTGCTTGCACAGAGGCACAGAGACTGGGGCTGCTTGCTTGTCTTGCCACCTCAAACTTCAAACGTACCTCTGAGGGTCCGTGCCGGGCGTCTCCGGCAGCCCTGCTCCCAAAATGCGAACGTCTGCAGATAGCTCGCAGGCAGAAAGAGCTAGCCTGGAAAGCTGTTGCTCAGCCTCATCTGCCCATGGCACTGCTCGCACAGAGGCACAGAGACTGGGGCTGCTTGCTTGTCTTGCCACCTCAAACTTCAAACGTACCTCTGGGGGTCCGTGCCGGGCGTCTCCGACAGCCCTGCTCTAAAAATGCGAACGTCTGCAGATAGCTCGCAGCCAGAAAGAGCTAGCCTGGAAAGCTGTTGCTCAGCCTCATCTGCCCATGGCACTGCTCGCACAGAGGCACAGAGATTGGGGCTGCTTGCTTGTCTTGCCACCTCAAACTTCAAACGTAGCTTTGGGGGTCCGTGTAAGGCGTCTCCGGCAGCCCTGCTCTAAAAACGCGAACGTCTGCAGATAGCTCGCAGCCAGAAAGAGCTAGCCTGGAAAGCTGTTGCTCAGCCTCATCTGCCCATGGCACTGCTCGCACAGAGGCACAGAGACTGGGGCTGCTTGCTTGTCTTGCCACCTCAAACTTCAAACGTACCTTAGGGGGTCCTTCCCGGGCGTCTCCGGCAGCCCTGCTCCCAAAATGCGAACGTCTGCAGATAGCTCGCAGGCAGAAAGAGCTGGCCTGGAAAGCTGTTGCTCAGCCTCATGTGCCCATGGCACTACTCGCACAGAGGCACAGAGACTGGGGCTGCTTGCTTGTCTTGCCACCTCAAACTTCAAACGTACCTCTGGGGGTCCGTGCCGGGCACCTCCGGCAGCCCTACTCTGAAAATGCGAACGTCTGCAGATAGCTCGCAGCCATAAAGAGCTAGCCTGGAAAGCTGTTGCTCAGCCTCATGTGCCCATGGCACTGCTCGCACAGAGGCACAGGGACTGGGGCTGCTTGCTTGTCTTGCCACCTCAAACTTCAAACGTACCTCTCGGGGTCCGTGCCGGGCGGCTCCGGCAGCCCTGCTCCCAAAATGCGAACGTCTGCACATAGCTCGCAGCCAGAAAGAGCTAGCCTGGAAAGCTGTTGCTCAGCCTCATCTGCCCATGGCACTGCTCGCACAGAGGCACAGAGACTGGGGCTGCTTGCTTGTCTTGCCACCTGAAACTTCAAACGTACCTCAGGGGGTCCGTGCCGGGCGTCTCCGGCAGCCCTGCTCTGAAAACGCGAACGTCTGCAGATAGCTCGCAGCCAGAAAGAGCTAGCCTGGAAAGCTGTTGCTCAGCCTCATCTGCCCATGGCACTGCTCGCACAGAGGCACAGAGACTGGGGCTGCTTGCTTGTCTTGCCACCTCAAACTTCAAACGTACCTCTGGGGTCCCTGCCGCGCTCCTCCGGCAGCCCTGCTCCCAAAATGCGAACGTCTGCAGATAGCTCACAGCCAGAAAGAGCTAGCCTGGAAAGCTGTTGCTCAGCCTCATCTGCCCATGGCACTGCTCGCACAGAGGCACAGAGACTGGGGCTGCTTGCTTGTCTTGCCACCTCAAACTTCAAACGTACCTCTGGGGGTCCGTGCCGGGCGTCTCCAGCAGCCCTGCTCCCAAAATGCGAACGTCTGCAGATAGCTCGCAGCCAGAAAGAGCCAGCCTGGAAAGCTGTTGCTCAGCCTCATCTGCCCATGGCACTGCTCGCACAGAGGCACAGAGACTGGGGCTGCTTGCTTGTCTTACCACCTCAAACTTCAAACGTACCTCTGAGGGTCCGTGCCGGGCGTCTCCGGCAGCCCTGCTCCCAAAATGCGAACGTCTGCAGATAGCTCGCAGCCAGAAAGAGCTAGCCTGGAAAGCTGTTGCTCAGCCTCATCTGCCCATGGCACTGCTCGCACAGAGGCACAGAGACTGGGGCTGCTTGCTTGTCTTGCCACCTCAAACTTCCAACGTACCTCTGGGGTCCGTGCCGGGCGTCTCCGACAGCCCTGCTCTGAAAATGCAAACGTCTGCAGATAGCTCGCAGCCAGAAAGAGCTAGCCTGGAAAGCTGTTGCTCAGCCTCATCTGCCCATGGCACTGCTCGCACAGAGGCACAGAGACTGGGGCTGCTTGCTTGTCTTGCCATCTCAAGCTTCAAACATACCTCTGGGGGTCCATGCCGAGCGGCTCCGGCAGCCCTGCTCTGAAAATGCGAACGACTGCACATAGCTCGCAGTCATAAAGAGCTAGCCTGGAAAGCTGTTGCTCAGCCTCATGTGCCCATGGCACTGCTCGCACAGAGGCACAGAGACTGGGGCTGCTTGCTTGTCTTGCCACCTCAAACTTGAAACGTACCTCTGGGGGTCCGTGCCGGGCGCCGCCGGCAGCCCTGCTCCCAAAATGCGAACGTCTGCAGATAGCTCGAAGGCAGAAAGAGCTAGCCTGGAAAGCTGTTGCTCAGCCTCATCTGCCCATGACACTGCTCACACAGAGGCACAGAGACTGGGGCTGCTTGCTTGTCTTGCCACCTCAAACTTCAAACGTACCTCTCGGGGTCCGTGCTGGGCGTCTCCGGCAGCCCTGCTCTGAAAACGCGAACGTCTGCAGATAGCTTGCAGCCATAAAGAGCTAGCCTGGAAAGCTGTTGCTCAGCCTCATCTGCCCATGGCACTGCTCGCACAGAGGCACAGAGACTGGGGCTGCTTGCTTGTCTTGCCACCTCAAACTTCAAACGTACCTCTGGGGTCCGTGCCGCATGCCTCCGGCAGCCCTGCTCTGAAAAAGCGAACGTCTGCAGATAGCTCGCAGCCATAAAGAGCTAGCCTGGAAAGCTGTTGCTCAGCCTCATCTGCCCATGGCACTGCTCGCACAGAGGCACAGAGACTGGGGCTGCTTGCTTGTCTTGCCACCTCAAACTTCAAACGTACCTCTCGGGGTCCGTGCTGGGCGTCTCCGGCAGCCCTGCTCTGAAAACGCGAACGTCTGCAGATAGCTTGCAGCCATAAAGAGCTAGCCTGGAAAGCTGTTGCTCAGCCTCATCTGCCCATGGCACTGCTCGCACAGAGGCACAGAGACTGGGGCTGCTTGCTTGTCTTGCCACCTCAAACTTCAAACGTACCTCTGGGGTCCGTGCCGCACGCCTCCGGCAGCCCTGCTCCCAAAATGCGAACGTCTGCAGATAGCTCGCGGGCAGAAAGAGCTAGCCTGGAAAGCTGTTGCTCAGCCTCATCTGCCCATGGCACTGCTCGCACAGAGGCACAGAGACTGGGGCTGCTTGCTTGTCTTGCCACCTCAAACTTCAAACGTACCTCTGGGGGTCCGTGCCGGTCGCCTCCGGCAGCCCTGCTCCCAAAATGCAAACGTCTGCAGATAGCTCGCAGCCATAAAGAGCTAGCCTGGAAAGCTGTTGCTCAGCCTCATGTGCCCATGGCACTGCTCGCACAGAGGCACAGAGACTGGGGCTGGTTGCGTGTCTTGCCATCTCAAGCTTCAAACATACCTCTGGGGGTCCGTGCCGGGCGGCTCCGGCAGCCCTGCTCTGAAAATGCGAACGTCTGCAGATAGCTCGCAGCCAGAAAGACCTAGCCTGGAAAGCTGTTGCTCAGCCTCATCTGCCCATGGCACTGCTCGCACAGAGGCACAGAGACTGGGGCTGCTTGCTTGTCTTGCCACCTCAAACTTCAAACGTACCTCTGGGGGTCCGTGCCGGGCGCCTCCGGCAGCCCTGCTCCCAAAATGCGAACGACTGCACATAGCTCGCAGTCATAAAGAGCTAGCCTGGAAAGCTGTTGCTCAGCCTCATCTGCCCATGACACTGCTCACACAGAGGCACAGAGACTGGGGCTGCTTGCTTGTCTTGCCACCTCAAACTTCAAACGTACCTCTCGGGGTCCGTGCTGGGCGTCTCCGACAGCCCTGCTCTGAAAACGCGAACGTCTGCAGATAGCTTGCAGCCATAAAGAGCTAGCCTGGAAAGCTGTTGCTCAGCCTCATCTGCCCATGGCACTGCTCGCACAGAGGCACAGAGACTGGGGCTGCTTGCTTGTCTTGCCACCTCAAACTTCAAACGTACCTCTGGGGTCCGTGCCGCACGCCTCCGGCAGCCCTGCTCCCAAAATGCGAACGTCTGCAGATAGCTCGCAGCCAGAAAGAGCTAGCCTGGAAAGCTGTTGCTCAGCCTCATCTGCCCATGGCACTGCTCGCACAGAGGCACAGAGACTGGGGCTGCTTGCTTGTCTTGCCACCTCAAACTTCAAACGTACCTCTGGGGGTCCGTGCCAGGCGTATCCGGCAGCCCTGCTCCCAAAATGCGAACGTCTGCAGATAGCTCGCAGCCATAAAGAGCTAGCCTGGAAAGCTGTTGCTCAGCCTCATGTGCCCATGGCACTGCTCGCACAGAGGCACAGAGACTGGGGCTGCTTGCTTGTCTTGCCATCTCAAGCTTCAAACATACCTCTGGGGGTCCGTGCCGGGCGGCTCCGGCAGCCCTGCTCTGAAAATGCGAACGTCTGCAGATAGCTGCAGCCATAAAGAGCTAGCCTGGAAAGCTGTTGCTCAGCCTCATCTGCCCATGGCACTACTCGCACAGAGGCACAGAGACTGGGGCTGCTTGCTTGTCTTGCCAACTCAAACTTCAAACGTACCTCTGGGGGTCCGTGCCGGGCGCCTCCGGCAGCCCTGCTCCCAAAATGCGAACGACTGCACATAGCTCGCAGTCATAAAGAGCTAGCCTGGAAAGCTGTTGCTCAGCCTCATGTGCCCATGGCACTGCTCGCACAGAGGCACAGAGACTGGGGCTGCTTGCTTGTCTTGCCACCTCAAACTTCCAACGTACCTCTGGGGGTCCGTGCCGGGCGCCGCCGGCAGCCCTGCTCCCAAAATGCGAACGTCTGCAGATAGCTCGAAGGCAGAAAGAGCTAGCCTGGAAAGCTGTTGCTCAGCCTCATCTGCCCATGGCACTGCTCGCACAGAGGCACAGAGACTGGGGCTGCTTGCTTGTCTTGCCACCTCAAACTTCCAACGTACCTCTGGGGGTCCGTGCCGGGCGTCTCCGGCAGCCCTGCTCTGAAAACGCGAACGTCTGCAGATCGCTCGCAGCCAGAAAGAGCTAGCCTGGAAAGCTGTTGCTCAGCCTCATCTGCCCATGGCACTGCTCGCACAGAGGCACAGAGACTGGGGCTGCTTGCTTGTCTTGCCACCTCAAACTTCCAACGTACCTCTGGGGGCCCATGCCGGGCATCTCCGGCAGCCCTGCTCCGAACATACGAACGTCTGCAGATAGCTCGCAGCCAGAAAGAGCTAGCCTGGAAAGCTGTTGCTCAGCCTCATCTGCCCATGGCACTGCTCGCACAGAGGCACACAGACTGGGGCTGCTTGCTTGTCTTGCCACCTCAAACTTCAAACGTACCTCTGGGGGTCCGTGACGGGTGACTCCGGCAGCCTTGCTCCCAAAATGCGAACGTCTGCAGATAGCTCGCAGGCAGAAAGAGCTAGCCTGGAAAGCTGTTGCTCAGCCTCATCTGCCCATGGCACTGCTCGCACAGAGGCACAGAGACTGGGGCTGCTTGCTTGTCTTGCCACCTCAAACTTCAAACGTACCTCTGGGGGTCCGTGCCGGTCGCCTCCAGCAGCCCTGCTCCCAAAATGCGAACGTCTGCAGATAGCTCGCAGGCAGAAAGTTCTAGCCTGGAAAGCTGTTCCTCAGCCTCATCTGCCCATGGCACTGCTCACACAGAGGCACAGAGACTGGGGCTGCTTGCTTGTCTTGCCACCTCAAACTTCAAACGTAGATTTCGGGGTCTGTGCCGGGCGCCTCCGGCAGCCCTGCTCCCAAAATGCGAACGTCTGCAGATAGCTCGCAGCCAGAAAGAGCTAGCCTGGAAAGCTGTTGCTCAGCCTCATCTGCCCATGGCACTGCTCGCACAGAGGCACAGAGACTGGGGCTGCTTGCTTGTCTTGCCACCTCAAACTTCAAACGTACCTCTGGGGGTCCATGCCGGGCATCTCCGGCAGCCCTGCTCCCAAAATGCGAACGTCTGCACATAGCTCGCATCCATAAAGAGCTAGCCTGGAAAGCTGTTGCTCAGCCTCATCTGCCCATGGCACTGCTCGCACAGAGGCACAGAGACTGGGGCTGCTTGCTTGTCTTGCCACCTCAAACTTCAAGCGTACCTCTGGGGGTCCGTGCCGGGCGTCTCCGGCAGCCCTGCTCCCAAAATGCGAACGTCTGCAGATAGCTCGCAGCCAGAAAGAGCTAGCCTGGAAAGCTGTTGCTCAGCCTCATCTGCCCATGGCACTGCTCGCACAGAGGCACAGAGACTGGGGCTGCTTGCTTGTCTTACCACCTCAAACTTCAAACGTACCTCTGGGGGTCCGTGCCAGGCGTCTCCGGCAGCCCTGCTACCAAAATGCGAACATCTGCAGATAGCTCGCAGCCAGAAAGAGCTAGCCTGGAAAGCTGTTGCTCAGCCTCATCTGCCCATGGCACTGCTCGCACAGAGGCACAGAGACTGGGGCTGCTTGCTTGTCTTGCCACCTCAAACTTCAAACGTACCTCTGGGGGTCCATGCCGGGCGTCTCCAGCAGCCCTGCTCCGAAAATGGAAACGTCTGCGGATAGCTCGCAGCCAGAAAGATCTAGCCTGGAAAGCTGTACTCAGCCTCATCTGCCCATGGCACTGCTCGCACAGAGGCACAGAGACTGGGGCTGCTTGCTTGTCTTGACACCTCAAACTTCAAACGTACCTCTGGGGGTCCGTGCCGGGCGCCTCCGGCAGCCCTGCTCCCAAAATGCAAACGTCTGCAGATAGCTCGCAGGCAGAAAGAGCTAGCCTGGAAAGCTGTTGCTCAGCCTCATCTGCCCATGGCACTGCTCGCACAGAGGCACAGAGACTGGGGCTGCTTGCTTGTCTTGCCACCTCAAACTTCAAACGTACCTCTGGGGGTCCATGCCGGGCGTCTCCAGCAGCCCTGCTCCGAAAATGGAAACGTCTGCGGATAGCTCGCAGCCAGAAAGATCTAGCCTGGAAAGCTGTTGCTCAGCCTCATCTGCCCATGGCACTGCTCGCACAGAGGCACAGAGACTGGGGCTGCTTGCTTGTCTTGCCACCTCAAACTTCAAACGTACCTCTGGGGGTCCGTGCCGGTCGCCTCCAGCAGCCCTGCTCCCAAAATGCAAACGTCTGCAGATAGCTCGCAGCCATAAAGAGCTAGCCTGGAAAGCTGTTGCTCAGCCTCATCTGCCCATGGCACTGCTCGCACAGAGGCACAGAGACTGGGGCTGCTTGCTTGTCTTGCCACCTCAAACTTCAAACGTACCTCTGGGGGTCCGTGCCGGGCGCCTCCGGCAGCCCTGCTCCGAACATGCGAACGTCTGCAGATAGCTCGCAGCCATAAAGAGCTAGCCTGGAAAGCTGTTGCTCAGCCTCATCTGCCCATGGCACTGCTCGCACAGAGGCACAGAGACTGGGGCTGCTTGCTTGTCTTGCCACCTCAAACTTCAAACGTAGCTGTGGGGGTCCGTGCCTGGTGACTCCGGCAGCCCTGCTCCCAAAATGCAAACGTCTGCAGATAGCTCGCAGCCAGAAAGAGCTAGCCTGGAAAGCTGTTGCTCAGCCTCATCTGCCCATGGCACTGCTCGCACAGAGGCACAGAGACTGGGGCTGCTTGCTTGTCTTGCCACCTCAAACTTCAAACGTACCTCTGGGGGTCCGTGCCGGGCGTCTCCAGCAGCCCTGCTCCCAAAATGCGAACGTCTGCAGATAGCTCGCAGCCAGAAAGAGCTAGCCTGGAAAGCTGTTGCTCAGCCTCATCTGCCCATGGCACTGCTCGCACAGAGGCACAGAGACTGGGGCTGCTTGCTTGTCTTGCCACCTCAAACTTCAAACGTACCTCTGGGGGTCCATGCCGGGCGTCTCCGGCAGCCCTGCTCCGAAAATGGAAACGTCTGCGGATAGCTCGCAGCCAGAAAGATCTAGCCTGGAAAGCTGTTGCTCAGCCTCATCTGCCCATGGCACTGCTCGCACAGAGGCACAGAGACTGGGGCTGCTTGCTTGTCTTGCCACCTCAAACTTCAAACGTACCTCTGGGGGTCCGTGCCGGTCGCCTCCGGCAGCCCTCCTCCCAAAATGCAAACGTCTGCAGATAGCTCGCAGCCAGAAAGAGCTAGCCTGGAAAGCTGTTGCTCAGCCTCATCTGCCCATGGCACTGCTCGCACAGAGGCACAGAGACTGGGGCTGCTTGCTTGTCTTGCCACCTGAAACTTCAAACGTACCTCTGGGGGTCCGTGCCGGGCGCCTCCGGCAGCCCTGCTCCGAACATGCGAACGTCTGCAGATAGCTCGCAGCCAGAAAGAGCTAGCCTGGAAAGCTGTTGCTCAGCCTCATCTGCCCATGGCACTGCTCGCACAGAGGCACAGAGACTGGGGCTGCTTGCTTGTCTTGCCACCTCAAACTTCAAACGTAGCTGTGGGGGTCCGTGCCGGGCGTCTCCAGCAGCCCTGCTCCCAAAATGCGAACGTCTGCAGATAGCTCGCAGCCAGAAAGAGCTAGCCTGGAAAGCTGTTGCTCAGCCTCATCTGCCCATGGCACTGCTCACACAGAGGCACAGAGACTGGGGCTGCTTGCTTGTCTTGCCACCTCAAACTTCAAACGTACCTCTGGGGGTCCGTGCCGGGCATCTCCAGCACTCCTGTTCTGAAAATGCGAACGTCTGCAGATAGCTCGCAGCCATAAAGAGCTAGCCTGGAAAGCTGTTGCTCAGCCTCATCTGCCCATGGCACTGCTCGCACAGAGGCACAGAGACTGGGGCTGCTTGCTTGTCTTGCCACCTCAAACTTCAAACGTACCTCTGGGGGTCCGTGCCGGTTGCCTCCGGCAGCCCTGCTCCCAAAATGCGAACGTCTGCAGATAGCTCGCAGCCAGAAAGAGCTAGCCTGGAAAGCTGTTGCTCAGCCTCATCTGCCCATGGCACTGCTCGCACAGAGGCACAGAGACTGGGGCTGCTTGCTTGTCTTGCCACCTCAAACTTCAAACGTACCTCTGGGGGTCCGTGCCGGTCGCCTCCGGCAGCCCTCCTCCCAAAATGCAAACGTCTGCAGATAGCTCGCAGCCAGAAAGAGCTAGCCTGGAAAGCTGTTGCTCAGCCTCATCTGCCCATGGCACTGCTCGCACAGAGGCACAGAGACTGGGGCTGCTTGCTTGTCTTGCCACCTGAAACTTCAAACGTACCTCTGGGGGTCCGTGCCGGGCGCCTCCGGCAGCCCTGCTCCGAACATGCGAACGTCTGCAGATAGCTCGCAGCCAGAAAGAGCTAGCCTGGAAAGCTGTTGCTCAGCCTCATCTGCCCATGGCACTGCTCGCACAGAGGCACAGAGACTGGGGCTGCTTGCTTGTCTTGCCACCTCAAACTTCAAACGTAGCTGTGGGGGTCCGTGCCGGGCGTCTCCAGCAGCCCTGCTCCCAAAATGCGAACGTCTGCAGATAGCTCGCAGCCAGAAAGAGCTAGCCTGGAAAGCTGTTGCTCAGCCTCATCTGCCCATGGCACTGCTCACACAGAGGCACAGAGACTGGGGCTGCTTGCTTGTCTTGCCACCTCAAACTTCAAACGTACCTCTGGGGGTCCGTGCCGGGCATCTCCAGCACTCCTGCTCTGAAAATGCGAACGTCTGCAGATAGCTCGCAGCCATAAAGAGCTAGCCTGGAAAGCTGTTGCTCAGCCTCATCTGCCCATGGCACTGCTCGCACAGAGGCACAGAGACTGGGGCTGCTTGCTTGTCTTGCCACCTCAAACTTCAAACGTACCTCTGGGGATCCGTGCCGGGCGTCTCCGGCAGCCCTGCTCTGAAAACGCGAACGTCTGCAGATAGCTCGCAGCCAGAAAGAGCTAGCCTGGAAAGCTGTTGCTCAGCCTCATCTGCCCATGGCACTGCTCGCACAGAGGCACAGAGACTGGGGCTGCTTGCTTGTCTTGCCACCTCAAACTTCCAACGTACCTCTGGGGGTCCGTGCGGGGCGTCTCCGACAGCCCTGCTCTAAAAATGCGAACGTCTGCAGATAGCTCGCGGGCAGAAAGAGCTAGCCTGGAAAGCTGTTGCTCAGCCTCATCTGCCCATGGCACTGCTCGCACAGAGGCACAGAGATTGGGGCTGCTTGCTTGTCTTGCCACCTCAAACTTCAAACGTACCTCTGGGGATCCGTGCCGGGCGTCTCCGGCAGCCCTGCTCTGAAAACGCGAACGTCTGCAGATAGCTCGCAGCCAGAAAGAGCTAGCCTGGAAAGCTGTTGCTCAGCCTCATCTGCCCATGGCACTGCTCGCACAGAGGCACAGAGACTGGGGCTGCTTGCTTGTCTTGCCACCTCAAACTTCAAACGTACCTCTCGGGGTCCGTGCTGGGCGTCTCCGGCAGCCCTGCTCTGAAAACGCGAACGTCTGCAGATAGCTTGCAGCCATAAAGAGCTAGCCTGGAAAGCTGTTGCTCAGCCTCATCTGCCCATGGCACTGCTCGCACAGAGGCACAGAGACTGGGGCTGCTTGCTTGTCTTGCCACCTCAAACTTCAAACGTACCTCTGGGGTCCGTGCCGCACGCCTCCGGCAGCCCTGCTCCCAAAATGCAAACGTCTGCAGATAGCTCGCGGGCAGAAAGAGCTAGCCTGGAAAGCTGTTGCTCAGCCTCATCTGCCCATGGCACTGCTCGCACAGAGGCACAGAGACTGGGGCTGCTTGCTTGTCTTGCCACCTCAAACTTCAAACGTACCTCTGGGGGTCCGTGCCAGGCGTATCCGGCAGCCCTGCTCCCAAAATGCGAACGTCTGCAGATAGCTCGCAGCCATAAAGAGCTAGCCTGGAAAGCTGTTGCTCAGCCTCATGTGCCCATGGCACTGCTCGCACAGAGGCACAGAGACTGGGGCTGCTTGCTTGTCTTGCCATCTCAAGCTTCAAACATACCTCTGGGGGTCCGTGCCGGGCGGCTCCGGCAGCCCTGCTCTGAAAATGCGAACGTCTGCAGATAGCTCGCAGCCAGAAAGAGCTAGCCTGGAAAGCTGTTGCTCAGCCTCATCTGCCCATGGCACTGCTCGCACAGAGGCACAGAGACTGGGGCTGCTTGCTTGTCTTGCCACCTCAAACTTCCAACGTACCTCTGGGGGTCCGTGCCGGGCGCCTCCGGCAGCCCTGCTCTGAAAATGCGAACGTCTGCAGATAGCTCGCAGCCAGAAAGAGCTAGCCTGGAAAGCTGTTGCTCAGCCTCATGTGCCCATGGCACTGCTCGCACAGAGGCACAGAGACTGGGGCTGCTTGCTTGTCTTGCCACCTCAAACTTCAAACGTACCTCTGGGGGTCCGTGCCGGGCGCCGCCGGCAGCCCTGCTCCCAAAATGCGAACGTCTGCAAATAGCTCGAAGGCAGAAAGAGCTAGCCTGGAAAGCTGTTGCTCAGCCTCATGTGCCCATGGCACTGCTCGCACAGAGGCACAGAGACTGGGGCTGCTTGCTTGTCTTGCCACCTCAAACTTCCAACGTACCTCTGGGGGTCCGTGCCGGGCGTCTCCGGCAGCCCTGCTCTGAAAACGTGAACGTCTGCAGATAGCTCGCAGCCAGAAAGAGCTAGCCTGGAAAGCTGTTGCTCAGCCTCATCTGCCCATGGCACTGCTCGCACAGAGGCACAGAGACTGGGGCTGCTGGCTTGTCTTGCCACCTCAAACTTCAAACGTAGCTGTGGGGGTCCGTGCCTGGTGACTCCGGCAGCCCTGCTCCCAAAATGCGAACGTCTGCAGATAGCTCGCAGCCAGAAAGAGCTAGCCTGGAAAGCTGTTGCTCGGCCTCATCTGCCCATGGCACTGCTCGCACAGAGGCACAGAGACTGGGGCTGCTTGCTTGTCTTGCCACCTCAAACTTCAAACGTACCTCTGGGGGTCCGTGCCGGGCATCTCCAGCACTCCTGCTCCCAAAATGCGAACGTCTGCAGATAGCTCGCAGCCAGAAAGAGCTAGCCTGGAAAGCTGTTGCTCAGCCTCATCTGCCCATGGCACTGCTCGCACAGAGGCACAGAGACTGGGGCTGCTTGCTTGTCTTGCCACCTCAAACTTCCAACGTATCTCTGAGGGTCCGTGCCGGGCGTCTCCGGCAGCCCTGCTCCCAAAATGCGAACGTCTGCAGATCGCTCGCAGCCAGAAAGAGCTAGCCTGGAAAGCTGTTGCTCAGCCTCATCTGCCCATGGCACTGCTTGCACAGAGGCACAGAGACTGGGGCTGCTTGCTTGTCTTGCCACCTCAAACTTCCAACGTACCTCTGGGGGCCCATGCCGGGCATCTCCGGCAGCCCTGCTCCGAAAATGCGAACGTCTGCAGATAGCTCGCAGCCAGAAAGAGCTAGCCTGGAAAGCTGTTGCTCAGCCTCATCTGCCCATGGCACTGCTCGCACAGAGGCACAGAGACTGGGGCTGCTTGCTTGTCTTGCCACCTCAAACTTCAAACGTACCTCTGGGGGTCCGTGCCGGTCGCCTCCGGCAGCCCTGCTCCCAAAATGCAAACGTCTGCAGATAGCTCGCAGCCAGAAAGAGCTAGCCTGGAAAGCTGTTGCTCAGCCTCATCTGCCCATGGCACTGCTCGCACAGAGGCACAGAGACTGGGGCTGCTTGCTTGTCTTGCCACCTCAAACTTCAAACGTACCTCTGGGGGTCCGTGCCGGGCGCCTCCGGCAGCCCTGCTCCGAACATGCGAACGTCTGCAGATAGCTCGCAGCCAGAAAGAGCTAGCCTGGAAAGCTGTTGCTCAGCCTCATCTGCCCATGGCACTGCTCGCACAGAGGCACAGAGACTGGGGCTGCTGGCTTGTCTTGCCACCTCAAACTTCAAACGTAGCTGTGGGGGTCCGTGCCTGGTGACTCCGGCAGCCCTGCTCCCAAAATGCGAACGTCTGCGGATAGCTCGCAGCCAGAAAGAGCTAGCCTGGAAAGCTGTTGCTCAGCCTCATCTGCCCATGGCACTGCTCGCACAGAGGCACAGAGACTGGGGCTGCTTGCTTGTCTTGCCACCTCAAACTTCAAGCGTACCTCTGGGGGTCCGTGCCGGGCGTCTCCAGCAGCCCTGCTCCAAAAATGCGAACGTCTGCAGATAGCTCGCAGCCAGAAAGAGCTAGCCTGGAAAGCTGTTGCTCAGCCTCATCTGCCCATGGCACTGCTCACACAGAGGCACAGAGACTGGGGCTGCTTGCTTGTCTTGCCACCTCAAACTTCAAACGTACCTCTGGGGGTCCGTGCCGGGCATCTCCAGCACTCCTGCTCCCAAAATGCGAACGTCTGCAGATAGCTCGCAGCCAGAAAGAGCTAGCCTGGAAAGCTGTTGCTCAGCCTCATCTGCCCATGGCACTGCTCGCACAGAGGCACAGAGACTGGGGCTGCTTGCTTGTCTTGCCACCTCAAACTTCAAACGTACCTCTGGGGATCCGTGCCGGGCGTCTCCGGCAGCCCTGCTCTGAAAACGCGAACGTCTGCAGATAGCTCGCAGGCAGAAAGAGCTAGCCTGGAAAGCTGTTGCTCAGCCTCATCTGCCCATGGCACTGCTCGCACAGAGGCACAGAGACTGGGGCTGCTTGCTTGTCTTGCCACCTCAAACTTCAAACGTACCTCTGGTGGTCCGTGCGGGGCGTCTCCGACAGCCCTGCTCTAAAAATGCGAACGTCTGCAGATAGCTCGCGGGCATAAAGAGCTAGCCTGGAAAGCTGTTGCTCAGCCTCATCTGCCCATGGCACTGCTCGCACAGAGGCACAGAGATTGGGGCTGCTTGCTTGTCTTGCCACCTCAAACTTGAAACGTACCTCTGGGGATCCGTGCCGGGCATCTCCGGCAGCCCTGCTCTGAAAACGCGAACGTCTGCAGATAGCTCGCAGCCAGAAAGAGCTAGCCTGGAAAGCTGTTGCTCAGCCTCATGTGCCCATGGCACTGCTCGCACAGAGGCACAGAGACTGGGGCTGCCTGCTTGTCTTGCCACCTCAAACTTCAAACGTACCTCTCGGGGTCCGTGCTGGGCGTCTCCGGCAGCCCTGCTCCCAAAATGCGAACGTCTGCAGATAGCTCGCGGGCAGAAAGAGCTAGCCTGGAAAGCTGTTGCTCAGCCTCATCTGCCCATGGCACTGCTCGCACAGAGGCACAGAGACTGGGGCTGCTTGCTTGTCTTGCCACCTCAAACTTCAAACGTACCTCTGGTGGTCCGTGCCAGGCGTCTCCGGCAGCCCTGCTCCCAAAATGCGAACGTCTGCAGATAGCTCGAAGGCAGAAAGATCTAGCCTGGAAAGCTGTTGCTCAGCCTCATGTGCCCATGGCACTGCTCGCACAGAGGCACAGAGACTGGGGCTGCTTGCTTGTCTTGCCACCTCAAACTTCCAACGTATCTCTGAGGGTCCGTGCCGGGCGTCTCCGACAGCCCTGCTCCCAAAATGCGAACGTCTGCAGATCGCTCGCAGCCAGAAAGAGCTAGCCTGGAAAGCTGTTGCTCAGCCTCATCTGCCCATGGCACTGCTCGCACAGAGGCACAGAGACTGGGGCTGCTTGCTTGTCTTGCCACCTCAAACTTCCAACGTACCTCTGGGGATCCGTGCCGGGCGTCTCCGGCAGCCCTGCTCTGAAAACGCGAACGTCTGCAGATAGCTCGCAGGCAGAAAGAGGTAGCCTGGAAAGCTGTTGCTCAGCCTCATCTGCCCATGGCACTGCTCGCACAGAGGCACAGAGACTGGGGCTGCTTGCTTGTCTTGCCACCTCAAACTTCAAACGTACCTCTGGGGGTCCGTGCCGGGCGTCTCCGACAGCCCTGCTCTAAAAATGCGAACGACTGCACATAGCTCGCAGTCATAAAGAGCTAGCCTGGAAAGCTGTTGCTCAGCCTCATGTGCCCATGGCACTGCTCGCACAGAGGCACAGAGACTGGGGCTGCTTGCTTGTCTTGCCACCTCAAACTTCCAACGTACCTCTGGGGGTCCGTGCCGGGCGTCTCCGGCAGCCCTGCTCCCAAAATGCGAACGTCTGCAGATCGCTCGCAGCCAGAAAGAGCTAGCCTGGAAAGCTGTTGCTCAGCCTCATCTGCCCATGGCACTGCTCGCACAGAGGCACAGAGACTGGGGCTGCTTGCTTGTCTTGCCACCTCAAACTTCCAACGTACCTCTGGGGGCCCATGCCGGGCATCTCCGGCAGCCCTGCTCCGAAAATGCGAACGTCTGCAGATAGCTCGCAGCCAGAAAGAGCTAGCCTGGAAAGCTGTTGCTCAGCCTCATGTGCCCATGGCACTGCTCGCACAGAGGCACAGAGACTGGGGCTGCTTGCTTGTCTTGCCACCTCAAACTTCAAACGTACCTCTGGGGGTCCATGCCGGGCATCTCCGGCAGCCCTGCTCCCAAAATGCGAACGTCTGCAGATAGCTCGCAGCCATAAAGACCTAGCCTGGAAAGCTGTTGCTCAGCCTCATCTGCCCATGGCACTGCTCGCACAGAGGCACAGAGACTGGGGCTGCTTGCTTGTCTTGCAACCTCAAACTTCAAGCGTACCTCTGGGGGTCCGTGCCAGGCGTCTCCGGCAGCCCTGCTCCCAAAATGCGAACGTCTGCAGATAGCTCGCAGCCAGAAAGAGCTAGCCTGGAAAGCTGTTGCTCAGCCTCATCTGCCCATGGCACTGCTCGCACAGAGGCACAGAGACTGGGGCTGCTTGCTTGTCTTACCACCTCAAACTTCAAACGTACCTCTGGGGGTCCGTGCCGGTCGCCTCCGGCAGCCCTGCTCCCAAAATGCGAACGTCTGCAGATAGCTCGCAGGCGGAAAGAGCTAGCCTGGAAAGCTGTACTCAGCCTCATCTGCCCATGGCACTGCTCGCACAGAGGCACAGAGACTGGGGCTGCTTGCTTGTCTTGCCACCTCAAACTTCAAACGTACCTCTGGTGGTCCGTGCCAGGCGTCTCCGGCAGCCCTGCTCCCAAAATGCGAACGTCTGCAGATAGCTCGCAGCCATAAAGAGCTAGCCTGGAAAGCTGTTGCTCAGCCTCATGTGCCCATGGCACTGCTCGCACAGAGGCACAGAGACTGGGGCTGCTTGCTTGTCTTGCCATCTCAAGCTTCAAACATACCTCTGGGGGTCCCTGCCGGGCGGCTCCGGCAGCCCTGCTCTGAAAATGCGAACGTCTGCAGATAGCTCACAACCAGAAAGAGCTAGCCTGGAAAGCTGTTGCTCAGCCTCATCTGCCCATGGCACTGCTCGCACAGAGGCACAGAGACTGGGGCTGCTTGCTTGTCTTGCCACCTCAAACTTCAAACGTACCTCTGGGGGTCCGTGCCGGGCGCCTCCGGCAGCCCTGCTCCCAAAATGCGAACGACTGCACATAGCTCGCAGTCATAAAGAGCTAGCCTGGAAAGCTGTTGCTCAGCCTCATGTGCCCATGGCACTGCTCGCACAGAGGCACAGAGACTGGGGCTGCTTGCTTGTCTTGCCACCTCAAACTTCAAACGTACCTCTGGGGGTCCGTGCCGGGCGCCGCCGGCAGCCCTGCTCCCAAAATGCGAACGTCTGCAGATAGCTCGAAGGCAGAAAGATCTAGCCTGGAAAGCTGTTGCTCAGCCTCATGTGCCCATGGCACTGCTCGCACAGAGGCACAGAGACTGGGGCTGCTTGCTTGTCTTGCCACCTCAAACTTCCAACGTATCTCTGAGGGTCCGTGCCGGGCGTCTCCGGCAGCCCTGCTCCCAAAATGCGAACGTCTGCAGATCGCACGCAGCCAGAAAGAGCTAGCCTGGAAAGCTGTTGCTCAGCCTCATCTGCCCATGGCACTGCTCGCACAGAGGCACAGAGACTGGGGCTGCTTGCTTGTCTTGCCACCTCAAACTTGAAACGTACCTCTGGGGATCCGTGCCGGGCGTCTCCGGCAGCCCTGCTCTGAAAACGCGAACGTCTGCAGATAGCTCACAGCCAGAAAGAGCTAGCCTGGAAAGCTGTTGCTCAGCCTCATCTGCCCATGGCACTGCTCGCACAGAGGCACAGAGACTGGGGCTGCTTGCTTGTCTTGCCACCTCAAACTTCAAACGTACCTCTGGGGGTCCGTGCGGGGCGTCTCCGACAGCCCTACTCTAAAAATGCGAACGACTGCACATAGCTCGCAGTCATAAAGAGCTAGCCTGGAAAGCTGTTGCTCAGCCTCATGTGCCCATGGCACTGCTCGCACAGAGGCACAGAGACTGGGGCTGCTTGCTTGTCTTGCCACCTCAAACTTCAAACGTACCTCTGGGGGTCCGTGCCGAGCGCCGCCGGCAGCCCTGCTCCCAAAATGCGAACGTCTACGGATAGCTCGAAGGCAGAAAGAGCTAGCCTGGAAAGCTGTTGCTCAGCCTCATGTGCCCATGGCACTGCTCGCACAGAGGCACAGAGACTGGGGCTGCTTGCTTGTCTTGCCACCTCAAACTTCCAACGTACCTCTGGGGGTCCGTGCCGGGCGTCTCCGGCAGCCCTGCTCTGAAAACGCGAACGTCTGCAGATAGCTCGCAGCCAGAAAGAGCTAGCCTGGAAAGTTGTTGCTCAGCCTCATCTGCCCATGGCACTGCTCGCACAGAGGCACAGAGACTGGGGCTGCTTGCTTGTCTTGCCACCTCAAACTTCCAACGTATCTCTGAGGGTCCGTGCCGGGCGTCTCCGGCAGCCCTGCTCCCAAAATGCGAACGTCTGCAGATCGCTCGCAGCCAGAAAGAGCTAGCCTGGAAAGCTGTTGCTCAGCCTCATCTGCCCATGGCACTGCTCGCACAGAGGCACAGAGACTGGGGCTGCTTGCTTGTCTTGCCACCTCAAACTTCCAACGTACCTCTGGGGGCCCATGCCGGGCATCTCCGGCAGCCCTGCTCCGAAAATGCGAACGTCTGCAGATAGCTCGCAGCCAGAAAGAGCTAGCCTGGAAAGCTGTTGCTCAGCCTCATCTGCCCATGGCACTGCTCGCACAGAGGCACAGAGACTGGGGCTGCTTGCTTGTCTTGCCACCTCAAACTTCAAGCGTACCTCTGGGGGTCCGTGCCAGGCGTCTCCGGCAGCCCTGCTCCCAAAATGCGAACGTCTGCAGATAGCTCGCAGCCAGAAAGAGCTAGCCTGGAAAGCTGTTGCTCAGCCTCATCTGCCCATGGCACTGCTCGCACAGAGGCACAGAGACTGGGGCTGCTTGCTTGTCTTGCCACCTCAAACTTCAAACGTACCTCTGGGGGTCCGTGCCGGGCGCCTCCGGCAGCCCTGCTCCCAAAATGCGAACGTCTGCAGATAGCTCGCAGCCAGAAAGATCTAGCCTGGAAAGCTGTTGCTCAGCCTCATCTGCCCATGGCACTGCTCGCACAGAGGCACAGAGACTGGGGCTGCTTGCTTGTCTTGCCACCTCAAACTTCAAACGTACCTCTGGGGGTCCGTGCCGGGCGCCTCCGGCAGCCCTGCTCCGAACATGCGAACGTCTGCAGATAGCTCGCAGCCAGAAAGAGCTAGCCTGGAAAGCTGTTGCTCAGCCTCATCTGCCCATGGCACTGCTCGCACAGAGGCACAGAGACTGGGGCTGCTGGCTTGTCTTGCCACCTCAAACTTCAAACGTAGCTGTGGGGGTCCGTGCCTGGTGACTCCGGCAGCCCTGCTCCCAAAATGCGAACGTCTGCAGATAGCTCGCAGCCATAAAGAGCTAGCCTGGAAAGCTGTTGCTCAGCCTCATCTGCCCATGGCACTGCTCACACAGAGGCACAGAGACTGGGGCTGCTTGCTTGTCTTGCCACCTCAAACTTCAAGCGTACCTCTGGGGGTCCGTGCCGGGCGTCTCCAGCAGCCCTGCTCCCAAAATGCGAACGTCTGCAGATAGCTCGCAGCCAGAAAGAGCTAGCCTGGAAAGCTGTTGCTCAGCCTCATCTGCCCATGGCACTGCTCACACAGAGGCACAGAGACTGGGGCTGCTTGCTTGTCTTGCCACCTCAAACTTCAAACGTACCTCTGGGGGTCCGTGCCGGGCATCTCCAGCACTCCTGCTCCCAAAATGCGAACGTCTGCAGATAGCTCGCAGCCAGAAAGAGCTAGCCTGGAAAGCTGTTGCTCAGCCTCATCTACCCATGGCACTGCTCGCACAGAGGCACAGAGACTGGGGCTGCTTGCTTGTCTTGCCACCTCAAACTTCAAACGTACCTCTGGGGGTCCATGCCGGGCATCTCCGGCAGCCCTGCTCCCAAAATGCGAACGTCTGCAGATAGCTCGCAGCCATAAAGAGCTAGCCTGGAAAGCTGTTGCTCAGCCTCATCTGCCCATGGCACTGCTCGCACAGAGGCACAGAGACTGGGGCTGCTTGCTTGTCTTGCCACCTCAAACTTCAAGCGTACCTCTGGGGGTCCGTGCCGGGCGTCTCCAGCAGCCCTGCTCCCAAAATGCGAACGTCTGCAGATAGCTCGCAGCCAGAAAGAGCTAGCCTGGAAAGCTGTTGCTCAGCCTCATCTGCCCATGGCACTGCTCGCACAGAGGCACAGAGACTGGGGCTGCTTGCTTGTCTTGCCACCTCAAACTTCAAACGTACCTCTGGGGGTCCGTGCCGGGCATCTCCAGCACTCCTGCTCCCAAAATGCGAACGTCTGCAGATAGCTCGCAGCCAGAAAGAGCTAGCCTGGAAAGCTGTTGCTCAGCCTCATCTACCCATGGCACTGCTCGCACAGAGGCACAGAGACTGGGGCTGCTTGCTTGTCTTGCCACCTCAAACTTCAAACGTACCTCTGGGGGTCCATGCCGGGCATCTCCGGCAGCCCTGCTCCCAAAATGCGAACGTCTGCAGATAGCTCGCAGCCATAAAGAGCTAGCCTGGAAAGCTGTTGCTCAGCCTCATCTGCCCATGGCACTGCTCGCACAGAGGCACAGAGACTGGGGCTGCTTGCTTGTCTTGCCACCTGAAACTTCAAGCGTACCTCTGGGGGTCCGTGCGGGGCGTCTCCGACAGCCCTGCTCCCAAAATGCGAACGTCTGCAGATAGCTCGCAGCCAGAAAGAGCTAGCCTGGAAAGCTGTTGCTCAGCCTCATCTGCCCATGGCACTGCTCGCACAGAGGCACAGAGACTGGGGCTGCTTGCTTGTCTTACCACCTCAAACTTCAAACGTACCTCTGGGGGTCCGTGCCAGGCGTCTCCGGCAGCCCTGCTACCAAAATGCGAACATCTGCAGATAGCTCGCAGCCAGAAAGATCTAGCCTGGAAAGCTGTTGCTCAGCCTCATCTGCCCATGGCACTGCTCGCACAGAGGCACAGAGACTGGGGCTGCTTGCTTGTCTTGCCACCTCAAACTTCCAACGTACCTCTGGGGGTCCGTGCCGGGCGCCTCCGGCAGCCCTGCTCCCAAAATGCAAACGTCTGCAGATAGCTCGCAGGCAGAAAGAGCTAGCCTGGAAAGCTGTTGCTCAGCCTCATCTGCCCATGGCACTGCTCGCACAGAGGCACAGAGACTGGGGCTGCTTGCTTGTCTTGCCACCTCAAACTTCAAACGTACCTCTGGGGGTCCATGCCGGGCGTCTCCGGCAGCCCTGCTCCGAAAATGGAAACGTCTGCGGATAGCTCGCAGCCAGAAAGATCTAGCCTGGAAAGCTGTTGCTCAGCCTCATCTGCCCATGGCACTGCTCGCACAGAGGCACAGAGACTGGGGCTGCTTGCTTGTCTTGCCACCTCAAACTTCCAACGTACCTCTGGGGGTCCGTGCCGGTCGCCTCCGGCAGCCCTGCTCCCAAAATGCGAACGTCTGCAGATAGCTCGCAGCCAGAAAGAGCTAGCCTGGAAAGCTGTTGCTCAGCCTCATCTGCCCATGGCACTGCTCGCACAGAGGCACAGAGACTGGGGCTGCTTGCTTGTCTTGCCACCTCAAACTTCAAACGTACCTCTGGGGGTCCGTGCCGGTCGCCTCCGGCAGCCCTGCTCCCAAAATGCAAACGTCTGCAGATAGCTCACAGCCAGAAAGAGCTAGCCTGGAAAGCTGTTGCTCAGCCTCATCTGCCCATGGCACTGCTCGCACAGAGGCACAGAGACTGGGGCTGCTTGCTTGTCTTGCCACCTCAAACTTCAAACGTACCTCTGGGGGTCCGTGCCGGGCGCCGCCGGCAGCCCTGCTCCCAAAATGCGAACGTCTGCAGATAGCTCGAAGGCAGAAAGAGCTAGCCTGGAAAGCTGTTGCTCAGCCTCATCTGCCCATGGCACTGCTCGCACAGAGGCACAGAGACTGGGGCTGCTTGCTTGTCTTGCCACCTCAAACTTCAAACTTACCTCTGAGGGTCCGTGCCGGGCGTCTCCGGCAGCCCTGCTCTGAAAACGTGAACGTTTGCAGATAGCTCGCAGCCAGAAAGAGCTAGCCTGGAAAGCTGTTGCTCAGCCTCATCTGCCCATGGCACTGCTCGCACAGAGGCACAGAGACTGGGGCTGCTTGCTTGTCTTGCCACCTCAAACTTCAAACGTACCTCTGGGGGTCCGTGCGGGGCGTCTCCGACAGCCCTGCTCTAAAAATGCGAACGTCTGCAGATAGCTCGCGGGCAGAAAGAGCTAGCCTGGAAAGCTGTTGCTCAGCCTCATCTGCCCATGGCACTGCTCGCACAGAGGCACAGAGACTGGGGCTGCTTGCTTGTCTTGCCACCTCAAACTTCAAACGTACCTCTGGGGGTCCATGCCGGGCATCTCCGGCAGCCCTGCTC
Source organism: Opisthocomus hoazin (assembly GCF_030867145.1). Lineage (NCBI taxonomy): Eukaryota > Metazoa > Chordata > Aves > Opisthocomiformes > Opisthocomidae > Opisthocomus > Opisthocomus hoazin. Next base: position 3,601,501 of record NC_134443.1, read on the forward strand.
CCAAAATGCGAACGTCTGCAGATAGCTCGCAGCCAGAAAGAGCTAGCCTGGAAAGCTGTTGCTCAGCCTCATCTGCCCATGGCACTGCTCGCACAGAGGCACAGAGACTGGGGCTGCTTGCTTGTCTTGCCACCTCAAACTTCAAGCGTACCTCTGGGGGTCCGTGCGGGGCGTCTCCGACAGCCCTGCTCCCAAAATGCGAACGTATGCAGATAGCTCGCAGCCAGAAAGAGCTAGCCTGGAAAGCTGTTGCTCAGCCTCATCTGCCCATGGCACTGCTCGCACAGAGGCACAGAGACTGGGGCTGCTTGCTTGTCTTACCACCTCAAACTTCAAACGTACCTCTGGGGGTCCGTGCCAGGCGTCTCCGGCAGCCCTGCTCCCAAAATGCGAACATCTGCAGATAGCTCGCAGCCAGAAAGATCTAGCCTGGAAAGCTGTTGCTCAGCCTCATCTGCCCATAGCACTGCTCGCACAGAGGCACAGAGACTGGGGCTGCTTGCTTGTCTTGCCACCTCAAACTTCCAACGTACCTCTGGGGGTCCGTGCCGGGCGCCTCCGGCAGCCCTGCTCCCAAAATGCAAACGTCTGCAGATAGCTCGCAGGCAGAAAGAGCTAGCCTGGAAAGCTGTTGCTCAGCCTCATCTGCCCATGGCACTGCTCGCACAGAGGCACAGAGACTGGGGCTGCTTGCTTGTCTTGCCACCTCAAACTTCAAACGTACCTCTGGGGGTCCGTGCCGGGCGCCTCCGGCAGCCCTGCTCCCAAAATGCGAACGTCTGCAGATAGCTCGCAGCCAGAAAGAGCTAGCCTGGAAAGCTGTTGCTCAGCCTCATCTGCCCATGGCACTGCTCGCACAGAGGCACAGAGACTGGGGCTGCTTGCTTGTCTTGCCACCTCAAACTTCAAACTTACCTCTGAGGGTCCGTGCCGGGCGTCTCCGGCAGCCCTGCTCTGAAAACGTGAACGTTTGCAGATAGCTCGCAGCCAGAAAGAGCTAGCCTGGAAAGCTGTTGCTCAGCCTCATCTGCCCATGGCACTGCTCGCACAGAGGCACAGAGACTGGGGCTGCTTGCTTGTCTTGCCACCTCAAACTTCAAACGTACCTCTGGGGGTCCGTGCGGGGCGTCTCCGACAGCCCTGCTCTAAAAATGCGAACGTCTGCAGATAGCTCGCGGGCAGAAAGAGCTAGCCTGGAAAGCTGTTGCTCAGCCTCATCTGCCCATGGCACTGCTCGCACAGAGGCACAGAGACTGGGGCTGCTTGCTTGTCTTGCCACCTCAAACTTCAAACGTACCTCTGGGGGTCCATGCCGGGCATCTCCGGCAGCCCTGCTCCCAAAATGCGAACGTCTGCAGATAGCTCGCAGCCATAAAGAGCTAGCCTGGAAAGCTGTTGCTCAGCCTCATCTGCCCATGGCACTGCTCGCACAGAGGCACAGAGACTGGGGCTGCTTGCTTGTCTTACCACCTCAAACTTCAAACGTACCTCTGGGGGTCCGTGCCAGGCGTCTCCGGCAGCCCTGCTACCAAAATGCGAACATCTGCAGATAGCTCGCAGCCAGAAAGATCTAGCCTGGAAAGCTGTTGCTCAGCCTCATCTGCCCATGGCACTGCTCGCACAGAGGCACAGAGACTGGGGCTGCTTGCTTGTCTTGCCACCTCAAACTTCCAACGTACCTCTCGGGGTCCGTGCCGGGCGCCTCCGGCAGCCCTGCTCCCAAAATGCAAACGTCTGCAGATAGCTCGCAGCCAGAAAGAGCTAGCCTGGAAAGCTGTTGCTCAGCCTCATCTGCCCATGGCACTGCTCGCACAGAGGCACAGAGACTGGGGCTGCTTGCTTGTCTTGCCACCTCAAACTTCAAACGTACCTCTGGGGGTCCGTGCGGGGCGTCTCCGACAGCCCTGCTCTAAAAATGCGAACGTCTGCAGATAGCTCGCGGGCAGAAAGAGCTAGCCTGGAAAGCTGTTGCTCAGCCTCATCTGCCCATGGCACTGCTCGCACAGAGGCACAGAGACTGGGGCTGCTTGCTTGTCTTGCCACCTCAAACTTCAAACGTACCTCTGGGGGTCCATGCCGGGCATCTCCGGCAGCCCTGCTCCCAAAATGCGAACGTCTGCAGATAGCTCGCAGCCATAAAGAGCTAGCCTGGAAAGCTGTTGCTCAGCCTCATCTACCCATGGCACTGCTCGCACAGAGGCACAGAGACTGGGGCTGCTTGCTTGTCTTGCCACCTCAAACTTCAAGCGTACCTCTGGGGGTCCGTGCGGGGCGTCTCCGACAGCCCTGCTCCCAAAATGCGAACGTCTGCAGATCGCTCGCAGCCAGAAAGAGCTAGCCTGGAAAGCTGTTGCTCAGCCTCATCTGCCCATGGCACTGCTGGCACAGAGGCACAGAGACTGGGGCTGCTTGCTTGTCTTACCACCTCAAACTTCAAACGTACCTCTGGGGGTCCGTGCCAGGCGTCTCCGGCAGCCCTGCTACCAAAATGCGAACATCTGCAGATAGCTCGCAGCCAGAAAGATCTAGCCTGGAAAGCTGTTGCTCAGCCTCATCTGCCCATGGCACTGCTCGCACAGAGGCACAGAGACTGGGGCTGCTTGCTTGTCTTGCCACCTCAAACTTCCAACGTACCTCTGGGGGTCCGTGCCGGGCGCCTCCGGCAGCCCTGCTCCCAAAATGCAAACGTCTGCAGATAGCTCGCAGGCAGAAAGAGCTAGCCTGGAAAGCTGTTGCTCAGCCTCATCTGCCCATGGCACTGCTCGCACAGAGGCACAGAGACTGGGGCTGCTTGCTTGTCTTGCCACCTCAAACTTCAAACGTACCTCTGGGGGTCCGTGCCGGGCGTCTCCGGCAGCCCTGCTCTGAAAACGCGAACGTCTGCAGATAGCTCGCAGCCAGAAAGAGCTAGCCTTGAAAGTTGTTGCTCAGCCTCATCTGCCCATCGCACTGCTCGCACAGAGGCACAGAGACTGGGGCTGCTTGCTTGTCTTGCCACCTCAAACTTCCAACGTATCTCTGAGGGTCCGTGCTGGGCGTCTCCGGCAGCCCTGCTCCCAAAATGCGAACGTCTGCAGATAGCTCGCAGCCAGAAAGAGCTAGCCTGGAAAGCTGTTGCTCAGCCTCATCTGCCCATGGCACTGCTCGCACAGAGGCTGGGGCTGCTTGCTTGTCTTGCCACCTCAAACTTCCAACGTATCTCTGAGGGTCCGTGCCGGGCGTCTCCGGCAGCCCTGCTCCGAAAACGTGAACGTCTGCAGATAGCTCGCAGCCATAAAGAGCTAGCCTGGAAAGCTGTTGCTCAGCCTCATCTGCCCATGGCACTGCTCGCACAGAGGCACAGAGACTGGGGCTGCTTGCTTGTCTTGCCACCTCAAACTTCAAACGTACCTCTGGGGGTCCGTGCGGGGCGTCTCCGACAGCCCTGCTCTAAAAATGCGAACGTCTGCAGATAGCTCGCAGCCAGAAAGAGCTAGCCTGGAAAGCTGTTGCTCAGCCTCATCTGCCCATGGCACTGCTCGCACAGAGGCACAGAGACTGGGGCTGCTTGCTTGTCTTGCCACCTCAAACTTGAAACGTACCTCTGGGGATCCGTGCCGGGCGTCTCCGGCAGCCCTGCTCTGAAAACGCGAACGTCTGCAGATAGCTTGCAGCCAGAAAGAGCTAGCCTGGAAAGCTGTTGCTCAGCCTCATCTGCCCATGGCACTGCTCGCACAGAGGCACAGAGACTGGGGCTGCTTGCTTGTCTTGCCACCTCAAACTTCAAGCGTACCTCTGGGGGTCCGTGCCAGGCGTCTCCGGCAGCCCTGCTCCCAAAATGCGAACGTCTGCAGATAGCTCGCAGGCAGAAAGAGCTAGCCTGGAAAGCTGTTGCTCAGCCTCATCTGCCCATGGCACTGCTCGCACAGAGGCACAGAGACTGGGGCTGCTTGCTTGTCTTGCCACCTCAAACTTCAAACGTACCTCTGGGGATCCATGCCGGGCATCTCCGACAGCCCTGCTCCCAAAATGCGAACGTCTGCAGATAGCTCGCAGCCATAAAGAGCTAGCCTGGAAAGCTGTTGCTCAGCCTCATCTGCCCATGGCACTGCTCACACAGAGGCACAGAGACTGGGGCTGCTTGCTTGTCTTGCCACCTCAAACTTCAAACGTACCTCTGGGGGTCCGTGCGGGGCGTCTCCGACAGCCCTGCTCCCAAAATGCGAACGTCTGCAGATAGCTCGCAGCCAGAAAGAGCTAGCCTGGAAAGCTGTTGCTCAGCCTCATCTGCCCATGGCACTGCTCGCACAGAGGCACAGAGACTGGGGCTGCTTGCTTGTCTTACCACCTCAAACTTCAAACGTACCTCTGGGGGTCCGTGCCAGGCGTCTCCGGCAGCCCTGCTACCAAAATGCGAACATCTGCAGATAGCTCGCAGCCAGAAAGATCTAGCCTGGAAAGCTGTTGCTCAGCCTCATCTGCCCATGGCACTGCTCACACAGAGGCACAGAGACTGGGGCTGCTTGCTTGTCTTGCCACCTCAAACTTCCAACGTACCTCTGAGGGTCCGTGCCGGGCGCCTCCGGCAGCCCTGCTCCCAAAATGCAAACGTCTGCAGATAGCTCGCAGGCAGAAAGAGCTAGCCTGGAAAGCTGTTGCTCAGCCTCATCTGCCCATGGCACTGCTCGCACAGAGGCACAGAGACTGGGGCTGCTTGCTTGTCTTGCCACCTCAAACTTCAAACGTACCTCTGGGGGTCCATGCCGGGCGTCTCCGGCAGCCCTGCTCCGAAAATGGAAACGTCTGCGGATAGCTCGCAGCCAGAAAGATCTAGCCTGGAAAGCTGTTGCTCAGCCTCATCTGCCCATGGCACTGCTCGCACAGAGGCACAGAGACTGGGGCTGCTTGCTTGTCTTGCCACCTCAAACTTCAAACGTACCTCTGGGGGTCCGTGCCAGGCGTCTCCGACAGCCCTGCTCCCAAAATGCGAACGTCTGCAGATAGCTCGCAGCCAGAAAGAGCTAGCCTGGAAAGCTGTTGCTCAGCCTCATCTGCCCATGGCACTGCTCGCACAGAGGCACAGAGACTGGGGCTGCTTGCTTGTCTTACCACCTCAAACTTCAAACGTACCTCTGGGGGTCCGTGCCAGGCGTCTCCGGCAGCCCTGCTACCAAAATGCGAACATCTGCAGATAGCTCGCAGCCAGAAAGATCTAGCCTGGAAAGCTGTTGCTCAGCCTCATCTGCCCATGGCACTGCTCACACAGAGGCACAGAGACTGGGGCTGCTTGCTTGTCTTGCCACCTCAAACTTCCAACGTACCTCTGGGGGTCCGTGCCGGGCGCCTCCGGCAGCCCTGCTCCCAAAATGCAAACGTCTGCAGATAGCTCGCAGGCAGAAAGAGCTAGCCTGGAAAGCTGTTGCTCAGCCTCATCTGCCCATGGCACTGCTCGCACAGAGGCACAGAGACTGGGGCTGCTTGCTTGTCTTGCCACCTCAAACTTCAAACGTACCTCTGGGGGTCCATGCCGGGCGTCTCCGGCAGCCCTGCTCCGAAAATGGAAACGTCTGCGGATAGCTCGCAGCCAGAAAGATCTAGCCTGGAAAGCTGTTGCTCAGCCTCATCTGCCCATGGCACTGCTCGCACAGAGGCACAGAGACTGGGGCTGCTTGCTTGTCTTGCCACCTCAAACTTCAAACGTACCTCTGAGGGTCCGTGCCGGGCGTCTCCGGCAGCCCTGCTCTGAAAACGTGAACGTTTGCAGATAGCTCGCAGCCAGAAAGAGCTAGCCTGGAAAGCTGTTGCTCAGCCTCATCTGCCCATGGCACTGCTCGCACAGAGGCACACAGACTGGGGCTGCTTGCTTGTCTTGCCACCTCAAACTTCAAACGTACCTCTGGGGGTCCGCGCGGGGCGTCTCCGACAGCCCTGCTCTAAAAATGCGAACGTCTGCAGATAGCTCGCGGGCAGAAAGAGCTAGCCTGGAAAGCTGTTGCTCAGCCTCATCTGCCCATGGCACTGCTCGCACAGAGGCACAGAGACTGGGGCTACTTGCTTGTCTTGCCACCTCAAACTTCAAACGTACGTCTGGGGGTCCGTGCCGGGCGCCTCCGGCAGCCCTGCTCCCAAAATGCGAACGACTGCACATAGCTAGCAGCCATAAAGAGCTAGCCTGGAAAGCTGTTGCTCAGCCTCATCTGCCCATGGCACTGCTCGCACAGAGGCACAGAGACTGGGGCTGCTTGCTTGTCTTGCCACCTCAAACTTCAAACTTACCTCTGAGGGTCCGTGCCGGGCGTCTCCGGCAGCCCTGCTCTGAAAACGTGAACGTTTGCAGATCGCTCGCAGCCAGAAAGAGCTAGCCTGGAAAGCTGTTGCTCAGCCTCATCTGCCCATGGCACTGCTCGCACAGAGGCACAGAGACTGGGGCTGCTTGCTTGTCTTGCCACCTCAAACTTCCAACGTACCTCTGGGGGTCCGTGCCGGGCGTCTCCGGCAGCCCTGCTCCGAAAACGTGAACGTCTGCAGATAGCTCGCAGCCAGAAAGAGCTAGCCTGGAAAGCTGTTGCTCAGCCTCATCTGCCCATGGCACTGCTCGCACAGAGGCACAGAGACTGGGGCTGCTTGCTTGTCTTGCCACCTCAAACTTCAAACGTACCTCTGGGGGTCCGTGCCAGGCGTCTCCGGCAGCCCTGCTCCCAAAATGCGAACGTCTGCAGATCGCTCGCAGCCATAAAGAGCTAGCCTGGAAAGCTGTTGCTCAGCCTCATCTGCCCATGGCACTGCTCGCACAGAGGCACAGAGACTGGGGCTGCTTGCTTGTCTTGCCACCTCAAACTTCAAACGTACCTCTCGGGGTCCGTGCCGGGCGTCTCCGGCAGCCCTGCTCTGAAAACGCGAACGTCTGCAGATAGCTCGCAGCCATAAAGAGCTAGCCTGGAAAGCTGTTGCTCAGCCTCATCTGCCCATGGCACTGCTCGCACAGAGGCACAGAGACTGGGGCTGCTTGCTTGTCTTGCCACCTCAAACTTCAAACGTACCTCTGGGGGTCCGTGTAAGGCGTCTCCGGCAGCCCTGCTCTGAAAACGCGAACGTCTGCAGATAGCTCGCAGCCAGAAAGAGCTAGCCTGGAAAGCTGTTGCTCAGCCTCATCTGCCCATGGCACTGCTCGCACAGAGGCACAGAGACTGGGGCTGCTTGCTTGTCTTGCCACCTCAAACTTCCAACGTATCTCTGAGGGTCCGTACCGGGCGTCTCCGACAGCCCTGCTCTAAAAATGCGAACGTCTGCAGATAGCTCGCAGGCAGAAAGAGCTAGCCTGGAAAGCTGTTGCTCAGCCTCATCTGCCCATGGCACTGCTCGCACAGAGGCACAGAGACTGGGGCTGCTTGCTTGTCTTGCCACCTCAAACTTGAAACGTACCTCTGGGGATCCGTGCCGGGCGTCTCCGGCAGCCCTGCTCCCAAAATGCGAACGTCTGCAGATAGCTCGCAGCCAGAAAGAGCTAGCCTGGAAAGCTGTTGCTCAGCCTCATCTGCCCATGGCACTGCTCGCACAGAGGCACAGAGACTGGGGCTGCTTGCTTGTCTTGCCACCTGAAACTTCAAACGTACCTCTGGGGGTCCGTGCCGGGCGCCTCCGGCAGCCCTGCTCCCAAAATGCGAACGACTGCACATAGCTCGCAGCCATAAAGAGCTAGCCTGGAAAGCTGTTGCTCAGCCTCATCTGCCCATGGCACTGCTCGCACAGAGGCACAGAGACTGGGGCTGCTTGCTTGTCTTGCCACCTCAAACTTCCAACGTATCTCTGAGGGTCCGTGCCGGGCGTCTCCGGCAGCCCTGCTCCCAAAATGCGAACGTCTGCAGATCGCTCGCAGGCAGAAAGAGCTAGCCTGGAAAGCTGTTGCTCAGCCTCATCTGCCCATGGCACTGCTCGCACAGAGGCACAGAGACTGGGGCTGCTTGCTTGTCTTGCCACCTCAAACTTCAAACGTACCTCTGGGGGTCCGTGCCGGGCGTCTCCGGCAGCCCTGCTCCGAAAACGTGAACGTCTGCAGATAGCTCGCGGGCAGAAAGAGCTAGCCTGGAAAGCTGTTGCTCAGCCTCATCTGCCCATGGCACTGCTCGCACAGAGGCACAGAGACTGGGGCTGCTTGCTTGTCTTGCCACCTCAAACTTCAAACGTACCTCTGGGGGTCCGTGCCAGGCGTCTCCGGCAGCCCTGCTCCCAAAATGCGAACGTCTGCAGATCGCTCGCAGCCATAAAGAGCTAGCCTGGAAAGCTGTTGCTCAGCCTCATCTGCCCATGGCACTGCTCGCACAGAGGCACAGAGACTGGGGCTGCTTGCTTGTCTTGCCACCTCAAACTTCAAACGTACCTCTCGGGGTCCGTGCCGGGCGTCTCCGGCAGCCCTGCTCTGAAAACGCGAACGTCTGCAGATAGCTCGCAGCCATAAAGAGCTAGCCTGGAAAGCTGTTGCTCAGCCTCATCTGCCCATGGCACTGCTCGCACAGAGGCACAGAGACTGGGGCTGCTTGCTTGTCTTGCCACCTCAAACTTCAAACGTACCTCTGGGGGTCCGTGTAAGGCGTCTCCGGCAGCCCTGCTCTGAAAACGCGAACGTCTGCAGATAGCTCGCAGCCAGAAAGAGCTAGCCTGGAAAGTTGTTGCTCAGCCTCATCTGCCCATGGCACTGCTCGCACAGAGGCACAGAGACTGGGGCTGCTTGCTTGTCTTGCCACCTCAAACTTCCAACGTATCTCTGAGGGTCCGTACCGGGCGTCTCCGACAGCCCTGCTCTAAAAATGCGAACGTCTGCAGATAGCTCGCGGGCAGAAAGAGCTAGCCTGGAAAGCTGTTGCTCAGCCTCATCTGCCCATGGCACTGCTCGCACAGAGGCACAGAGACTGGGGCTGCTTGCTTGTCTTGCCACCTCAAACTTGAAACGTACCTCTGGGGATCCGTGCCGGGCGTCTCCGGCAGCCCTGCTCTGAAAACGCGAACGTCTGCAGATCGCTCGCAGCCAGAAAGAGCTAGCCTGGAAAGCTGTTGCTCAGCCTCATCTGCCCATGGCACTGCTCGCACAGAGGCACAGAGACTGGGGCTGCTTGCTTGTCTTGCCACCTCAAACTTCAAACGTACCTCTGGGGGTCCGTGCCAGGCGTATCCGGCAGCCCTGCTCCCAAAATGCGAACGTCTGCAGATAGCTCGCAGCCAGAAAGAGCTAGCCTGGAAAGCTGTTGCTCAGCCTCATCTGCCCATGGCACTGCTCGCACAGAGGCACAGAGACTGGGGCTGCTTGCTTGTCTTGCCACCTCAAACTTCAAACGTACCTCTGGGGGTCCGTGCCGGGCGCCTCCGGCAGCCCTGCTCCCAAAATGCGAACGACTGCACATAGCTCGCAGCCATAAAGAGCTAGCCTGGAAAGCTGTTGCTCAGCCTCATCTGCCCATGGCACTGCTCGCACAGAGGCACAGAGACTGGGGCTGCTTGCTTGTCTTGCCACCTCAAACTTCAAACGTATCTCTGAGGGTCCGTGCCGGGCGTCTCCGGCAGCCCTCCTCCCAAAATGCGAACGTCTGCAGATAGCTCGCAGCCAGAAAGAGCTAGCCTGGAAAGCTGTTGCTCAGCCTCATCTGCCCATGGCACTGCTCGCACAGAGGCACAGAGACTGGGGCTGCTTGCTTGTCTTGCCACCTCAAACTTCCAACGTATCTCTGAGGGTCCGTGCCGGGCGTCTCCGGCAGCCCTGCTCCGAAAACGTGAACGTCTGCAGATAGCTCGCAGCCAGAAAGAGCTAGCCTGGAAAGCTGTTGCTCAGCCTCATCTGCCCATGGCACTGCTCGCACAGAGGCACAGAGACTGGGGCTGCTTGCTTGTCTTGCCACCTCAAACTTCAAACGTACCTCTGGGGGTCCGTGCCGGGCGTCTCCGGCAGCCCTGCTCTGAAAACGCGAACGTCTGCAGATAGCTCGCGGGCAGAAAGAGCTAGCCTGGAAAGCTGTTGCTCAGCCTCATCTGCCCATGGCACTGCTCGCACAGAGGCACAGAGACTGGGGCTGCTTGCTTGTCTTGCCACCTCAAACTGCCAACGTATCTCTGAGGGTCCGTGCTGGGCGTCTCCGGCAGCCCTGCTCCCAAAATGCGAACGTCTGCAGATAGCTCGCAGCCAGAAAGAGCTAGCCTGGAAAGCTGTTGCTCAGCCTCATCTGCCCATGGCACTGCTCGCACAGAGGCACAGAGACTGGGGCTGCTTGCTTGTCTTGCCACCTCAAACTTCAAACGTACCTCTGGGGGTCCGTGCCGGTCGCCTCCGGCAGCCCTGCTCTGAAAACGCGAACGTCTGCAGATAGCTCGCAGCCAGAAAGAGCTAGCCTGGAAAGCTGTTGCTCAGCCTCATCTGCCCATGGCACTGCTCGCACAGAGGCACAGAGACTGGGGCTGCTTGCTTGTCTTGCCACCTCAAACTTCAAACGTACCTCTGGGGGTCCGTGCCGGTCGCCTCCGGCAGCCCTGCTCCCAAAATGCGAACGTCTGCAGATAGCTCGCAGCCAGAAAGAGCTAGCCTGGAAAGCTGTTGCTCAGCCTCATCTGCCCATGGCACTGCTCGCACAGAGGCACAGAGACTGGGGCTGCTTGCTTGTCTTGCCACCTCAAACTTCAAACGTACCTCTGGGGGTCCGTGCCGGGCGCCTCCGGCAGCCCTGCTCCCAAAATGCGAACGTCTGCAGATAGCTCGCAGCCAGAAAGAGCTAGCCTGGAAAGCTGTTGCTCAGCCTCATCTGCCCATGGCACTGCTCGCACAGAGGCACAGAGACTGGGGCTGCTTGCTTGTCTTGCCACCTCAAACTTCAAACTTACCTCTGAGGGTCCGTGCCGGGCGTCTCCGGCAGCCCTGCTCTGAAAACGTGAACGTTTGCAGATAGCTCGCAGCCAGAAAGAGCTAGCCTGGAAAGCTGTTGCTCAGCCTCATCTGCCCATGGCACTGCTCGCACAGAGGCACAGAGACTGGGGCTGCTTGCTTGTCTTGCCACCTCAAACTTCAAACGTACCTCTGGGGGTCCGTGCCAGGCGTATCCGGCAGCCCTGCTCCCAAAATGCGAACGTCTGCAGATAGCTCGCGGGCAGAAAGAGCTAGCCTGGAAAGCTGTTGCTCAGCCTCATCTGCCCATGGCACTGCTCGCACAGAGGCACAGAGACTGGGGCTGCTTGCTTGTCTTGCCACCTCAAACTTCAAACGTACCTCTGGGGGTCCGTGCCGGGCGCCTCCGGCAGCCCTGCTCCCAAAATGCGAACGTCTGCAGATAGCTCGCAGCCATAAAGAGCTAGCCTGGAAAGCTGTTGCTCAGCCTCATCTGCCCATGGCACTGCTCGCACAGAGGCACAGAGACTGGGGCTGCTTGCTTGTCTTGCCACCTCAAACTTCAAACGTACCTCTGGGGGTCCGTGCCAGGCGTATCCGGCAGCCCTGCTCCCAAAATGCGAACGTCTGCAGATAGCTCGCAGCCAGAAAGAGCTAGCCTGGAAAGCTGTTGCTCAGCCTCATCTGCCCATGGCACTGCTCGCACAGAGGCACAGAGACTGGGGCTGCTTGCTTGTCTTGCCACCTGAAACTTCAAACGTACCTCTGGGGGTCCGTGCCGGGCACCTCCGGCAGCCCTGCTCCCAAAATGCGAACGACTGCACATAGCTCGCAGCCATAAAGAGCTAGCCTGGAAAGCTGTTGCTCAGCCTCATCTGCCCATGGCACTGCTCGCACAGAGGCACAGAGACTGGGGCTGCTTGCTTGTCTTGCCACCTCAAACTTCAAACGTATCTCTGAGGGTCCGTGCCGGGCGTCTCCGGCAGCCCTCCTCCCAAAATGCGAACGTCTGCAGATAGCTCGCAGCCAGAAAGAGCTAGCCTGGAAAGCTGTTGCTCAGCCTCATCTGCCCATGGCACTGCTCGCACAGAGGCACAGAGACTGGGGCTGCTTGCTTGTCTTGCCACCTCAAACTTCCAACGTATCTCTGAGGGTCCGTGCCGGGCGTCTCCGGCAGCCCTGCTCCGAAAACGTGAACGTCTGCAGATAGCTCGCAGCCATAAAGAGCTAGCCTGGAAAGCTGTTGCTCAGCCTCATCTGCCCATGGCACTGCTCGCACAGAGGCACAGAGACTGGGGCTGCTTGCTTGTCTTGCCACCTCAAACTTCAAACGTACCTCTGGGGGTCCGTGCGGGGCGTCTCCGACAGCCCTGCTCTAAAAATGCGAACGTCTGCAGATAGCTCGCGGGCAGAAAGAGCTAGCCTGGAAAGCTGTTGCTCAGCCTCATCTGCCCATGGCACTGCTCGCACAGAGGCACAGAGACTGGGGCTGCTTGCTTGTCTTGCCACCTCAAACTTGAAACGTACCTCTGGGGATCCGTGCCGGGCGTCTCCGGCAGCCCTCCTCCCAAAATGCGAACGTCTGCAGATCGCTCGCAGCCAGAAAGAGCTAGCCTGGAAAGCTGTTGCTCAGCCTCATGTGCCCATGGCACTGCTCGCACAGAGGCACAGAGACTGGGGCTGCTTGCTTGTCTTGCCACCTCAAACTTCAAACGTACCTCTGGGGGTCCGTGCCGGGCGTCTCCGGCAGCCCTGCTCTGAAAATGCGAACGTCTGCAGATAGCTCGCGGGCAGAAAGAGCTAGCCTGGAAAGCTGTTGCTCAGCCTCATCTGCCCATGGCACTGCTCGCACAGAGGCACAGAGACTGGGGCTGCTTGCTTGTCTTGCCACCTCAAACTTCCAACGTACCTCTCGGGGTCCGTGCCAGGCGTATCCGGCAGCCCTGCTCTGAAAACGCGAACGTCTGCAGATAGCTCGCAGCCATAAAGAGCTAGCCTGGAAAGCTGTTGCTCAGCCTCATCTGCCCATGGCACTGCTCGCACAGAGGCACAGAGACTGGGGCTGCTTGCTTGTCTTGCCACCTCAAACTTCAAACGTACCTCTGGGGGTCCGTGCCGGGCGTCTCCGGCAGCCCTGCTCTGAAAACGCGAACGTCTGCAGATAGCTCGCAGCCAGAAAGAGCTAGCCTGGAAAGCTGTTGCTCAGCCTCATCTGCCCATGGCACTGCTCGCACAGAGGCACAGAGACTGGGGCTGCTTGCTTGTCTTGCCACCTCAAACTTCCAACGTATCTCTGAGGGTCCGTGCTGGGCGTCTCCGGCAGCCCTGCTCCCAAAATGCGAACGTCTGCAGATAGCTCGCAGCCATAAAGAGCTAGCCTGGAAAGCTGTTGCTCAGCCTCATCTGCCCATGGCACTGCTCGCACAGAGGCACAGAGACTGGGGCTGCTTGCTTGTCTTGCCACCTCAAACTTCAAACGTACCTCTGGGGGTCCGTGCCGGTCGCCTCCGGCAGCCCTGCTCTGAAAACGCGAACGTCTGCAGATAGCTCGCAGCCAGAAAGAGCTAGCCTGGAAAGCTGTTGCTCAGCCTCATCTGCCCATGGCACTGCTCGCACAGAGGCACAGAGACTGGGGCTGCTTGCTTGTCTTGCCACCTCAAACTTCAAACGTACCTCTGGGGGTCCGTGCCGGTCGCCTCCGGCAGCCCTGCTCCCAAAATGCAAACGTCTGCAGATAGCTCGCAGCCAGAAAGAGCTAGCCTGGAAAGCTGTTGCTCAGCCTCATCTGCCCATGGCACTGCTCGCACAGAGGCACAGAGACTGGGGCTGCTTGCTTGTCTTGCCACCTCAAACTTCAAACGTACCTCTGGGGGTCCGTGCCGGGCGCCTCCGGCAGCCCTGCTCCCAAAATGCGAACGTCTGCAGATAGCTCGCAGCCGGAAAGAGCTAGCCTGGAAAGCTGTTGCTCAGCCTCATCTGCCCATGGCACTGCTCGCACAGAGGCACAGAGACTGGGGCTGCTTGCTTGTCTTGCCACCTCAAACTTCAAACTTACCTCTGAGGGTCCGTGCCGGGCGTCTCCGGCAGCCCTGCTCTGAAAACGTGAACGTTTGCAGATAGCTCGCAGCCAGAAAGAGCTAGCCTGGAAAGCTGTTGCTCAGCCTCATCTGCCCATGGCACTGCTCGCACAGAGGCACAGAGACTGGGGCTGCTTGCTTGTCTTGCCACCTCAAACTTCAAACGTACCTCTCGGGGTCCGTGCCGGGCGTCTCCGGCAGCCCTGCTCTGAAAACGCGAACATCTGCAGATAGCTCGCAGCCAGAAAGAGCTAGCCTGGAAAGCTGTTGCTCAGCCTCATCTGCCCATGGCACTGCTCGCACAGAGGCACAGAGACTGGGGCTGCTTGCTTGTCTTGCCACCTCAAACTTCAAGCGTACCTCTGGGGGTCCGTGCCGGGCATCTCCGGCAGCCCTGCTCCCAAAATGCGAACGTCTGCAGATAGCTCGCAGGCAGAAAGAGCTAGCCTGGAAAGCTGTTGCTCAGCCTCATCTGCCCATGGCACTGCTCGCACAGAGGCACAGAGACTGGGGCTGCTTGCTTGTCTTGCCACCTCAAACTTCAAACGTACCTCTGGGGGTCCGTGCCAGGCGTATCCGGCAGCCCTGCTCCCAAAATGCGAACGTCTGCAGATAGCTCGCAGCCAGAAAGAGCTAGCCTGGAAAGCTGTTGCTCAGCCTCATCTGCCCATGGCACTGCTCGCACAGAGGCACAGAGACTGGGGCTGCTTGCTTGTCTTGCCACCTGAAACTTCAAACGTACCTCTGGGGGTCCGTGCCGGGCGCCTCCGGCAGCCCTGCTCCCAAAATGCGAACGACTGCACATAGCTCGCAGCCATAAAGAGCTAGCCTGGAAAGCTGTTGCTCAGCCTCATCTGCCCATGGCACTGCTCGCACAGAGGCACAGAGACTGGGGCTGCTTGCTTGTCTTGCCACCTCAAACTTCAAACGTATCTCTGAGGGTCCGTGCCGGGCGTCTCCGGCAGCCCTCCTCCCAAAATGCGAACGTCTGCAGATAGCTCGCAGCCATAAAGAGCTAGCCTGGAAAGCTGTTGCTCAGCCTCATCTGCCCATGGCACTGCTCGCACAGAGGCACAGAGACTGGGGCTGCTTGCTTGTCTTGCCACCTCAAACTTCAAACGTACCTCTGGGGGTCCGTGCGGGGCGTCTCCGACAGCCCTGCTCTGAAAACGCGAACGTCTGCAGATAGCTCGCGGGCAGAAAGAGCTAGCCTGGAAAGCTGTTGCTCAGCCTCATCTGCCCATGGCACTGCTCGCACAGAGGCACAGAGACTGGGGCTGCTTGCTTGTCTTGCCACCTCAAACTTCAAACGTACCTCTCGGGGTCCGTGCCAGGCGTATCCGGCAGCCGTGCTCTGAAAACGCGAACGTCTGCAGATAGCTCGCAGCCATAAAGAGCTAGCCTGGAAAGCTGTTGCTCAGCCTCATCTGCCCATGGCACTGCTCGCACAGAGGCACAGAGACTGGGGCTGCTTGCTTGTCTTGCCACCTCAAACTTCAAACGTACCTCTGGGGGTCCGTGCCGGTCGCCTCCGGCAGCCCTGCTCTGAAAACGCGAACGTCTGCAGATAGCTCGCAGCCAGAAAGAGCTAGCCTGGAAAGCTGTTGCTCAGCCTCATCTGCCCATGGCACTGCTCGCACAGAGGCACAGAGACTGGGGCTGCTTGCTTGTCTTGCCACCTCAAACTTCAAACGTACCTCTGGGGGTCCGTGCCGGTCGCCTCCGGCAGCCCTGCTCCCAAAATGCAAACGTCTGCAGATAGCTCGCAGCCAGAAAGAGCTAGCCTGGAAAGCTGTTGCTCAGCCTCATCTGCCCATGGCACTGCTCGCACAGAGGCACAGAGACTGGGGCTGCTTGCTTGTCTTGCCACCTCAAACTTCAAACGTACCTCTGGGGGTCCGTGCCGGGCGCCTCCGGCAGCCCTGCTCCCAAAATGCGAACGTCTGCAGATAGCTCGCAGCCGGAAAGAGCTAGCCTGGAAAGCTGTTGCTCAGCCTCATCTGCCCATGGCACTGCTCGCACAGAGGCACAGAGACTGGGGCTGCTTGCTTGTCTTGCCACCTCAAACTTCAAACTTACCTCTGAGGGTCCGTGCCGGGCGTCTCCGGCAGCCCTGCTCTGAAAACGTGAACGTTTGCAGATAGCTCGCAGCCAGAAAGAGCTAGCCTGGAAAGCTGTTGCTCAGCCTCATCTGCCCATGGCACTGCTCGCACAGAGGCACAGAGACTGGGGCTGCTTGCTTGTCTTGCCACCTCAAACTTCAAACGTACCTCTCGGGGTCCGTGCCGGGCGTCTCCGGCAGCCCTGCTCTGAAAACGCGAACATCTGCAGATAGCTCGCAGCCAGAAAGAGCTAGCCTGGAAAGCTGTTGCTCAGCCTCATCTGCCCATGGCACTGCTCGCACAGAGGCACAGAGACTGGGGCTGCTTGCTTGTCTTGCCACCTCAAACTTCAAGCGTACCTCTGGGGGTCCGTGCCGGGCATCTCCGGCAGCCCTGCTCCCAAAATGCGAACGTCTGCAGATAGCTCGCAGGCAGAAAGAGCTAGCCTGGAAAGCTGTTGCTCAGCCTCATCTGCCCATGGCACTGCTCGCACAGAGGCACAGAGACTGGGGCTGCTTGCTTGTCTTGCCACCTCAAACTTCAAACGTACCTCTGGGGGTCCGTGCCAGGCGTATCCGGCAGCCCTGCTCCCAAAATGCGAACGTCTGCAGATAGCTCGCAGCCAGAAAGAGCTAGCCTGGAAAGCTGTTGCTCAGCCTCATCTGCCCATGGCACTGCTCGCACAGAGGCACAGAGACTGGGGCTGCTTGCTTGTCTTGCCACCTGAAACTTCAAACGTACCTCTGGGGGTCCGTGCCGGGCGCCTCCGGCAGCCCTGCTCCCAAAATGCGAACGACTGCACATAGCTCGCAGCCATAAAGAGCTAGCCTGGAAAGCTGTTGCTCAGCCTCATCTGCCCATGGCACTGCTCGCACAGAGGCACAGAGACTGGGGCTGCTTGCTTGTCTTGCCACCTCAAACTTCAAACGTATCTCTGAGGGTCCGTGCCGGGCGTCTCCGGCAGCCCTCCTCCCAAAATGCGAACGTCTGCAGATAGCTCGCAGCCAGAAAGAGCTAGCCTGGAAAGCTGTTGCTCAGCCTCATCTGCCCATGGCACTGCTCGCACAGAGGCACAGAGACTGGGGCTGCTTGCTTGTCTTGCCACCTCAAACTTCAAACGTACCTCTGGGGGTCCGTGCGGGGCGTCTCCGACAGCCCTGCTCTGAAAACGCGAACGTCTGCAGATAGCTCGCGGGCAGAAAGAGCTAGCCTGGAAAGCTGTTGCTCAGCCTCATCTGCCCATGGCACTGCTCGCACAGAGGCACAGAGACTGGGGCTGCTTGCTTGTCTTGCCACCTCAAACTTCAAACGTACCTCTCGGGGTCCGTGCCAGGCGTATCCGGCAGCCCTGCTCTGAAAACGCGAACGTCTGCAGATAGCTCGCAGCCATAAAGAGCTAGCCTGGAAAGCTGTTGCTCAGCCTCATCTGCCCATGGCACTGCTCGCACAGAGGCACAGAGACTGGGGCTGCTTGCTTGTCTTGCCACCTCAAACTTCAAACGTACCTCTGGGGGTCCGTGCCGGGCGTCTCCGGCAGCCCTGCTCTGAAAACGCGAACGTCTGCAGATAGCTCGCAGCCAGAAAGAGCTAGCCTGGAAAGCTGTTGCTCAGCCTCATCTGCCCATGGCACTGCTCGCACAGAGGCACAGAGACTGGGGCTGCTTGCTTGTCTTGCCACCTCAAACTTCCAACGTATCTCTGAGGGTCCGTGCTGGGCGTCTCCGGCAGCCCTGCTCCCAAAATGCGAACGTCTGCAGATAGCTCGCAGCCAGAAAGAGCTAGCCTGGAAAGCTGTTGCTCAGCCTCATCTGCCCATGGCACTGCTCGCACAGAGGCACAGAGACTGGGGCTGCTTGCTTGTCTTGCCACCTCAAACTTCAAACGTACCTCTGGGGGTCCGTGCCGGTCGCCTCCGGCAGCCCTGCTCTGAAAACGCGAACGTCTGCAGATAGCTCGCAGCCAGAAAGAGCTAGCCTGGAAAGCTGTTGCTCAGCCTCATCTGCCCATGGCACTGCTCGCACAGAGGCACAGAGACTGGGGCTGCTTGCTTGTCTTGCCACCTCAAACTTCAAACGTACCTCTGGGGGTCCGTGCCAGGCGTATCCGGCAGCCCTGCTCCCAAAATGCGAACGTCTGCAGATAGCTCGCAGCCAGAAAGAGCTAGCCTGGAAAGCTGTTGCTCAGCCTCATCTGCCCATGGCACTGCTCGCACAGAGGCACAGAGACTGGGGCTGCTTGCTTGTCTTGCCACCTCAAACTTCAAACGTACCTCTGGGGGTCCGTGCCGGGCGCCTCCGGCAGCCCTGCTCCCAAAATGCGAACGTCTGCAGATAGCTCGCAGCCATAAAGAGCTAGCCTGGAAAGCTGTTGCTCAGCCTCATCTGCCCATGGCACTGCTCGCACAGAGGCACAGAGACTGGGGCTGCTTGCTTGTCTTGCCACCTCAAACTTCAAACGTACCTCTGGGGGTCCGTGCCAGGCGTATCCGGCAGCCCTGCTCCCAAAATGCGAACGTCTGCAGATAGCTCGCAGCCAGAAAGAGCTAGCCTGGAAAGCTGTTGCTCAGCCTCATCTGCCCATGGCACTGCTCGCACAGAGGCACAGAGACTGGGGCTGCTTGCTTGTCTTGCCACCTGAAACTTCAAACGTACCTCTGGGGGTCCGTGCCGGGCACCTCCGGCAGCCCTGCTCCCAAAATGCGAACGACTGCACATAGCTCGCAGCCATAAAGAGCTAGCCTGGAAAGCTGTTGCTCAGCCTCATCTGCCCATGGCACTGCTCGCACAGAGGCACAGAGACTGGGGCTGCTTGCTTGTCTTGCCACCTCAAACTTCAAACGTATCTCTGAGGGTCCGTGCCGGGCGTCTCCGGCAGCCCTCCTCCCAAAATGCGAACGTCTGCAGATAGCTCGCAGCCAGAAAGAGCTAGCCTGGAAAGCTGTTGCTCAGCCTCATCTGCCCATGGCACTGCTCACACAGAGGCACAGAGACTGGGGCTGCTTGCTTGTCTTGCCACCTCAAACTTCCAACGTATCTCTGAGGGTCCGTGCCGGGCGTCTCCGGCAGCCCTGCTCCCAAAATGCGAACGTCTGCAGATCGCTCGCAGCCAGAAAGAGCTAGCCTGGAAAGCTGTTGCTCAGCCTCATCTGCCCATGGCACTGCTCGCACAGAGGCACAGAGACTGGGGCTGCTTGCTTGTCTTGCCACCTCAAACTTCAAACGTACCTCTGGGGGTCCGTGCGGGGCGTCTCCGACAGCCCTGCTCTAAAAATGCGAACGTCTGCAGATAGCTCGCGGGCAGAAAGAGCTAGCCTGGAAAGCTGTTGCTCAGCCTCATCTGCCCATGGCACTGCTCGCACAGAGGCACAGAGACTGGGGCTGCTTGCTTGTCTTGCCACCTCAAACTTGAAACGTACCTCTGGGGATCCGTGCCGGGCGTCTCCGGCAGCCCTGCTCTGAAAACGCGAACGTCTGCAGATCGCTCGCAGCCAGAAAGAGCTAGCCTGGAAAGCTGTTGCTCAGCCTCATGTGCCCATGGCACTGCTCGCACAGAGGCACAGAGACTGGGGCTGCTTGCTTGTCTTGCCACCTCAAACTTCAAACGTACCTCTGGGGGTCCGTGCCGGGCGTCTCCGGCAGCCCTGCTCTGAAAATGCGAACGTCTGCAGATAGCTCGCGGGCAGAAAGAGCTAGCCTGGAAAGCTGTTGCTCAGCCTCATCTGCCCATGGCACTGCTCGCACAGAGGCACAGAGACTGGGGCTGCTTGCTTGTCTTGCCACCTCAAACTTCCAACGTACCTCTCAGGGTCCGTGCCAGGCGTATCCGGCAGCCCTGCTCTGAAAACGCGAACGTCTGCAGATAGCTCGCAGCCATAAAGAGCTAGCCTGGAAAGCTGTTGCTCAGCCTCATCTGCCCATGGCACTGCTCGCACAGAGGCACAGAGACTGGGGCTGCTTGCTTGTCTTGCCACCTCAAACTTCAAACGTACCTCTGGGGGTCCGTGCCGGGCGTCTCCGGCAGCCCTGCTCTGAAAACGCGAACGTCTGCAGATAGCTCGCAGCCAGAAAGAGCTAGCCTGGAAAGCTGTTGCTCAGCCTCATCTGCCCATGGCACTGCTCGCACAGAGGCACAGAGACTGGGGCTGCTTGCTTGTCTTGCCACCTCAAACTTCCAACGTACCTCTGGGGGTCCGTGCTGGGCGTCTCCGGCAGCCCTGCTCCCAAAATGCGAACGTCTGCAGATAGCTCGCAGCCAGAAAGAGCTAGCTTGGAAAGCTGTTGCTCAGCCTCATCTGCCCATGGCACTGCTCGCACAGAGGCACAGAGACTGGGGCTGCTTGCTTGTCTTGCCACCTCAAACTTCAAACGTACCTCTGGGGGTCCGTGCCGGTCGCCTCCGGCAGCCCTGCTCTGAAAACGCGAACGTCTGCAGATAGCTCGCAGCCAGAAAGAGCTAGCCTGGAAAGCTGTTGCTCAGCCTCATCTGCCCATGGCACTGCTCGCACAGAGGCACAGAGACTGGGGCTGCTTGCTTGTCTTGCCACCTCAAACTTCAAACGTACCTCTGGGGGTCCGTGCCGGTCGCCTCCGGCAGCCCTGCTCCCAAAATGCAAACGTCTGCAAATAGCTCGCAGCCAGAAAGAGCTAGCCTGGAAAGCTGTTGCTCAGCCTCATCTGCCCATGGCACTGCTCGCACAGAGGCACAGAGACTGGGGCTGCTTGCTTGTCTTGCCACCTCAAACTTCAAACGTACCTCTGGGGGTCCGTGCCGGGCGCCTCCGGCAGCCCTGCTCCCAAAATGCGAACGTCTGCAGATAGCTCGCAGCCGGAAAGAGCTAGCCTGGAAAGCTGTTGCTCAGCCTCATCTGCCCATGGCACTGCTCGCACAGAGGCACAGAGACTGGGGCTGCTTGCTTGTCTTGCCACCTCAAACTTCAAACTTACCTCTGAGGGTCCGTGCCGGGCGTCTCCGGCAGCCCTGCTCTGAAAACGTGAACGTCTGCAGATAGCTCGCAGCCAGAAAGAGCTAGCCTGGAAAGCTGTTGCTCAGCCTCATCTGCCCATGGCACTGCTCGCACAGAGGCACAGAGACTGGGGCTGCTTGCTTGTCTTGCCACCTCAAACTTCAAACGTACCTCTGGGGGTCCGCGCCGGGCGTCTCCGACAGCCCTGCTCTAAAAATGCGAACGTCTGCAGATAGCTCGCGGGCAGAAAGAGCTAGCCTGGAAAGCTGTTGCTCAGCCTCATCTGCCCATGGCACTGCTCGCACAGAGGCACAGAGACTGGGGCTGCTTGCTTGTCTTGCCACCTCAAACTTCAAACGTACCTCTGGGGGTCCGTGCCGGGCGCCTCCGGCAGCCCTGCTCCCAAAATGCGAACGACTG
Source organism: Opisthocomus hoazin (assembly GCF_030867145.1). Lineage (NCBI taxonomy): Eukaryota > Metazoa > Chordata > Aves > Opisthocomiformes > Opisthocomidae > Opisthocomus > Opisthocomus hoazin. Next base: position 3,622,903 of record NC_134443.1, read on the forward strand.
CACATAGCTCGCAGCCATAAAGAGCTAGCCTGGAAAGCTGTTGCTCAGCCTCATCTGCCCATGGCACTGCTCGCACAGAGGCACAGGGATTGGGGCTGCTTGCTTGTCTTGCCACCTCAAACTTGAAACGTACCTCTGGGGATCCGTGCCGGGCGTCTGCGGCAGCCCTGCTCTGAAAACGCGAACGTCTGCAGATAGCTCGCAGGCAGAAAGAGCTAGCCTGGAAAGCTGTTGCTCAGCCTCATCTGCCCATGGCACTGCTCGCACAGAGGCACAGAGACTGGGGCTGCTTGCTTGTCTTGCCACCTCAAACTTCAAATGTACCTCTGGGGGTCCGTGCCGGGCGCCTCCGGCAGCCCTGCTCCCAAAATGCGAACGACTGCACATAGCTCGCAGCCATAAAGAGCTAGCCTGGAAAGCTGTTGCTCAGCCTCATCTGCCCATGGCACTGCTCGCACAGAGGCACAGAGACTGGGGCTGCTTGCTTGTCTTGCCACCTCAAACTTCCAACGTATCTCTGAGGGTCCGTGCCGGACGTCTCCGGAAGCCCTGCTCCCAAAATGCGAACGTCTGCAGATCGCTCGCAGCCAGAAAGAGCTAGCCTGGAAAGCTGTTGCTCAGCCTCATCTGCCCATGGCACTGCTCGCACAGAGGCACAGAGACTGGGGCTGCTTGCTTGTCTTGCCACCTCAAACTTCCAACGTACCTCTGGGGGTCCGTGCCGGGCGCCTCCGGCAGCCCTGCTCCGAAAACGTGAACGTCTGCAGATAGCTCGCAGCCAGAAAGAGCTAGCCTGGAAAGCTGTTGCTCAGCCTCATCTGCCCATGGCACTGCTCGCACAGAGGCACAGAGACTGGGGCTGCTTGCTTGTCTTGCCACCTCAAACTTCAAACGTACCTCTGGGGGTCCGTGCCAGGCGTCTCCGGCAGCCCTGCTCCCAAAATGCGAACGTCTGCAGATCGCTCGCAGCCATAAAGAGCTAGCCTGGAAAGCTGTTGCTCAGCCTCATCTGCCCATGGCACTGCTCGCACAGAGGCACAGAGACTGGGGCTGCTTGCTTGTCTTGCCACCTCAAACTTCAAACGTACCTCTCGGGGTCCGTGCCGGGCATCTCCGGCAGCCCTGCTCTGAAAACGCGAACGTCTGCAGATAGCTCGCAGCCATAAAGAGCTAGCCTGGAAAGCTGTTGCTCAGCCTCATCTGCCCATGGCACTGCTCGCACAGAGGCACAGAGACTGGGGCTGCTTGCTTGTCTTGCCACCTCAAACTTCAAACGTACCTCTGGGGGTCCGTGTAAGGCGTCTCCGGCAGCCCTGCTCTGAAAACGCGAACGTCTGCAGATAGCTCGCAGCCAGAAAGAGCTAGCCTGGAAAGTTGTTGCTCAGCCTCATCTGCCCATGGCACTGCTCGCACAGAGGCACAGAGACTGGGGCTGCTTGCTTGTCTTGCCACCTCAAACTTCCAACGTATCTCTGAGGGTCCGTACCGGGCGTCTCCGACAGCCCTGCTCTAAAATTGCAAACGTCTGCAGATAGCTCGCGGGCAGAAAGAGCTAGCCTGGAAAGCTGTTGCTCAGCCTCATCTGCCCATGGCACTGCTCGCACAGAGGCACAGAGACTGGGGCTGCTTGCTTGTCTTGCCACCTCAAACTTCAAACTTACCTCTGAGGGTCCGTGCCGGGCGTCTCCGGCAGCCCTGCTCTGAAAACGTGAACGTTTGCAGATAGCTCGCAGCCAGAAAGAGCTAGCCTGGAAAGCTGTTGCTCAGCCTCATCTGCCCATGGCACTGCTCGCACAGAGGCACAGAGACTGGGGCTGCTTGCTTGTCTTGCCACCTCAAACTTCAAACGTACCTCTGGGGGTCCGCGCGGGGCGTCTCCGACAGCCCTGCTCTAAAAATGCGAACGTCTGCAGATAGCTCGCGGGCAGAAAGAGCTAGCCTGGAAAGCTGTTGCTCAGCCTCATCTGCCCATGGCACTGCTCGCACAGAGGCACAGAGACTGGGGCTGCTTGCTTGTCTTGCCACCTCAAACTTGAAACGTACCTCTGGGGGTCCGTGCCGGGCGCCTCCGGCAGCCCTGCTCCCAAAATGCGAACGTCTGCAGATAGCTCGCAGCCATAAAGAGCTAGCCTGGAAAGCTGTTGCTCAGCCTCATCTGCCCATGGCACTGCTCGCACAGAGGCACAGAGACTGGGGCTGCTTGCTTGTCTTGCCACCTCAAACTTCAAACGTACCTCTGGGGGTCCGTGCCAGGCGTATCCGGCAGCCCTGCTCCCAAAATGCGAACGTCTGCAGATAGCTCGCAGTCATAAAGAGCTAGCCTGGAAAGCTGTTGCTCAGCCTCATCTGCCCATGGCACTGCTCGCACAGAGGCACAGAGACTGGGGCTGCTTGCTTGTCTTGCCACCTCAAACTTCAAACGTACCTCTGGGGGTCCGTGCCGGGCGCCTCCGGCAGCCCTGCTCCCAAAATGCGAACGACTGCACATAGCTCGCAGCCATAATAAGCTAGCCTGGAAAGCTGTTGCTCAGCCTCATCTGCCCATGGCACTGCTCGCACAGAGGCACAGAGACTGGGGCTGCTTGCTTGTCTTGCCACCTCAAACTTCAAACGTATCTCTGAGGGTCCGTGCCGGGCGTCTCCGGCAGCCCTCCTCCCAAAATGCGAACGTCTGCAGATAGCTCGCAGCCAGAAAGAGCTAGCCTGGAAAGCTGTTGCTCAGCCTCATCTGCCCATGGCACTGCTCGCACAGAGGCACAGAGACTGGGGCTGCTTGCTTGTCTTGCCACCTCAAACTTCCAACGTATCTCTGAGGGTCCGTGCCGGGCGTCTCCGGCAGCCCTGCTCCGAAAACGTGAACGTCTGCAGATAGCTCGCAGCCAGAAAGAGCTAGCCTGGAAAGCTGTTGCTCAGCCTCATCTGCCCATGGCACTGCTCGCACAGAGGCACAGAGACTGGGGCTGCTTGCTTGTCTTGCCACCTCAAACTTCAAACGTACCTCTGGGGGTCCGTGCGGGGCGTCTCCGACAGCCCTGCTCCCAAAATGCGAACGTCTGCAGATAGCTCGCGGGCAGAAAGAGCTAGCCTGGAAAGCTGTTGCTCAGCCTCATCTGCCCATGGCACTGCTCGCACAGAGGCACAGAGACTGGGGCTGCTTGCTTGTCTTGCCACCTCAAACTTGAAACGTACCTCTGGGGATCCGTGCCGGGCGTCTCCGGCAGCCCTGCTCTGAAAACGCGAACGTCTGCAGATCGCTCGCAGCCAGAAAGAGCTAGCCTGGAAAGCTGTTGCTCAGCCTCATGTGCCCATGGCACTGCTCGCACAGAGGCACAGAGACTGGGGCTGCTTGCTTGTCTTGCCACCTCAAACTTCAAACGTACCTCTGGGGGTCCGTGCCGGGCGTCTCCGGCAGCCCTGCTCCCAAAATGCGAACGTCTGCAGATAGCTCGCAGCCAGAAAGAGCTAGCCTGGAAAGCTGTTGCTCAGCCTCATCTGCCCATGGCACTGCTCGCACAGAGGCACAGAGACTGGGGCTGCTTGCTTGTCTTGCCACCTCAAACTTCAAACGTACCTCTGGGGGTCCGTGCCGGTCGCCTCCGGCAGCCCTGCTCTGAAAACGCGAACGTCTGCAGATAGCTCGCAGCCAGAAAGAGCTAGCCTGGAAAGCTGTTGCTCAGCCTCATCTGCCCATGGCACTGCTCGCACAGAGGCACAGAGACTGGGGCTGCTTGCTTGTCTTGCCACCTCAAACTTCAAACGTACCTCTGGGGGTCCGTGCCGGTCGCCTCCGGCAGCCCTGCTCCCAAAATGCAAACGTCTGCAGATAGCTCGCAGCCAGAAAGAGCTAGCCTGGAAAGCTGTTGCTCAGCCTCATCTGCCCATGGCACTGCTCGCACAGAGGCACAGAGACTGGGGCTGCTTGCTTGTCTTGCCACCTCAAACTTCAAACGTACCTCTGGGGGTCCGTGCCGGGCGCCTCCGGCAGCCCTGCTCCCAAAATGCGAACGTCTGCAGATAGCTCGCAGCCAGAAAGAGCTAGCCTGGAAAGCTGTTGCTCAGCCTCATCTGCCCATGGCACTGCTCGCACAGAGGCACAGAGACTGGGGCTGCTTGCTTGTCTTGCCACCTCAAACTTCAAACTTACCTCTGAGGGTCCGTGCCGGGCGTCTCCGGCAGCCCTGCTCTGAAAACGTGAACGTTTGCAGATAGCTCGCAGCCATAAAGAGCTAGCCTGGAAAGCTGTTGCTCAGCCTCATCTGCCCATGGCACTGCTCGCACAGAGGCACAGAGACTGGGGCTGCTTGCTTGTCTTGCCACCTCAAACTTCAAACGTACCTCTGGGGGTCCGAGCGGGGCGTCTCCGACAGCCCTGCTCTAAAAATGCGAACGTTTGCAGATAGCTCGCAGCCGGAAAGAGCTAGCCTGGAAAGCTGTTGCTCAGCCTCATCTGCCCATGGCACTGCTCGCACAGAGGCACAGGGATTGGGGCTGCTTGCTTGTCTTGCCACCTCAAACTTGAAACGTACCTCTGGGGATCCGTGCCGGGCGTCTGCGGCAGCCCTGCTCTGAAAACGCGAACGTCTGCAGATAGCTCGCAGGCAGAAAGAGCTAGCCTGGAAAGCTGTTGCTCAGCCTCATCTGCCCATGGCACTGCTCGCACAGAGGCACAGAGACTGGGGCTGCTTGCTTGTCTTGCCACCTCAAACTTCAAATGTACCTCTGGGGGTCCGTGCCGGGCGCCTCCGGCAGCCCTGCTCCCAAAATGCGAACGACTGCACATAGCTCGCAGCCATAAAGAGCTAGCCTGGAAAGCTGTTGCTCAGCCTCATCTGCCCATGGCACTGCTCGCACAGAGGCACAGAGACTGGGGCTGCTTGCTTGTCTTGCCACCTCAAACTTCCAACGTATCTCTGAGGGTCCGTGCCGGGCGTCTCCGGCAGCCCTGCTCCCAAAATGCGAACGTCTGCAGATCGCTCGCAGCCAGAAAGAGCTAGCCTGGAAAGCTGTTGCTCAGCCTCATCTGCCCATGGCACTGCTCGCACAGAGGCACAGAGACTGGGGCTGCTTGCTTGTCTTGCCACCTCAAACTTCCAACGTACCTCTGGGGGTCCGTGCCGGGCGTCTCCGGCAGCCCTGCTCCGAAAACGTGAACGTCTGCAGATAGCTCGCAGCCAGAAAGAGCTAGCCTGGAAAGCTGTTGCTCAGCCTCATCTGCCCATGGCACTGCTCGCACAGAGGCACAGAGACTGGGGCTGCTTGCTTGTCTTGCCACCTCAAATTTCAAACGTTCCTCTGGGGGTCCGTGCGGGGCGTCTCCGGCAGCCCTGCTCCCAAAATGCGAACGTCTGCAGATCGCTCGCAGCCAGAAACAGCTAGCCTGGAAAGCTGTTGCTCAGCCTCATCTGCCCATGGCACTGCTCGCACAGAGGCACAGAGACTGGGGCTGCTTGCTTGTCTTGCCACCTCAAACTTCAAACGTACCTCTGGGGGTCCGTGTAAGGCGTCTCCGGCAGCCCTGCTCTGAAAACGCGAACGTCTGCAGATAGCTCGCAGCCAGAAAGAGCTAGCCTGGAAAGTTGTTGCTCAGCCTCATCTGCCCATGGCACTGCTCGCACAGAGGCACAGAGACTGGGGCTGCTTGCTTGTCTTGCCACCTCAAACTTCCAACGTATCTCTGAGGGTCCGTACCGGGCGTCTCCGACAGCCCTGCTCTAAAATTGCGAACGTCTGCAGATAGCTCGCGGGCAGAAAGAGCTAGCCTGGAAAGCTGTTGCTCAGCCTCATCTGCCCATGGCACTGCTCGCACAGAGGCACAGAGACTGGGGCTGCTTGCTTGTCTTGCCACCTCAAACTTGAAACGTACCTCTGGGGATCCGTGCCGGGCGTCTCCGGCAGCCCTGCTCTGAAAACGCGAACGTCTGCAGATCGCTCGCAGCCAGAAAGAGCTAGCCTGGAAAGCTGTTGCTCAGCCTCATGTGCCCATGGCACTGCTCGCACAGAGGCACAGAGACTGGGGCTGCTTGCTTGTCTTGCCACCTCAAACTTCAAACGTACCTCTCGGGGTCCGTGCCGGGCGTCTCCGGCAGCCCTGCTCTGAAAACGCGAACATCTGCAGATAGCTCGCAGCCATAAAGAGCTAGCCTGGAAAGCTGTTGCTCAGCCTCATCTGCCCATGGCACTGCTCGCACAGAGGCACAGAGACTGGGGCTGCTTGCTTGTCTTGCCACCTCAAACTTCAAGCGTACCTCTGGGGGTCCGTGCCGGGCATCTCCGGCAGCCCTGCTCCCAAAATGCGAACGTCTGCATATAGCTCGCAGGCAGAAAGAGCTAGCCTGGAAAGCTGTTGCTCAGCCTCATCTGCCCATGGCACTGCTCGCACAGAGGCACAGAGACTGGGGCTGCTTGCTTGTCTTGCCACCTCAAACTTCAAACGTACCTCTGGGGGTCCGTGCCAGGCGTATCCGGCAGCCCTGCTCCCAAAATGCGAACGTCTGCAGATCGCTCGCAGCCAGAAAGAGCTAGCCTGGAAAGCTGTTGCTCAGCCTCATCTGCCCATGGCACTGCTCGCACAGAGGCACAGAGACTGGGGCTGCTTGCTTGTCTTGCCACCTCAAACTTCCAACGTACCTGTGGGGGTCCGTGCCGGGCGTCTCCGGCAGCCCTGCTCCGAAAACGTGAACGTCTGCAGATAGCTCGCAGCCATAAAGAGCTAGCCTGGAAAGCTGTTGCTCAGCCTCATCTGCCCATGGCACTGCTCGCACAGAGGCACAGAGACTGGGGCTGCTTGCTTGTCTTGCCACCTGAAACTTCAAACGTACCTCTGGGGGTCCGTGCCGGGCGCCTCCGGCAGCCCTGCTCCCAAAATGCTAACGACTGCACATAGCTCGCAGCCATAAAGAGCTAGCCTGGAAAGCTGTTGCTCAGCCTCATCTGCCCATGGCACTGCTCGCACAGAGGCACAGAGACTGGGGCTGCTTGCTTGTCTTGCCACCTCAAACTTCCAACGTATCTCTGAGGGTCCGTGCTGGGCGTCTCCGGCAGCCCTGCTCCCAAAATGCGAACGTCTGCAGATCGCTCGCAGCCAGAAAGAGCTAGCCTGGAAAGCTGTTGCTCAGCCTCATCTGCCCATGGCACTGCTCGCACAGAGGCACAGAGACTGGGGCTGCTTGCTTGTCTTGCCACCTCAAACTTCCAACGTACCTCTGGGGGTCCGTGCCGGGCGTCTCCGGCAGCCCTGCTCCGAAAACGTGAACGTCTGCAGATAGCTCGCAGCCAGAAAGAGCTAGCCTGGAAAGCTGTTGCTCAGCCTCATCTGCCCATGGCACTGCTCGCACAGAGGCACAGAGACTGGGGCTGCTTGCTTGTCTTGCCACCTCAAACTTCAAACGTACCTCTGGGGGTCCGTGCCAGGCGTCTCCGGCAGCCCTGCTCCCAAAATGCGAACGTCTGCAGATCGCTCGCAGCCATAAAGAGCTAGCCTGGAAAGCTGTTGCTCAGCCTCATCTGCCCATGGCACTGCTCGCACAGAGGCACAGAGACTGGGGCTGCTTGCTTGTCTTGCCACCTCAAACTTCAAACGTACCTCTCGGGGTCCGTGCCGGGCGTCTCCGGCAGCCCTGCTCTGAAAACGCGAACGTCTGCAGATAGCTCGCAGCCATAAAGAGCTAGCCTGGAAAGCTGTTGCTCAGCCTCATCTGCCCATGGCACTGCTCGCACAGAGGCACAGAGACTGGGGCTGCTTGCTTGTCTTGCCACCTCAAACTTCAAACGTACCTCTGGGGGTCCGTGTAAGGCGTCTCCGGCAGCCCTGCTCTGAAAACGCGAACGTCTGCAGATAGCTCGCAGCCAGAAAGAGCTAGCCTGGAAAGTTGTTGCTCAGCCTCATCTGCCCATGGCACTGCTCGCACAGAGTTACAGAGACTGGGGCTGCTTGCTTGTCTTGCCACCTCAAACTTCCAACGTATCTCTGAGGGTCCGTACCGGGCGTCTCCGACAGCCCTGCTCTAAAAATGCGAACGTCTGCAGATAGCTCGCGGGCAGAAAGAGCTAGCCTGGAAAGCTGTTGCTCAGCCTCATCTGCCCATGGCACTGCTCGCACAGAGGCACAGAGACTGGGGCTGCTTGCTTGTCTTGCCACCTCAAACTTCAAACGTTCCTCTGGGGGTCCGTGCGGGGCGTCTCCGACAGCCCTGCTCTAAAAATGCGAACGTCTGCAGATAGCTCGCAGGCAGAAAGAGCTAGCCTGGAAAGCTGTTGCTCAGCCTCATCTGCCCATGGCACTGCTCGCACAGAGGCACAGAGACTGGGGCTGCTTGCTTGTCTTGCCACCTCAAACTTGAAACGTACCTCTGCGGATCCGTGCCGGGCGTCTCCGGCAGCCCTGCTCTGAAAACGCGAACGTCTGCAGATAGCTCGCAGCCATAAAGAGCTAGCCTGGAAAGCTGTTGCTCAGCCTCATCTGCCCATGGCACTGCTCGCACAGAGGCACAGAGACTGGGGCTGCTTGCTTGTCTTGCCACCTCAAACTTCAAACGTACCTCTGGGGGTCCGAGCGGGGCGTCTCCGACAGCCCTGCTCTAAAAATGCGAACGTTTGCAGATAGCTCGCAGCCGGAAAGAGCTAGCCTGGAAAGCTGTTGCTCAGCCTCATCTGCCCATGGCACTGCTCGCACAGAGGCACAGGGATTGGGGCTGCTTGCTTGTCTTGCCACCTCAAACTTGAAACGTACCTCTGGGGATCCGTGCCGGGCGTCTGCGGCAGCCCTGCTCTGAAAACGCGAACGTCTGCAGATAGCTCGCAGGCAGAAAGAGCTAGCCTGGAAAGCTGTTGCTCAGCCTCATCTGCCCATGGCACTGCTCGCACAGAGGCACAGAGACTGGGGCTGCTTGCTTGTCTTGCCACCTCAAACTTCAAATGTACCTCTGGGGGTCCGTGCCGGGCGCCTCCGGCAGCCCTGCTCCCAAAATGCGAACGACTGCACATAGCTCGCAGCCATAAAGAGCTAGCCTGGAAAGCTGTTGCTCAGCCTCATCTGCCCATGGCACTGCTCGCACAGAGGCACAGAGACTGGGGCTGCTTGCTTGTCTTGCCACCTCAAACTTCCAACGTATCTCTGAGGGTCCGTGCCGGGCGTCTCCGGCAGCCCTGCTCCCAAAATGCGAACGTCTGCAGATCGCTCGCAGCCAGAAAGAGCTAGCCTGGAAAGCTGTTGCTCAGCCTCATCTGCCCATGGCACTGCTCGCACAGAGGCACAGAGACTGGGGCTGCTTGCTTGTCTTGCCACCTCAAACTTCCAACGTACCTCTGGGGGTCCGTGCCGGGCGTCTCCGGCAGCCCTGCTCCGAAAACGTGAACGTCTGCAGATAGCTCGCAGCCAGAAAGAGCTAGCCTGGAAAGCTGTTGCTCAGCCTCATCTGCCCATGGCACTGCTCGCACAGAGGCACAGAGACTGGGGCTGCTTGCTTGTCTTGCCACCTCAAATTTCAAACGTTCCTCTGGGGGTCCGTGCGGGGCGTCTCCGGCAGCCCTGCTCCCAAAATGCGAACGTCTGCAGATCGCTCGCAGCCAGAAACAGCTAGCCTGGAAAGCTGTTGCTCAGCCTCATCTGCCCATGGCACTGCTCGCACAGAGGCACAGAGACTGGGGCTGCTTGCTTGTCTTGCCACCTCAAACTTCAAACGTACCTCTGGGGGTCCGTGTAAGGCGTCTCCGGCAGCCCTGCTCTGAAAACGCGAACGTCTGCAGATAGCTCGCAGCCAGAAAGAGCTAGCCTGGAAAGTTGTTGCTCAGCCTCATCTGCCCATGGCACTGCTCGCACAGAGGCACAGAGACTGGGGCTGCTTGCTTGTCTTGCCACCTCAAACTTCCAACGTATCTCTGAGGGTCCGTACCGGGCGTCTCCGACAGCCCTGCTCTAAAATTGCGAACGTCTGCAGATAGCTCGCGGGCAGAAAGAGCTAGCCTGGAAAGCTGTTGCTCAGCCTCATCTGCCCATGGCACTGCTCGCACAGAGGCACAGAGACTGGGGCTGCTTGCTTGTCTTGCCACCTCAAACTTGAAACGTACCTCTGGGGATCCGTGCCGGGCGTCTCCGGCAGCCCTGCTCTGAAAACGCGAACGTCTGCAGATCGCTCGCAGCCAGAAAGAGCTAGCCTGGAAAGCTGTTGCTCAGCCTCATGTGCCCATGGCACTGCTCGCACAGAGGCACAGAGACTGGGGCTGCTTGCTTGTCTTGCCACCTCAAACTTCAAACGTACCTCTCGGGGTCCGTGCCGGGCGTCTCCGGCAGCCCTGCTCTGAAAACGCGAACATCTGCAGATAGCTCGCAGCCATAAAGAGCTAGCCTGGAAAGCTGTTGCTCAGCCTCATCTGCCCATGGCACTGCTCGCACAGAGGCACAGAGACTGGGGCTGCTTGCTTGTCTTGCCACCTCAAACTTCAAGCGTACCTCTGGGGGTCCGTGCCGGGCATCTCCGGCAGCCCTGCTCCCAAAATGCGAACGTCTGCATATAGCTCGCAGGCAGAAAGAGCTAGCCTGGAAAGCTGTTGCTCAGCCTCATCTGCCCATGGCACTGCTCGCACAGAGGCACAGAGACTGGGGCTGCTTGCTTGTCTTGCCACCTCAAACTTCAAACGTACCTCTGGGGGTCCGTGCCAGGCGTATCCGGCAGCCCTGCTCCCAAAATGCGAACGTCTGCAGATCGCTCGCAGCCAGAAAGAGCTAGCCTGGAAAGCTGTTGCTCAGCCTCATCTGCCCATGGCACTGCTCGCACAGAGGCACAGAGACTGGGGCTGCTTGCTTGTCTTGCCACCTCAAACTTCCAACGTACCTGTGGGGGTCCGTGCCGGGCGTCTCCGGCAGCCCTGCTCCGAAAACGTGAACGTCTGCAGATAGCTCGCAGCCAGAAAGAGCTAGCCTGGAAAGCTGTTGCTCAGCCTCATCTGCCCATGGCACTGCTCGCACAGAGGCACAGAGACTGGGGCTGCTTGCTTGTCTTGCCACCTGAAACTTCAAACGTACCTCTGGGGGTCCGTGCCGGGCGCCTCCGGCAGCCCTGCTCCCAAAATGCTAACGACTGCACATAGCTCGCAGCCATAAAGAGCTAGCCTGGAAAGCTGTTGCTCAGCCTCATCTGCCCATGGCACTGCTCGCACAGAGGCACAGAGACTGGGGCTGCTTGCTTGTCTTGCCACCTCAAACTTCCAACGTATCTCTGAGGGTCCGTGCTGGGCGTCTCCGGCAGCCCTGCTCCCAAAATGCGAACGTCTGCAGATCGCTCGCAGCCAGAAAGAGCTAGCCTGGAAAGCTGTTGCTCAGCCTCATCTGCCCATGGCACTGCTCGCACAGAGGCACAGAGACTGGGGCTGCTTGCTTGTCTTGCCACCTCAAACTTCCAACGTACCTCTGGGGGTCCGTGCCGGGCGTCTCCGGCAGCCCTGCTCCGAAAACGTGAACGTCTGCAGATAGCTCGCAGCCAGAAAGAGCTAGCCTGGAAAGCTGTTGCTCAGCCTCATCTGCCCATGGCACTGCTCGCACAGAGGCACAGAGACTGGGGCTGCTTGCTTGTCTTGCCACCTCAAACTTCAAACGTACCTCTGGGGGTCCGTGCCAGGCGTCTCCGGCAGCCCTGCTCCCAAAATGCGAACGTCTGCAGATCGCTCGCAGCCATAAAGAGCTAGCCTGGAAAGCTGTTGCTCAGCCTCATCTGCCCATGGCACTGCTCGCACAGAGGCACAGAGACTGGGGCTGCTTGCTTGTCTTGCCACCTCAAACTTCAAACGTACCTCTCGGGGTCCGTGCCGGGCGTCTCCGGCAGCCCTGCTCTGAAAACGCGAACGTCTGCAGATAGCTCGCAGCCATAAAGAGCTAGCCTGGAAAGCTGTTGCTCAGCCTCATCTGCCCATGGCACTGCTCGCACAGAGGCACAGAGACTGGGGCTGCTTGCTTGTCTTGCCACCTCAAACTTCAAACGTACCTCTGGGGGTCCGTGTAAGGCGTCTCCGGCAGCCCTGCTCTGAAAACGCGAACGTCTGCAGATAGCTCGCAGCCAGAAAGAGCTAGCCTGGAAAGTTGTTGCTCAGCCTCATCTGCCCATGGCACTGCTCGCACAGAGTTACAGAGACTGGGGCTGCTTGCTTGTCTTGCCACCTCAAACTTCCAACGTATCTCTGAGGGTCCGTACCGGGCGTCTCCGACAGCCCTGCTCTAAAAATGCGAACGTCTGCAGATAGCTCGCGGGCAGAAAGAGCTAGCCTGGAAAGCTGTTGCTCAGCCTCATCTGCCCATGGCACTGCTCGCACAGAGGCACAGAGACTGGGGCTGCTTGCTTGTCTTGCCACCTCAAACTTCAAACGTTCCTCTGGGGGTCCGTGCGGGGCGTCTCCGACAGCCCTGCTCTAAAAATGCGAACGTCTGCAGATAGCTCGCAGGCAGAAAGAGCTAGCCTGGAAAGCTGTTGCTCAGCCTCATCTGCCCATGGCACTGCTCGCACAGAGGCACAGAGACTGGGGCTGCTTGCTTGTCTTGCCACCTCAAACTTGAAACGTACCTCTGGGGATCCGTGCCGGGCGTCTCCGGCAGCCCTGCTCTGAAAACGCGAACGTCTGCAGATAGCTCGCAGCCAGAAAGAGCTAGCCTGGAAAGTTGTTGCTCAGCCTCATCTGCCCATGGCACTGCTCGCACAGAGGCACAGAGACTGGGGCTGCTTGCTTGTCTTGCCACCTCAAACTTCCAACGTATCTCTGAGGGTCCGTGCTGGGCGTCTCCGGCAGCCCTGCTCCCAAAATGCGAACGTCTGCAGATAGCTCGCAGCCAGAAAGAGCTAGCCTGGAAAGCTGTTGCTCAGCCTCATCTGCCCATGGCACTGCTCGCACAGAGACTGGGGCTGCTTGCTTGTCTTGCCACCTCAAACTTCCAACGTATCTCTGAGGGTCCGTGCCGGGCGTCTCCGGCAGCCCTGCTCCGAAAACGTGAACGTCTGCAGATAGCTCGCAGCCATAAAGAGCTAGCCTGGAAAGCTGTTGCTCAGCCTCATCTGCCCATGGCACTGCTCGCACAGAGGCACAGAGACTGGGGCTGCTTGCTTGTCTTGCCACCTCAAACTTCAAACGTACCTCTGGGGGTCCGTGCGGGGCGTCTCCGACAGCCCTGCTCTAAAAATGCGAACGTCTGCAGATAGCTCGCGGGCCTAAAGAGCTAGCCTGGAAAGCTGTTGCTCAGCCTCATCTGCCCATGGCACTGCTCGCACAGAGGCACAGAGACTGGGGCTGCTTGCTTGTCTTGCCACCTCAAACTTGAAACGTACCTCTGGGGATCCGTGCCGGGCGTCTCCGGCAGCTCTGCTCTGAAAACGCGAACGTCTGCAGATCGCTCGCAGGCAGAAAGAGCTAGCCTGGAAAGCTGTTGCTCAGCCTCATCTGCCCATGGCACTGCTCGCACAGAGGCACAGAGACTGGGGCTGCTTGCTTGTCTTGCCACCTCAAACTTCAAGCGTACCTCTGGGGGTCCGTGCCGGGCATCTCCGGCAGCCCTGCTCCCAAAATGCGAACGTCTGCAGATAGCTCGCGGGCAGAAAGAGCTAGCCTGGAAAGCTGTTGCTCAGCCTCATCTGCCCATGGCACTGCTCGCACAGAGGCACAGAGACTGGGGCTGCTTGCTTGTCTTGCCACCTCAAACTTCAAACGTACCTCTGGGGGTCCGTGCCAGGCGTATCCGGCAGCCCTGCTCCCAAAATGCGAACGTCTGCAGATAGCTCGCAGCCAGAAAGAGCTAGCCTGGAAAGCTGTTGCTCAGCCTCATCTGCCCATGGCACTGCTCGCACAGAGGCACAGAGACTGGGGCTGCTTGCTTGTCTTGCCACCTGAAACTTCAAACGTACCTCTGGGGGTCCGTGCCGGGCGCCTCCGGCAGCCCTGCTCCCAAAATGCGAACGACTGCACATAGCTCGCAGCCATAAAGAGCTAGCCTGGAAAGCTGTTGCTCAGCCTCATCTGCCCATGGCACTGCTCGCACAGAGGCACAGAGACTGGGGCTGCTTGCTTGTCTTGCCACCTCAAACTTCAAACGTATCTCTGAGGGTCGGTGCCGGGCGTCTCCGGCAGCCCTCCTCCCAAAATGCGAACGTCTGCAGATAGCTCGCAGCCAGAAAGAGCTAGCCTGGAAAGCTGTTGCTCAGCCTCATCTGCCCATGGCACTGCTCGCACAGAGGCACAGAGACTGGGGCTGCTTGCTTGTCTTGCCACCTCAAACTTCCAACGTATGTCTGAGGGTCCGTGCCGGGCGTCTCCGGCAGCCCTGCTCCGAAAACGTGAACGTCTGCAGATAGCTCGCAGCCAGAAAGAGCTAGCCTGGAAAGCTGTTGCTCAGCCTCATCTGCCCATGGCACTGCTCGCACAGAGGCACAGAGACTGGGGCTGCTTGCTTGTCTTGCCACCTCAAACTTCCAACGTATCTCTGAGGGTCCGTGCTGGGCGTCTCCGGCAGCCCTGCTCCCAAAATGCGAACGTCTGCAGATAGCTCGCAGCCAGAAAGAGCTAGCCTGGAAAGCTGTTGCTCAGCCTCATCTGCCCATGGCACTGCTCGCACAGAGACTGGGGCTGCTTGCTTGTCTTGCCACCTCAAACTTCCAACGTATCTCTGAGGGTCCGTGCCGGGCGTCTCCGGCAGCCCTGCTCCGAAAACGTGAACGTCTGCAGATCGCTCGCAGGCAGAAAGAGCTAGCCTGGAAAGCTGTTGCTCAGCCTCATCTGCCCATGGCACTGCTCGCACAGAGGCACAGAGACTGGGGCTGCTTGCTTGTCTTGCCACCTCAAACTTCCAACGTATCTCTGAGGGTCCGTGCCGGGCGTCTCCGGCAGCCCTGCTCCCAAAATGCGAACGTCTGCAGATAGCTCGCGGGCAGAAAGAGCTAGCCTGGAAAGCTGTTGCTCAGCCTCATCTGCCCATGGCACTGCTCGCACAGAGGCACAGAGACTGGGGCTGCTTGCTTGTCTTGCCACCTCAAACTTCAAACGTACCTCTGGGGGTCCGTGCCAGGCGTATCCGGCAGCCCTGCTCCCAAAATGCGAACGTCTGCAGATAGCTCGCAGCCAGAAAGAGCTAGCCTGGAAAGCTGTTGCTCAGCCTCATCTGCCCATGGCACTGCTCGCACAGAGGCACAGAGACTGGGGCTGCTTGCTTGTCTTGCCACCTCAAACTTCAAGCGTACCTCTGGGGGTCCGTGCCGGGCGCCTCCGGCAGCCCTGCTCCCAAAATGCGAACGACTGCACATAGCTCGCAGCCATAAAGAGCTAGCCTGGAAAGCTGTTGCTCAGCCTCATCTGCCCATGGCACTGCTCGCACAGAGGCACAGAGACTGGGGCTGCTTGCTTGTCTTGCCACCTCAAACTTCAAACGTATCTCTGAGGGTCGGTGCCGGGCGTCTCCGGCAGCCCTCCTCCCAAAATGCGAACGTCTGCAGATAGCTCGCAGCCAGAAAGAGCTAGCCTGGAAAGCTGTTGCTCAGCCTCATCTGCCCATGGCACTGCTCGCACAGAGGCACAGAGACTGGGGCTGCTTGCTTGTCTTGCCACCTCAAACTTCCAACGTATGTCTGAGGGTCCGTGCCGGGCGTCTCCGGCAGCCCTGCTCCGAAAACGTGAACGTCTGCAGATAGCTCGCAGCCAGAAAGAGCTAGCCTGGAAAGCTGTTGCTCAGCCTCATCTGCCCATGGCACTGCTCGCACAGAGGCACAGAGACTGGGGCTGCTTGCTTGTCTTGCCACCTCAAACTTCAAACGTACCTCTGGGGGTCCGTGCGGGGCGTCTCCGACAGCCCTGCTCTAAAAATGCGAACGTCTGCAGATAGCTCGCGGGCAGAAAGAGCTAGCCTGGAAAGCTGTTGCTCAGCCTCATCTGCCCATGGCACTGCTCGCACAGAGGCACAGAGACTGGGGCTGCTTGCTTGTCTTGCCACCTCAAACTTCAAACGTACCTCTCGGGGCCCGTGCCGGGCGTCTCCGGCAGCCCTGCTCTGAAAACGCGAACGTCTGCAGATAGCTCGCAGCCATAAAGAGCTAGCCTGGAAAGCTGTTGCTCAGCCTCATCTGCCCATGGCACTGCTCGCACAGAGGCACAGAGACTGGGGCTGCTTGCTTGTCTAGCCACCTCAAACTTCAAACGTACCTCTGGGGGTCCGTGCCGGGCGGCTCCGGCAGCCCTGCTCTGAAAACGCGAACGTCTGCAGATAGCTCGCAGCCAGAAAGAGCTAGCCTGGAAAGTTGTTGCTCAGCCTCATCTGCCCATGGCACTGCTCGCACAGAGGCACAGAGACTGGGGCTGCTTGCTTGTCTTGCCACCTCAAACTTCCAACGTATCTCTGAGGGTCCGTGCCGGGCGTCTCCGGCAGCCCTGCTCCCAAAATGCGAACGTCTGCAGATAGCTCGCAGCCAGAAAGAGCTAGCCTGGAAAGCTGTTGCTCAGCCTCATCTGCCCATGGCACTGCTCGCACAGAGGCACAGAGACTGGGGCTGCTTGCTTGTCTTGCCACCTCAAACTTCAAACGTACCTCTGGGGGTCCGTGCGGGGCGTCTCCGACAGCCCTGCTCTAAAAATGCGAACGTCTGCAGATAGCTCGCGGGCAGAAAGAGCTAGCCTGGAAAGCTGTTGCTCAGCCTCATCTGCCCATGGCACTGCTCGCACAGAGGCACAGAGACTGGGGCTGCTTGCTTGTCTTGCCACCTCAAACTTGAAACGTACCTCTGGGGATCCGTGCCGGGCGTCTCCGGCAGCCCTGCTCTGAAAACGCGAACGTCTGCAGATCGCTCGCAGCCAGAAAGAGCTAGCCTGGAAAGCTGTTGCTCAGCCTCATCTGCCCATGGCACTGCTCGCACAGAGGCACAGAGACTGGGGCTGCTTGCTTGTCTTGCCACCTCAAACTTCAAACGTACCTCTCGGGATCCGTGCCGGGCGTCTCCGGCAGCCCTGCTCTGAAAATGCGAACGTCTGCAGATAGCTCACAGCCAGAAAGAGCTAGCCTGGAAAGCTGTTGCTCAGCCTCATCTGCCCATGGCACTGCTCGCACAGAGGCACAGAGACTGGGGCTGCTTGCTTGTCTTGCCACCTCAAACTTCAAACGTACCTCTGGGGGTCCGTGCCAGGCATATCCGGCAGCCCTGCTCCCAAAATGCGAACGTCTGCAGATAGCTCGCAGCCATAAAGAGCTAGCCTGGAAAGCTGTTGCTCAGCCTCATCTGCCCATGGCACTGCTCGCACAGAGGCACAGAGACTGGGGCTGCTTGCTTGTCTTGCCACCTGAAACTTCAAACGTACCTCTGGGGGTCCGTGCCGGGCGCCTCCGGCAGCCCTGCTCCCAAAATGCGAACGACTGCACATAGCTCGCAGCCAGAAAGAGCTAGCCTGGAAAGCTGTTGCTCAGCCTCATCTGCCCATGGCACTGCTCGCACAGAGGCACAGAGACTGGGGCTGCTTGCTTGTCTTGCCACCTCAAACTTCAAACGTACCTCTGAGGGTCCGTGCCGGGCGTCTCCGGCAGCCCTCCTCCCAAAATGCGAATGTCTGCAGATAGCTCGCAGCCAGAAAGAGCTAGCCTGGAAAGCTGTTGCTCAGCCTCATCTGCCCATGGCACTGCTCGCACAGAGGCACAGAGACTGGGGCTGCTTGCTTGTCTTGCCACCTCAAACTTCCAACGTATCTCTGAGGGTCCGTGCCGGGCGTCTCCGGCAGCCCTGCTCCGAAAACGTGAACGTCTGCAGATAGCTCGCAGCCAGAAAGAGCTAGCCTGGAAAGCTGTTGCTCAGCCTCATCTGCCCATGGCACTGCTCGCACAGAGGCACAGAGACTGGGGCTGCTTGCTTGTCTTGCCACCTCAAACTTCAAACGTACCTCTGGGGGTCCGTGCGGGGCGTCTCCGACAGCCCTGCTCTAAAAATGCGAACGTCTGCAGATAGCTCGCGGGCAGAAAGAGCTAGCCTGGAAAGCTGTTGCTCAGCCTCATCTGCCCATGGCACTGCTCGCACAGAGGCACAGAGACTGGGGCTGCTTGCTTGTCTTGCCACCTCAAACTTCAAACGTACCTCTGGGGATCCGTGCCGGGCGTCTCCGGCAGCCCTGCTCTGAAAACGCGAACGTCTGCAGATAGCTCGCAGCCAGAAAGAGCTAGCCTGGAAAGCTGTTGCTCAGCCTCATCTGCCCATGGCACTGCTCGCACAGAGGCACAGAGACTGGGGCTGCTTGCTTGTCTTGCCACCTCAAACTTGAAACGTACCTCTGGGGATCCGTGCCGGGCGTCTCCGGCAGCCCTGCTCTGAAAACGCGAACGTCTGCAGATCGCTCGCAGCCAGAAAGAGCTAGCCTGGAAAGCTGTTGCTCAGCCTCATCTGCCCATGGCACTGCTCGCACAGAGGCACAGAGACTGGGGCTGCTTGCTTGTCTTGCCACCTCAAACTTCAAACGTACCTCTCGGGGTCCGTGCCGGGCGTCTCCGGCAGCCCTGCTCTGAAAACGCGAACGTCTGCAGATAGCTCGCAGCCATAAAGAGCTAGCCTGGAAAGCTGTTGCTCAGCCTCATCTGCCCATGGCACTGCTCGCACAGAGGCACAGAGACTGGGGCTGCTTGCTTGTCTTGCCACCTCAAACTTCCAACGTACCTCTGGGGGTCCGTGCCGGGCGTCTCCGGCAGCCCTCCTCCCAAAATGCGAACGTCTGCAGATAGCTCGCAGGCAGAAAGAGCTAGCCTGGAAAGCTGTTGCTCAGCCTCATCTGCCCATGGCACTGCTCGCACAGAGGCACAGAGACTGGGGCTGCTTGCTTGTCTTGCCACCTCAAACTTCAAACGTACCTCTGGGGGTCCGTGCCAGGCATATCCGGCAGCCCTGCTCCCAAAATGCGAACGTCTGCAGATAGCTCGCAGCCATAAAGAGCTAGCCTGGAAAGCTGTTGCTCAGCCTCATCTGCC
The DNA here is from genome assembly GCF_030867145.1 of Opisthocomus hoazin. Lineage (NCBI taxonomy): Eukaryota > Metazoa > Chordata > Aves > Opisthocomiformes > Opisthocomidae > Opisthocomus > Opisthocomus hoazin. Next base: position 3,641,855 of record NC_134443.1, read on the forward strand.
CATGGCACTGCTCGCACAGAGGCACAGAGACTGGGGCTGCTTGCTTGTCTTGCCACCTGAAACTTCAAACGTACCTCTGGGGGTCCGTGCCGGGCGCCTCCGGCAGCCCTGCTCCCAAAATGCGAACGACTGCACATAGCTCGCAGCCAGAAAGAGCTAGCCTGGAAAGCTGTTGCTCAGCCTCATCTGCCCATGGCACTGCTCGCACAGAGGCACAGAGACTGGGGCTGCTTGCTTGTCTTGCCACCTCAAACTTCAAGCGTACCTCTGAGGGTCCGTGCCGGGCGTCTCCGGCAGCCCTGCTCCCAAAATGCGAATGTCTGCAGATAGCTCGCAGCCAGAAAGAGCTAGCCTGGAAAGCTGTTGCTCAGCCTCATCTGCCCATGGCACTGCTCGCACAGAGGCACAGAGACTGGGGCTGCTTGCTTGTCTTGCCACCTCAAACTTCCAACGTATCTCTGAGGGTCCGTGCCGGGCGTCTCCGGCAGCCCTGCTCCGAAAACGTGAACGTCTGCAGATAGCTCGCAGCCAGAAAGAGCTAGCCTGGAAAGCTGTTGCTCAGCCTCATCTGCCCATGGCACTGCTCGCACAGAGGCACAGAGACTGGGGCTGCTTGCTTGTCTTGCCACCTCAAACTTCAAACGTACCTCTGGGGGTCCGTGCCGGGCGCCGCCGGCAGCCCTGCTCCCAAAATGCGAACGTCTGCAGATAGCTCGCAGCCATAAAGAGCTAGCCTGGAAAGCTGTTGCTCAGCCTCATCTGTCCATGGCACTGCTCGCACAGAGGCACAGAGACTGGGGCTGCTTGCTTGTCTTGCCACCTCAAACTTCAAACGAACATCTGGGGGTCCGTGCCGGGCGTCTCCGGCAGCCCTGCTCTGAAAACGCGAACGTCTGCAGATAGCTCGCAGGCAGAAAGAGCTAGCCTGGAAAGCTGTTGCTCAGTCTCATCTGCCCATGGCACTGCTCGCACAGAGGCACAGAGACTGGGGCTGCTTGCTTGTCTTGCCACCTCAAACTTCCAACGTACCTGTGGGGGTCCGTGCCGGGCGTCTCCGGCAGCCCTGCTCTGAAAACGCGAACGTCTGCAGATAGCTCGCAGCCAGAAAGAGCTAGCCTGGAAAGTTGTTGCTCAGCCTCATCTGCCCATGGCACTGCTCGCACAGAGGCACAGAGACTGGGGCTGCTTGCTTGTCTTGCCACCTCAAACTTCCAACGTATCTCTGAGGGTCCGTGCCGGGCGTCTCCGGCAGCCCTGCTCCCAAAATGCGAACGTCTGCAGATCGCTCACAGCCAGAAAGAGCTAGCCTAGAAAGCTGTTGCTCAGCCTCATGTGCCCATGGCACTGCTCGCACAGAGGCACAGAGACTGGGGCTGCTTGCTTGTCTTGCCACCTCAAACTTGAAACGTACCTCTGGGGGCCCATGCCGGGCATCTCCGGCAGCCCTGCTCTGAAAATGCGAACGTCTGCAGATCGCTCGCAGCCAGAAAGAGCTAGCCTGGAAAGCTGTTGCTCAGCCTCATCTGCCCATGGCACTGCTCGCACAGAGGCACAGAGACTGGGGCTGCTTGCTTGTCTTGCCACCTCAAACTTCCAACGTACCTGTGGGGGTCCGTGCCGTGCGCCTCCGGCAGCCCTGCTCCCAAAATGCGAACGTCTGCAGATAGCTCGCAGCCAGAAAGAGCTAGCCTGGAAAGCTGTTGCTCAGCCTCATCTGCCCATGGCACTGCTCGCACAGAGGCACAGAGACTGGGGCTGCTTGCTTGTCTTGCCACCTCAAACTTCAAACGTACCTCTGGGGGTCCGTGCCGGGCGTCTCCGGCAGCCCTGCTCCCAAAATGCGAACGTCTGCAGATAGCTCGCAGCCAGAAAGAGCTAGCTTGGAAAGCTGTTGCTCAGCCTCATCTGCCCATGGCACTGCTCGCACAGAGGCACAGAGACTGGGGCTGCTTGCTTGTCTTGCCACCTCAAACTTCAAACGTACCTCTCGTGTTCCCTGCCGGGCGTCTCCGGCAGCCCTGCTCCCAAAATGCGAACGTCTGCAGATAGCTCACAGCCAGAAAGAGCTAGCCTGGAAAGCTGTTGCTCAGCCTCATCTGCCCATGGCACTGCTCGCACAGAGGCACAGAGACTGGGGCTGCTTGCTTGTCTTGCCACCTCAAACTTCAAACGTACCTCTGGGGGTCCGTGCCAGGCGCCTCCGGCAGCCCTGCTCCCAAAATGCGAACGTCTGCAGATAGCTCGCAGCCAGAAAGAGCTAGCCTGGAAAGCTGTTGCTCAGCCTCATGTGCCCATGGCACTACTCGCACAGAGGCACAGAGACTGGGGCTGCTTGCTTGTCTTGCCACCTCAAACTTCAAACGTACCTCTGGGGGTCCGTGCCGGGCGGCTCCGGCAGCCCTGCTCTGAAAATGCGAACGTCTGCAGATAGCTCGCAGCCAGAAAGAGCTAGCCTGGAAAGCTGTTGCTCAGCCTCATCTGCCCATGGCACTGCTCGCACAGAGGCACAGAGACTGGGGCTGCTTGCTTGTCTTGCCACCTCAAACTTCAAACGTACCTCTGGGGGTCCGTGCCGGGCGCCGCCGGCAGCCCTGCTCCCAAAATGTGAACGACTGCACATAGCTCGCAGCCATAAAGAGCTAGCCTGGAAAGCTGTTGCTCAGCCTCATCTGCCCATGGCACTGCTCGCACAGAGGCACAGAGACTGGGGCTGCTTGCTTGTCTTGCCACCTCAAACTTCAAACGTACCTCTGGGGGTCCGTGCCGGGCGCCGCCGGCAGCCCTGCTCCCAAAATGCGAACGTCTGCAGATAGCTCGCAGCCATAAAGAGCTAGCCTGGAAAGCTGTTGCTCAGCCTCATCTGCCCATGGCACTGCTCGCACAGAGGCACAGAGACTGGGGCTGCTTGCTTGTCTTGCCACCTCAAACTTCAAACGAACATCTGGGGGTCCGTGCCGGACGCCTCCGGCAGCCCTGCTCCCAAACTGCGAACGTCTGCAGATAGCTCGCAGGCAGAAAGAGCTAGCCTGGAAAGCTGTTGCTCAGTCTCATCTGCCCATGGCACTGCTCGCACAGAGGCACAGAGACTGGGGCTGCTTGCTTGTCTTGCCACCTCAAACTTCCAACGTACATGTGGGGGTCCGTGCCGGGCGTCTCCGGCAGCCCTGCTCTGAAAACGCGAACGTCTGCAGATAGCTCGCAGCCAGAAAGAGCTAGCCTGGAAAGCTGTTGCTCAGCCTCATCTGCCCATGGCACTGCTCGCACAGAGGCACAGAGACTGGGGCTGCTTGCTTGTCTTGCCACCTCAAACTTCCAACGTATCTCTGAGGGTCCGTGCCGGGCGTCTCCGGCAGCCCTGCTCCCAAAATGCGAACGTCTGCAGATCGCTCACAGCCAGAAAGAGCTAGCCTAGAAAGCTGTTGCTCAGCCTCATCTGCCCATGGCACTGCTCGCACAGAGGCACAGAGACTGGGGCTGCTTGCTTGTCTTGCCACCTCAAACTTGAAACGTACCTCTGGGGGCCCATGCCGGGCATCTCCGGCAGCCCTGCTCTGAAAATGCGAACGTCTGCAGATCGCTCGCAGCCAGAAAGAGCTAGCCTGGAAAGCTGTTGCTCAGCCTCATCTGCCCATGGCACTGCTCGCACAGAGGCACAGAGACTGGGGCTGCTTGCTTGTCTTGCCACCTCAAACTTCAAACGTACCTCTGGGGGTCCGTGCCGGGCATCTCCGACAGCCCTGCTCCCAAAATGCGAACGTCTGCAGATAGCTCGCAGCCAGAAAGAGCTAGCCTGGAAAGCTGTTGCTCAGCCTCATCTGCCCATGGCACTGCTCGCACAGAGGCACAGAGACTGGGGCTGCTTGCTTGTCTTGCCACCTCAAACTTCAAACGTACCTCTGGGGGTCCGTGCCGGGCGCCGCCGGCAGCCCTGCTCCCAAAATGCGAACGTCTGCAGATAGCTCGCAGCCAGAAAGAGCTAGCCTGGAAAGCTGTTGCTCAGCCTCATCTGCCCATGGCACTGCTCGCACAGAGGCACAGAGACTGGGGCTGCTTGCTTGTCTTGCCACCTCAAACTTCAAACGAACATCTGGGGGTCCGTGCCGGACGCCTCCGGCAGCCCTGCTCCCAAAATGCGAACGTCTGCAGATAGCTCGCAGCCAGAAAGAGCTAGCCTGGAAAGCTGTTGCTCAGCCTCATCTGCCCATGGCACTGCTCGCACAGAGGCACAGAGACTGGGGCTGCTTGCTTGTCTTGCCACCTCAAGCTTCAAACGTACCTCTGGGGGTCCGTGCCGGGCGGCTCCGGCAGCCCTGCTCTGAAAATGCGAACGTCTGCAGATAGCTCGCAGCCAGAAAGAGCTAGCCTGGAAAGCTGTTGCTCAGCCTCATCTGCCCATGGCACTGCTCGCACAGAGGCACAGAGACTGGGGCTGCTTGCTTGTCTTGCCACCTGAAACTTCAAACGTACCTCTGGGGGTCCGTGCCGGGCGCCTCCGGCAGCCCTGCTCCCAAAATGCGAACGACTGCAGATAGCTCACAGGCAGAAAGAGCTAGCCTGGAAAGCTGTTGCTCAGCCTCATCTGCCCATGGCACTGCTCGCACAGAGGCACAGAGACTGGGGCTGCTTGCTTGTCTTGCCACCTCAAACTTCAAACGTACCTCTGGGGGTCCGTGCCGGGCGCCGCCGGCAGCCCTGCTCCCAAAATGCGAACGTCTGCAGATAGCTCGCAGCCATAAAGAGCTAGCCTGGAAAGCTGTTGCTCAGCCTCATCTGCCCATGGCACTGCTCGCACAGAGGCACAGAGACTGGGGCTGCTTGCTTGTCTTGCCACCTCAAACTTCAAACGAACATCTGTGGGTCCGTGCCAGACGCCTCCGGCAGCCCTGCTCCCAAAATGCGAACGTCTGCAGATAGCTCGCAGGCAGAAAGAGCTAGCCTGGAAAGCTGTTGCTCAGTCTCATCTGCCCATGGCACTGCTCGCACAGAGGCACAGAGACTGGGGCTGCTTGCTTGTCTTGCCACCTCAAACTTCCAACGTACCTGTGGGGGTCCGTGCCGGGCGTCTCCGGCAGCCCTGCTCTGAAAACGCGAACGTCTGCAGATAGCTCGCAGCCAGAAAGAGCTAGCCTGGAAAGTTGTTGCTCAGCCTCATCTGCCCATGGCACTGCTCGCACAGAGGCACAGAGACTGGGGCTGCTTGCTTGTCTTGCCACCTCAAACTTCCAACGTATCTCTGAGGGTCCGTGCCGGGCGTCTCCGGCAGCCCTGCTCCCAAAATGCGAATATCTGCAGATCGCTCACAGCCAGAAAGAGCTAGCCTAGAAAGCTGTTGCTCAGCCTCATCTGCCCATGGCACTGCTCGCACAGAGGCACAGAGACTGGGGCTGCTTGCTTGTCTTGCCACCTCAAACTTGAAACGTACCTCTGGGGGCCCATGCCGGGCATCTCCGGCAGCCCTGCTCTGAAAATGCGAACGTCTGCAGATCGCTCGCAGCCAGAAAGAGCTAGCCTGGAAAGCTGTTGCTCAGCTTCATCTGCCCATGGCACTGCTCGCACAGAGGCACAGAGACTGGGGCTGCTTGCTTGTCTTGCCACCTCAAACTTCAAACGTACCTCTGGGGGTCCGTGCCGTGCGCCTCCGGCAGCCCTGCTCCCAAAATGAGAACGTCTGCAGATAGCTCGCAGGCAGAAAGAGCTAGCCTGGAAAGCTGTTGCTCAGCCTCATCTGCCCATGGCACTGCTCGCACAGAGGCACAGAGACTGGGGCTGCTTGCTTGTCTTGCCACCTCAAACTTCAAACGTACCTCTGGGGGCCCATGCCGGGCATCTCCGGCAGCCCTGCTCCGAACATGCGAACGTCTGCAGATAGCTCGCAGCCATAAAGAGCTAGCCTGGAAAGCTGTTGCTCAGCCTCATCTGCCCATGGCACTGCTCGCACAGAGGCACAGAGACTGGGGCTGCTTGCTTGTCTTGCCACCTCAAACTTCAAGCGTACCTCTGGGGGTCCGTGCCGGGCGTCTCCAGCAGCCCTGCTCCCAAAATGCGAACGTCTGCAGATAGCTCGCAGCCAGAAAGAGCTAGCCTGGAAAGCTGTTGCTCAGCCTCATCTGCCCATGGCACTGCTCACACAGAGGCACAGAGACTGGGGCTGCTTGCTTGTCTTGCCACCTCAAACTTCAAACGTACCTCTGGGGGTCCGTGCCGGGCACCTCCAGCACTCCTGCTCCCAAAATGCGAACGTCTGCAGATAGCTCGCAGCCAGAAAGAGCTAGCCTGGAAAGCTGTTGCTCAGCCTCATCTGCCCATGGCACTGCTCGCACAGAGGCACAGAGACTGGGGCTGCTTGCTTGTCTTGCCACCTCAAACTTCAAACGTACCTCTGGGGGTCCATGCCGGGCATCTCCGGCAGCCCTCCTCCGAAAATGCTAACGTCTGCAGATAGCTCGCAGCCAGAAAGAGCTAGCCTGGAAAGCTGTTGCTCAGCCTCATCTGCCCATGGCACTGCTCGCACAGAGGCACAGAGACTGGGGCTGCTTGCTTGTCTTGCCACCTCAAACTTCCAACGTACCTCTGGGGGTCCGTGCCGGGCGCCGCCGGCAGCCCTGCTCCCAAAATGCGAACGTCTGCAGATAGCTCGCAGGCAGAAAGAGCTAGCCTGGAAAGCTGTTGCTCAGCCTCATCTGCCCATGGCACTGCTCGCACAGAGGCACAGAGACTGGGGCTGCTTGCTTGTCTTGCCACCTCAAACTTCAAGCGTACCTCTGGGGGTCCGTGCCGGGCGTCTCCGGCAGCCCTGCTCCCAAAATGCGAACGTCTGCAGATAGCTCGCAGCCAGAAAGAGCTAGCCTGGAAAGCTGTTGCTCAGCCTCATCTGCCCATGGCACTGCTCGCACAGAGGCACAGAGACTGGGGCTGCTTGCTTGTCTTGCCACCTCAAACTTCCAACGTACCTCTGGGGGTCCGTGCCAGGCGTCTCCGGCAGCCCTGCTACAAAAATGCGAACATCTACAGATAGCTCGCAGCCAGAAAGATCTAGCCTGGAAAGCTGTTGCTCAGCCTCATCTGCCCATGGCACTGCTCGCACAGAGGCACAGAGACTGGGGCTGCTTGCTTGTCTTGCCACCTCAAACTTCAAACGTACCTCTGGGGGTCCGTGCCGGGCATCTCCGGCAGCCCTGCTCCCAAAATGCGAACGTCTGCAGATAGCTCGCAGCCATAAAGAGCTAGCCTGGAAAGCTGTACTCAGCCTCATCTGCCCATGGCACTGCTCGCACAGAGGCACAGAGACTGGGGCTGCTTGCTTGTCTTGCCACCTCAAACTTCAAACGTACCTCTGGGGGCCCATGCCGGGCATCTCCGGCAGCCCTGCTCCGAAAATGCAAACGTCTGCAGATAGCTCGCAGGCATAAAGAGCTAGCCTGGAAAGCTGTTGCTCAGCCTCATCTGCCCATGGCACTGCTCGCACAGAGGCACAGAGACTGGGGCTACTTGCTTGTCTTGCCACCTCAAACTTCAAACGTACCTCTGAGGGTCCGTGCCGGGTGACTCCGGCAGCCCTGCTCCCAAAATGCGAACGTCTGCAGATAGCTCGCAGCCAGAAAGAGCTAGCCTGGAAAGCTGTTGCTCAGCCTCATCTGCCCATGGCACTGCTCGCACAGAGGCACAGAGACTGGGGCTGCTTGCTTGTCTTGCCACCTCAAACTTCAAACGTACCTCTGGGGGTCCGTGCCGGTCGCCTCCGGCAGCCCTGCTCCCAAAATGCGAACGTCTGCAGATAGCTCGCAGCCAGAAAGAGCTAGCCTGGAAAGCTGTTGCTCAGCCTCATCTGCCCATGGCACTGCTCGCACAGAGGCACAGAGACTGGGGCTGCTTGCTTGTCTTGCCACCTCAAACTTCAAACGTACCTCTGGGGGTCCGTGCCGGGCGCCTCCGGCAGCCCTGCTCCCAAAATGCGAACGTCTGCAGATAGCTCGCAGGCAGAAAGAGCTAGCCTGGAAAGCTGTTGCTCAGCCTCATCTGCCCATGGCACTGCTCGCACAGAGGCACAGAGACTGGGGCTGCTTGCTTCTCTTGCCACCTCAAACTTCAAACGTACCTCTGGGGGTCCGTGCCGGGCGCCTCCGGCAACCCTGCTCCCAAAATGCAAACGTCTGCAGATAGCTCGCAGGCAGAAAGAGCTAGCCTGGAAAGCTGTTGCTCAGCCTCATCTGCCCATGGCACTGCTCGCACAGAGGCACAGAGACTGGGGCTGCTTGCTTGTCTTGCCACCTCAAACTTCAAAAGTAGTTTTGGGGCTACGTGCCGGACGCCTCCGGCAGCCCTGCTCCCAAAATGCAAACTTCTGCAGATAGCTCGCAGCCAGAAAGAGCTAGCCTGGAAACCTGTTGCTCAGCCTCATCTGCCCATGGCACTACTCGCACAGAGGCACAGAGACTGGGGCTGCTTGCTTGTCTTGCCACCTCAAACTTCAAACGTACCTCTGGGGGTCCGTGCCGGGGGTCTCCGGCAGCCCTACTCTGAAAATGCGAACGTCTGCAGATATTTCGCGGGCAGAAAGAGCTAGCCTGGAAAGCTGTTGCTCAGCCTCATCTGCCCATGGCACTGCTCGCACAGAGGCACAGAGACTGGGGCTGCTTGCTTGTCGTGCCACCTCAAACTTCAAACGTACCTTAGGGGGTCCATGCTGGGCGTTTCCAGCATCCCTGCTCCCAAAATGCGAACGTCTGCAGATAGCTCGCGGGCAGAAAGAGCTAGCCTGGAAAGCTGTTGCTCAGCCTCATCTGCCCATGGCACTGCTCGCACAGAGGCACAGAGACTGGGGCTGCTTGCTTGTCTTGCCACCTCAAACTTCAAACGTACCTCTGGGGGTCCGTGCCGGGCGCCTCCGGCAGCCCTGCTCTGAAAACGTGAACGTCTGCAGATAGCTCGCAGCCAGAAAGAGCTAGCCTGGAAAGCTGTTGCTCACCCTCATCTGCCCATGGCACTGCTCGCACAGAGGCACAGAGACTGGGGCTGCTTGCTTGTCTTGCCACCTCAAACTTCAAACATACCTCTCGGGGTCCGTGCCGGGCGTCTCCGGCAGCCCTGCTCCCAAAATGCAAACGTCTGCAGATAGCTCGCAGGCAGAAAGAGCTAGCCTGGAAAGCTGTTGCTCAGCCTCATCTGCCCATGGCACTGCTCGCACAGAGGCACAGAGACTGGGGCTGCTTGCTTGTCTTGCCACCTCAAACTTCAAACGTACCTCTGGGGGTCCGTGCCAGGCGTATCCGGCAGCCCTGCTCCCAAAATGCGAACGTCTGCAGATAGCTCGCAGCCATAAAGAGCTAGCCTGGAAAGCTGTTGCTCAGCCTCATGTGCCCATGGCACTACTCGCACAGAGGCACAGAGACTGGGGCTGCTTGCTTGTCTTGCCACCTCAAGCTTCAAACGTACCTCTGGGGATCCGTGCCGGGCGGCTCCGGCAGCCCTGCTCCCAAAATGCGAACGTCTGCAGATAGTTCGCAGCCAGAAAGAGCTAGCCTGGAAAGCTGTTGCTCAGCCTCATCTGCCCATGGCACTGCTCGCACAGAGGCACAGAGACTGGGGCTGCTTGCTTGTCTTGCCACCTCAAACTTCAAACGTACCTCTGGGGGTCCGTGCCGGGCGCCTCCGGCAGCCCTGCTCCCAAAATGCGAACGACTGCACATAGCTCGCAGCCAGAAAGAGCTAGCCTGGAAAGCTGTTGCTCAGCCTCATCTGCCCATGGCACTGCTCGCACAGAGGCACAGAGACTGGGGCTGCTTGCTTGTCTTGCCACCTCAAACTTCAAACGTACCTCTGGGGGTCCGTGCCGGGCGGCTCCAGCAGCCCTGCTCCCAAAATGCGAACGTCTGCAGATAGCTCGCAGGCAGAAAGAGCTAGCCTGGAAAGCTGTTGCTCAGCCTCATCTGCCCATGGCACTGCTCGCACAGAGGCACAGAGACTGGGGCTGCTTGCTTGTCTTGCCACCTCAAACTTCAAACGTACCTCTGGGGGTCCGTGCCGGGTGACTCCGGCAGCCCTGCTCCCAAAATGCGAACGTCTGCAGATAGCTCGCGGGCAGAAAGAGCTAGCCTGGAAAGCTGTTGCTCAGCCTCATCTGCCCATGGCACTGCTCGCACAGAGGCACAGAGACTGGGGCTGCTTGCTTGTCTTGCCACCTCAAACTTCAAACGTACCTCTGAGGGTCCGTGCCGGTCGCCTCCGGCAGCCCTGCTCCCAAAATGCGAACGTCTGCAGATAGCTCGCAGGCAGAAAGATCTAGCCTGGAAAGCTGTTGCTCAGCCTCATCTGCCCATGGCACTGCTCGCACAGAGGCACAGAGACTGGGGCTGCTTGCTTGTCTTGCCACCTCAAACTTCAAACGTACCTCTGGGGGTCCGTGCCGGGCGCCTCCGGCAGCCCTACTCTGAAAATGCGAACGTCTGCAGATAGCTCGCGGGCAGAAAGAGCTAGCCTGGAAAGCTGTTGCTCAGCCTCATCTGCCCATGGCACTGCTCGCACAGAGGCACAGAGACTGGGGCTGCTTGCTTGTCTTGCCACCTGAAACTTCAAACGTACCTCTGGGGGTCCGTGCCGAGCGCCTCCGGCAGCCCTGCTCCCAAAATGCGAACGTCTGCAGATAGCTCGCAGCCAGAAAGAGCTAGCCTGGAAAGCTGTTGCTCAGCCTCATCTGCCCATGGCACTGCTCGCACAGAGGCACAGAGACTGGGGCTGCTTGCTTGTCTTGCCACCTCAAACTTCCAACGTACCTCTGGGGGCCCATGCCGGGCATCTCCGGCAGCCCTGCTCCGAAAATGCGAACGTCTGCAGATAGCTCGCAGCCAGAAAGAGCTAGCCTGGAAAGCTGTTGCTCAGCCTCATCTGCCCATGGCACTGCTCGCACAGAGGCACAGAGACTGGGGCTGCTTGCTTGTCTTGCCACCTCAAACTTCAAACGTACCTCTCGGGGTCCGTGCCGGGTGACTCCGGCAGCCCTGCTCCGAAAATGCGAACGTCTGCAGATAGCTCGCAGCCATAAAGAGCTAGCCTGGAAAGCTGTTGCTCAGCCTCATCTGCCCATGGCACTGCTCGCACAGAGGCACAGAGACTGGGGCTGCTTGCTTGTCTTGCCAACTCAAACTTCAAGCGTACCTCTGGGGGTCCATGCCGGGTGACTCCGGCAGCCCTGCTCCCAAAATGCGAACGTCTGCAGATAGCTCGCGGGCAGAAAGAGCTAGCCTGGAAAGCTGTTGCTCAGCCTCATCTGCCCATGGCACTGCTCGCACAGAGGCACAGAGACTGGGGCTGCTTGCTTGTCTTGCCACCTCAAACTTCAAACGTACCTCTGGGGATCCGTGCCGGGCGTCTCCGGCAGCCCTACTCTGAAAATGCGAACGTCTGCAGATAGCTCGCAGCCAGAAAGAGCTAGCCTGGAAAGCTGTTGCTCAGCCTCATCTGCCCATGGCACTGCTCGCACAGAGGCACAGAGACTGGGGCTGCTTGCTTGTCTTGCCACCTCAAACTTCAAACGTACCTCTGGGGGTCCGTGCCGGGCGCCTCCGGCAGCCCTGCTCCCAAAATGCGAACGTCTGCAGATAGCTCGCAGCCAGAAAGAGCTAGCCTGGAAAGCTGTTGCTCAGCCTCATCTGCCCATGGCACTGCTCGCACAGAGGCACAGAGACTGGGGCTGCTTGCTTGTCTTGCCACCTCAAACTTCAAACGTACCTCTGGGGGTCCGTGCCGGACGCCTCCGGCAGCCCTGCTCTGAAAACGCGAACGTCTGCAGATAGCTCGCAGCCAGAAAGAGCTAGCCTGGAAAGCTGTTGCTCAGCCTCATCTGCCCATGGCACTGCTCGCACAGAGGCACAGAGACTGGGGCTGCTTGCTTGTCTTGCCACCTGAAACTTCAAACGTACCTCTGGGGGTCCGTGCCGGGCGCCTCCGGCAGCCCTGCTCCCAAAATGCGAACGACTGCACATAGCTCGCAGCCAGAAAGAGCTAGCCTGGAAAGCTGTTGCTCAGCCTCATCTGCCCATGGCACTGCTCGCACAGAGGCACAGAGACTGGGGCTGCTTGCTTGTCTTGCCACCTCAAACTTCAAACGTACCTCTGGGGGTCCGTGCCGGGCGGCTCCAGCAGCCCTGCTCCCAAAATGCGAACGTCTGCAGATAGCTCGCAGCCATAAAGAGCTAGCCTGGAAAGCTGTTGCTCAGCCTCATCTGCCCATGGCACTGCTCGCACAGAGGCACAGAGACTGGGGCTGCTTGCTTGTCTTGCCACCTCAAACTTCAAACGTACCTCTGGGGGTCCGTGCCGGGTGACTCCGGCAGCCCTGCTCCCAAAATGCGAACGTCTGCAGATAGCTCGCGGGCAGAAAGAGCTAGCGTGGAAAGCTGTTGCTCAGCCTCATCTGCCCATGGCACTGCTCGCACAGAGGCACAGAGACTGGGGCTGCTTGCTTGTCTTGCCACCTCAAACTTCAAACGTACCTCTGAGGGTCCGTGCCGGTCGCCTCCGGCAGCCCTGCTCCCAAAATGCGAACGTCTGCAGATAGCTCGCAGGCAGAAAGATCTAGCCTGGAAAGCTGTTGCTCAGCCTCATCTGCCCATGGCACTGCTCGCACAGAGGCACAGAGACTGGGGCTGCTTGCTTGTCTTGCCACCTCAAACTTCAAACGTACCTCTGGGGGTCCGTGCCGGGCGCCTCCGGCAGCCCTACTCTGAAAATGCGAACGTCTGCAGATAGCTCGCGGGCAGAAAGAGCTAGCCTGGAAAGCTGTTGCTCAGCCTCATCTGCCCATGGCACTGCTCGCACAGAGGCACAGAGACTGGGGCTGCTTGCTTGTCTTGCCACCTGAAACTTCAAACGTACCTCTGGGGGTCCGTGCCGAGCGCCTCCGGCAGCCCTGCTCCCAAAATGCGAACGTCTGCAGATAGCTCGCAGCCAGAAAGAGCTAGCCTGGAAAGCTGTTGCTCAGCCTCATCTGCCCATGGCACTGCTCGCACAGAGGCACAGAGACTGGGGCTGCTTGCTTGTCTTGCCACCTCAAACTTCCAACGTACCTCTGGGGGCCCATGCCGGGCATCTCCGGCAGCCCTGCTCCGAAAATGCGAACGTCTGCAGATAGCTCGCAGCCAGAAAGAGCTAGCCTGGAAAGCTGTTGCTCAGCCTCATCTGCCCATGGCACTGCTCGCACAGAGGCACAGAGACTGGGGCTGCTTGCTTGTCTTGCCACCTCAAACTTCAAACGTACCTCTCGGGGTCCGTGCCGGGTGACTCCGGCAGCCCTGCTCCGAAAATGCGAACGTCTGCAGATAGCTCGCAGCCATAAAGAGCTAGCCTGGAAAGCTGTTGCTCAGCCTCATCTGCCCATGGCACTGCTCGCACAGAGGCACAGAGACTGGGGCTGCTTGCTTGTCTTGCCAACTCAAACTTCAAGCGTACCTCTGGGGGTCCATGCCGGGTGACTCCGGCAGCCCTGCTCCCAAAATGCGAACGTCTGCAGATAGCTCGCGGGCAGAAAGAGCTAGCCTGGAAAGCTGTTGCTCAGCCTCATCTGCCCATGGCACTGCTCGCACAGAGGCACAGAGACTGGGGCTGCTTGCTTGTCTTGCCACCTCAAACTTCAAACGTACCTCTGGGGATCCGTGCCGGGCGTCTCCGGCAGCCCTACTCTGAAAATGCGAACGTCTGCAGATAGCTCGCAGCCAGAAAGAGCTAGCCTGGAAAGCTGTTGCTCAGCCTCATCTGCCCATGGCACTGCTCGCACAGAGGCACAGAGACTGGGGCTGCTTGCTTGTCTTGCCACCTCAAACTTCAAACGTACCTCTGGGGGTCCGTGCCGGGCGCCTCCGGCAGCCCTGCTCCCAAAATGCGAACGTCTGCAGATAGCTCGCAGCCAGAAAGAGCTAGCCTGGAAAGCTGTTGCTCAGCCTCATCTGCCCATGGCACTGCTCGCACAGAGGCACAGAGACTGGGGCTGCTTGCTTGTCTTGCCACCTCAAACTTCAAACGTACCTCTGGGGGCCCATGCCGGGCATCTCCGGCAGCCCTGCTCTAAAAATGCAAACGTCAGCAGATAGCTCGCAGCCAGAAAGAGCTAGCCTGGAAAGCTGTTGCTCAGCCTCATCTGCCCATGGCACTGCTCGCACAGAGGCACAGAGACTGGGGCTGCTTGCTTGTCTTGCCACCTGAAACTTCAAACGTACCTCTGGGGGTCCGTGCCGAGCGCCTCCGGCAGCCCTGCTCCCAAAATGCGAACGTCTGCAGATAGCTCGCAGCCAGAAAGAGCTAGCCTGGAAAGCTGTTGCTCAGCCTCATCTGCCCATGGCACTGCTCGCACAGAGGCACAGAGACTGGGGCTGCTTGCTTGTCTTGCCACCTCAAACTTCCAACGTACCTCTGGGGGCCCATGCCGGGCATCTCCGGCAGCCCTGCTCCGAAAATGCGAACGTCTGCAGATAGCTCGCAGCCAGAAAGAGCTAGCCTGGAAAGCTGTTGCTCAGCCTCATCTGCCCATGGCACTGCTCGCACAGAGGCACAGAGACTGGGGCTGCTTGCTTGTCTTGCCACCTCAAACTTCAAACGTACCTCTCGGGGTCCGTGCCGGGTGACTCCGGCAGCCCTGCTCCGAAAATGCGAACGTCTGCAGATAGCTCGCAGCCATAAAGAGCTAGCCTGGAAAGCTGTTGCTCAGCCTCATCTGCCCATGGCACTGCTCGCACAGAGGCACAGAGACTGGGGCTGCTTGCTTGTCTTGCCAACTCAAACTTCAAGCGTACCTCTGGGGGTCCATGCCGGGTGACTCCGGCAGCCCTGCTCCCAAAATGCGAACGTCTGCAGATAGCTCGCGGGCAGAAAGAGCTAGCCTGGAAAGCTGTTGCTCAGCCTCATCTGCCCATGGCACTGCTCGCACAGAGGCACAGAGACTGGGGCTGCTTGCTTGTCTTGCCACCTCAAACTTCAAACGTACCTCTGGGGATCCGTGCCGGGCGTCTCCGGCAGCCCTGCTCCCCAAATGCGAACGTCTGCAGATAGCTCGCAGCCAGAAAGAGCTAGCCTGGAAAGCTGTTGCTCAGCCTCATCTGCCCATGGCACTGCTCGCACAGAGGCACAGAGACTGGGGCTGCTTGCTTGTCTTGCCACCTCAAACTTCAAACGTACCTCTCGGGGTCCGTGCCGGGCGTCTCCGGCAGCCCTGCTCCCAAAATGCGAACGTCTGCAGATAGCTCGCGGGCAGAAAGAGCTAGCCTGGAAAGCTGTTGCTCAGCCTCATCTGCCCATGGCACTGCTCGCACAGAGGCACAGAGACTGGGGCTGCTTGCTTGTCTTGCCACCTCAAACTTCAAGCGTACCTCTGGGGGTCCGTGCCGGGCGTCTCCGGCAGCCCTGCTCCCAAAATGCGAACGTCTGCAGATAGCTCGCAGCCATAAAGAGCTAGCCTGGAAAGCTGTTGCTCAGCCTCATCTGCCCATGGCACTGCTCGCACAGAGGCACAGAGACTGGGGCTGCTTGCTTGTCTTGCCACCTGAAACTTCAAACGTACCTCTGGGGGTCCGTGCCGGTCGCCTCCAGCAGCCCTGCTCCCAAAATGCGAACGACTGCAGATAGCTCGCAGGCAGAAAGATCTAGCCTGGAAAGCTGTTGCTCAGCCTCATCTGCCCATGGCGCTGCTCGCACAGAGGCACAGAGACTGGGGCTGCTTGCTTGTCTTGCCACCTCAAACTTCAAACGTACCTCTGGGGATCCGTGCCGGGCGTCTCCGGCAGCCCTACTCTGAAAATGCGAACGTCTGCAGATAGCTCGCAGCCAGAAAGAGCTAGCCTGGAAAGCTGTTGCTCAGCCTCATCTGCCCATGGCACTGCTCGCACAGAGGCACAGAGACTGGGGCTGCTTGCTTGTCTTGCCACCTCAAACTTCAAACGTACCTCTGGGGGTCCGTGCCGGGCGCCTCCGGCAGCCCTGCTCCCAAAATGCGAACGTCTGCAGATAGCTCGCAGCCAGAAAGAGCTAGCCTGGAAAGCTGTTGCTCAGCCTCATCTGCCCATGGCACTGCTCGCACAGAGGCACAGAGACTGGGGCTGCTTGCTTGTCTTGCCACCTCAAACTTCAAACGTAGATTTCGGGGTCTGTGCCGGGCGACTCCGGCAGCCCTGCTCCCAAAATGCGAACGTCTGCAGATAGCTCGCAGCCAGAAAGAGCTAGCCTGGAAAGCTGTTGCTCAGCCTCATCTGCCCATGGCACTGCTCGCACAGAGGCACAGAGACTGGGGCTGCTTGCTTGTCTTGCCACCTCAAACTTCAAACGTACCTCTGAGGGTCCGTGCCGGTCGCCTCCGGCAGCCCTGCTCCCAAAATGCGAACGTCTGCAGATAGCTCGCAGGCAGAAAGATCTAGCCTGGAAAGCTGTTGCTCAGCCTCATCTGCCCATGGCACTGCTCGCACAGAGGCACAGAGACTGGGGCTGCTTGCTTGTCTTGCCACCTCAAACTTCAAACGTACCTCTGGGGGTCCGTGCCGGGCACCTCCGGCAGCCCTACTCTGAAAATGCGAACGTCTGCAGATAGCTCGCGGGCAGAAAGAGCTAGCCTGGAAAGCTGTTGCTCAGCCTCATCTGCCCATGGCACTGCTCGCACAGAGGCACAGAGACTGGGGCTGCTTGCTTGTCTTGCCACCTGAAACTTCAAACGTACCTCTGGGGGTCCGTGCCGAGCGCCTCCGGCAGCCCTGCTCCCAAAATGCGAACGTCTGCAGATAGCTCGCAGCCAGAAAGAGCTAGCCTGGAAAGCTGTTGCTCAGCCTCATCTGCCCATGGCACTGCTCGCACAGAGGCACAGAGACTGGGGCTGCTTGCTTGTCTTGCCACCTCAAACTTCCAACGTACCTCTGGGGGCCCATGCCGGGCATCTCCGGCAGCCCTGCTCCGAAAATGCGAACGTCTGCAGATAGCTCGCAGCCAGAAAGAGCTAGCCTGGAAAGCTGTTGCTCAGCCTCATCTGCCCATGGCACTGCTCGCACAGAGGCACAGAGACTGGGGCTGCTTGCTTGTCTTGCCACCTCAAACTTCAAACGTACCTCTCGGGGTCCGTGCCGGGTGACTCCGGCAGCCCTGCTCCGAAAATGCGAACGTCTGCAGATAGCTCGCAGCCATAAAGAGCTAGCCTGGAAAGCTGTTGCTCAGCCTCATCTGCCCATGGCACTGCTCGCACAGAGGCACAGAGACTGGGGCTGCTTGCTTGTCTTGCCAACTCAAACTTCAAGCGTACCTCTGGGGGTCCATGCCGGGTGACTCCGGCAGCCCTGCTCCCAAAATGCGAACGTCTGCAGATAGCTCGCGGGCAGAAAGAGCTAGCCTGGAAAGCTGTTGCTCAGCCTCATCTGCCCATGGCACTGCTCGCACAGAGGCACAGAGACTGGGGCTGCTTGCTTGTCTTGCCACCTCAAACTTCAAACGTACCTCTGGGGATCCGTGCCGGGCGTCTCCGGCAGCCCTACTCTGAAAATGCGAACGTCTGCAGATAGCTCGCAGCCAGAAAGAGCTAGCCTGGAAAGCTGTTGCTCAGCCTCATCTGCCCATGGCACTGCTCGCACAGAGGCACAGAGACTGGGGCTGCTTGCTTGTCTTGCCACCTCAAACTTCAAACGTACCTCTGGGGGTCCGTGCCGGGCGCCTCCGGCAGCCCTGCTCCCAAAATGCGAACATCTGCAGATAGCTCGCAGCCAGAAAGAGCTAGCCTGGAAAGCTGTTGCTCAGCCTCATCTGCCCATGGCACTGCTCGCACAGAGGCACAGAGACTGGGGCTGCTTGCTTGTCTTGCCACCTCAAACTTCAAACGTACCTCTGGGGGCCCATGCCGGGCATCTCCGGCAGCCCTGCTCTAAAAATGCAAACGTCAGCAGATAGCTCGCAGCCAGAAAGAGCTAGCCTGGAAAGCTGTTGCTCAGCCTCATCTGCCCATGGCACTGCTCGCACAGAGGCACAGAGACTGGGGCTGCTTGCTTGTCTTGCCACCTCAAACTTCAAACGTACCTCTGGGGGTCCGTGCCGGGCGTCTCCGGCAGCCCTGCTCCCAAAATGCGAACGTCTGCAGATAGCTCGCAGCCAGAAAGAGCTAGCCTGGAAAGCTGTTGCTCAGCCTCATCTGCCCATGGCACTGCTCGCACAGAGGCACAGAGACTGGGGCTGCTTGCTTGTCTTGCCACCTCAAACTTCAAACGTACCTCTGGGGGTCCGTGCCGGGCGCCTCCGGCAGCCCTGCTCCCAAAATGCGAACGTCTGCAGATAGCTCGCAGCCAGAAAGAGCTAGCCTGGAAAGCTGTTGCTCAGCCTCATCTGCCCATGGCACTGCTCGCACAGAGGCACAGAGACTGGGGCTGCTTGCTTGTCTTGCCACCTCAAACTTCAAACGTACCTCTGGGGGCCCATGCCGGGCATCTCCGGCAGCCCTGCTCTAAAAATGCAAACGTCAGCAGATAGCTCGCAGCCAGAAAGAGCTAGCCTGGAAAGCTGTTGCTCAGCCTCATCTGCCCATGGCACTGCTCGCACAGAGGCACAGAGACTGGGGCTGCTTGCTTGTCTTGCCACCTCAAACTTCAAACGTACCTCTGGGGGTCCGTGCCGGGCGTCTCCGGCAGCCCTGCTCCCAAAATGCGAACGTCTGCAGATAGCTCGCAGCCATAAAGAGCTAGCCTGGAAAGCTGTTGCTCAGCCTCATCTGCCCATGGCACTGCTCGCACAGAGGCACAGAGACTGGGGCTGCTTGCTTGTCTTGCCACCTCAAACTTCAAGCGTACCTCTGGGGGTCCGTGCCGGGCGTCTCCGGCAGCCCTGCTACCAAAATGCGAACGTCTGCAGATAGCTCGCAGCCATAAAGAGCTAGCCTGGAAAGCTGTTGCTCAGCCTCATCTGCCCATGGCACTGCTCGCACAGAGGCACAGAGACTGGGGCTGCTTGCTTGTCTTGCCACCTGAAACTTCAAACGTACCTCTGGGGGTCCGTGCCGGGCGTCTCCATCACTCCTGCTCCCAAAATGCGAATGTCTGCAGATAGCTCACAGGCAGAAAGAGCTAGCCTGGAAAGCTGTTGCTCAGCCTCATCTGCCCATGGCACTGCTCGCACAGAGGCACAGAGACTGGGGCTGCTTGCTTGTCTTGCCACCTCAAACTTCCAACGTACCTCTGGGGGTCCGTGCCGGGCGCCTCTGGCAGCCCTGCTCCCAAAATGCGAACGTCTGCAGATAGCTCGCAGGCAGAAAGAGCTAGCCTGGAAAGCTGTTGCTCAGCCTCATCTGCCCATGGCACTGCTCGCACAGAGGCACAGAGACTGGGGCTGCTTGCTTGTCTTGCCACCTCAAACTTCAAACGTACCTCTGGGGGTCCGTGCCGGGCGTCTCCGGCAGCGCTGCTCCCAAAATGCGAACATCTGCAGATAGCTCGCAGGCAGAAAGAGCTAGCCTGGAAAGCTGTTGCTCAGCCTCATCTGCCCATGGCACTGCTCGCACAGAGGCACAGAGACTGGGGCTGCTTGCTTGTCTTGCCACCTCAAACTTCAAACGTACCTCTGGGGGTCCGTGCCAGGCGTCTCCGGCAGCCCTGCTACCAAAATGCGAACGTCTGCAGATAGCTCGCAGGCAGAAAGAGCTAGCCTGGAAAGCTGTTGCTCAGCCTCATCTGCCCATGGCACTGCTCGCACAGAGGCACAGAGACTGGGGCTGCTTGCTTGTCTTGCCACCTCAAACTTCAAACGTACCTCTGGGGGTCCGTGCCGGGCATCTCCGGCAGCCCTGCTCCCAAAATGCGAACGTCTGCAGATAGCTCGCAGCCATAAAGAGCTAGCCTGGAAAGCTGTACTCAGCCTCATCTGCCCATGGCACTGCTCGCACAGAGGCACAGAGACTGGGGCTGCTTGCTTGTCTTGCCACCTCAAACTTCAAACGTACCTCTGGGGGCCCATGCTGGGCATCTCCGGCAGCCCTGCTCCCAAAATGCGAACGTCTGCAGATAGCTCGCAGCCAGAAAGAGCTAGCCTGGAAAGCTGTTGCTCAGCCTCATCTGCCCATGGCACTGCTCGCACAGAGGCACAGAGACTGGGGCTGCTTGCTTGTCTTGCCACCTCAAACTTCAAACGTAGATTTCGGGGTCTGTGCCGGGCGACTCCGGCAGCCCTGCTCCCAAAATGCGAACGTCTGCAGATAGCTCGCAGGCAGAAAGAGCTAGCCTGGAAAGCTGTTGCTCAGCCTCATCTGCCCATGGCACTGCTCGCACAGAGGCACAGAGACTGGGGCTGCTTGCTTGTCTTGCCACCTCAAACTTCAAACGTACCTCTGGGCGTCCGTGCCGGGGGTCTCCGGCAGCCCTACTCTGAAAATGCGAACGTCTGCAGATAGCTCGCAGCCAGAAAGAGCTAGCCTGGAAAGCTGTTGCTCAGCATCATCTGCCCATGGCACTGCTCACACAGAGGCACAGAGACTGGGGCTGCTTGCTTGTCTTGCCACCTCAAACTTCAAACGTACCTTAGGGGGTCCATGCCGGGCGTCTCCGGCAGCCCTGCTCCCAAAATGCAAACGTCTGCGGATAGCTCGCAGCCAGAAAGAGCTAGCCTGGAAAGCTGTTGCTCAGCCTCATCTGCCCATGGCACTGCTCGCCACAGAGGCACAGAGACTGGGGCTGCTTGCTTGTCTTGCCACCTGAAACTTCAAACGTACCTCTGGGGGTCCGTGCCGGGCGCCTCCGGCAGCCCTGCTCCCAAAATGCGAACGTCTGCAGATAGCTCGCAGCCGGAAAGAGCTAGCCTGGAAAGCTGTTGCTCAGCCTCATGTGCCCATGGCACTGCTCGCACAGAGGCACAGAGACTGGGGCTGCTTGCTTGTCTTGCCACCTCAAACTTCAAACGTACCTCTGGGGGTCCGTGCCGGGCGCCTCTGGCAGCCCTGCTCCCAAAATGCGAACGTCTGCAGATAGCTCGCAGGCAGAAAGAGCTAGCCTGGAAAGCTGTTGCTCAGCCTCATCTGCCCATGGCACTGCTCGCACAGAGGCACAGAGACTGGGGCTGCTTGCTTGTCTTGCCACCTCAAACTTCAAAAGTAGCTTTGGGGCTACGTGCCGGGCGCCTCCGGCAGCCCTGCTCCCAAAATGCAAACTTCTGCAGATAGCTCGCAGGCAGAAAGAGCTAGCCTGGAAAGCTGTTGCTCAGCCTCATCTGCCCATGGCACTGCTCGCACAGAGGCACAGAGACTGGGGCTGCTTGCTTGTCTTGCCACCTCAAACTTCAAACGTACCTATGGGGGTCTATTCCGGGCGTCTCCAGCAACGCTGCTCTGAAAATGCAAACATCTGCAGATAGCTCGCAGGCAGAAAGAGCTAGCCTGGAAAGCTGTTGCTCAGCCTCATCTGCCCATGGCACTGCTCGCACAGAGGCACAGAGACTGGGGCTGCTTGCTTGTCTTGCCACCTCAAACTTCAAAAGTAGTTTTGGGGCTACGTGCCGGACGCCTCCGGCAGCCCTGCTCCCAAAATGCAAACTTCTGCGGATAGCTCGCAGCCAGAAAGAGCTAGCCTGGAAACCTGTTGCTCAGCCTCATCTGCCCATGGCACTGCTCGCACAGAGGCACAGAGACTGGGGCTGCTTGCTTCTCTTGCCACCTCAAACTTCAAACGTACCTCTGGGGGTCCGTGCCGGGGGTCTCCGGCAGCCCTACTCTGAAAATGCGAACGTCTGCAGATATTTCGCGGGCAGAAAGAGCTAGCCTGGAAAGCTGTTGCTCAGCCTCATCTGCCCATGGCACTGCTCGCACAGAGGCACAGAGACTGGGGCTGCTTGCTTGTCGTGCCACCTCAAACTTCCAACGTACCTCTGGGGGTCCATGCTGGGCGTTTCCAGCATCCCTGCTCCCAAAATGCGAACGTCTACAGATAGCTCGCGGGCAGAAAGAGCTAGCCTGGAAAGCTGTTGCTCAGCCTCATCTGCCCATGGCACTGCTCGCACAGAGGCACAGAGACTGGGGCTGCTTGCTTGTCTTGCCACCTCAAACTTCAAACGTACCTCTGGGGGTCCGTGCCGGGCGCCTCCGACAGCCCTGCTCTGAAAACGTGAACGTCTGCAGATAGCTCGCAGCCAGAAAGAGCTAGCCTGGAAAGCTGTTGCTCAGCCTCATCTGCCCATGGCACTGCTCGCACAGAGGCACAGAGACTGGGGCTGCTTGCTTGTCTTGCCACCTCAAACTTCAAACATACCTCTCGGGGTCCGTGCCGGGCGTCTCCGGCAGCCCTGCTCCCAAAATGCAAACGTCTGCAGATAGCTCGCAGGCAGAAAGAGCTAGCCTGGAAAGCTGTTGCTCAGCCTCATCTGCCCATGGCACTGCTCACACAGAGGCACAGAGACTGGGGCTGCTTGCTTGTCTTGCCACCTCAAACTTCAAACGTACCTCTGGGGGTCCGTGCCAGGCGTATCCGGCAGCCCTGCTCCCAAAATGCGAACGTCTGCAGATAGCTCGCAGCCATAAAGAGCTAGCCTGGAAAGCTGTTGCTCACCCTCATCTGCCCATGGCACTGCTCGCACAGAGGCACAGAGACTGGGGCTGCTTGCTTGTCTTGCCACCTCAAACTTCAAGCGTACCTCTGGGGGTCCGTGCCGGGCGCCTCCGGCAGCCCTGCTCCCAAAATGCGAACATCTGCACATAGCTCGCAGCCAGAAAGAGCTAGCCTGGAAAGCTGTTGCTCAGCCTCATCTGCCCATGGCACTGCTCGCACAGAGGCACAGAGACTGGGGCTGCTTGCTTGTCTTGCCACCTCAAACTTCAAACGTACCTCTGGGGGTCCGTGCCAGGCGTATCCGGCAGCCCTGCTCCCAAAATGCGAACGTCTGCAGATAGCTCGCAGCCAGAAAGAGCTAGCCTGGAAAGCTGTTGCTCAGCCTCATGTGCCCATGGCACTACTCGCACAGAGGCACAGAGACTGGGGCTGCTTGCTTGTCTTGCCACCTCAAGCTTCAAACGTACCTCTGGGGGTCCGTGCCGGGCGGCTCTGGCAGCCCTGCTCCCAAAATGCGAACGTCTGCAGATAGTTCGCAGCCAGAAAGAGCTAGCCTGGAAAGCTGTTGCTCAGCCTCATGTGCCCATGGCACTGCTCGCACAGAGGCACAGAGACTGGGGCTGCTTGCTTGTCTTGCCACCTCAAACTTCAAATGTACCTCTGGGGGTCCGTGCGGGGCGTCTCCGGCAGCCCTGCTCTGAAAACGCGAACGTCTGCAGATAGCTCGCAGCCAGAAAGAGCTAGCCTGGAAAGCTGTTGCTCAGCCTCATCTGCCCATGGCACTGCTCGCACAGAGGCACAGAGACTAAGGCTGCTTGCTTGTCTTGCCACCTCAAACTTCAAGCGTACCTCTGGGGGTCCGTGCCGGGCGTCTCCAGCAGCCCTGCTCCCAAAATGCGAACGTCTGCAGATAGCTCGCAGCCAGAAAGAGCTAGCCTGGAAAGCTGTTGCTCAGCCTCATCTGCCCATGGCACTGCTCGCACAGAGGCACAGAGACTGGGGCTGCTTGCTTGTCTTGCCACCTCAAACTTCAAACGTACCTCTGGGTGTCCGTGCCAGGCGTATCCGGCAGCCCTGCTCCCAAAATGCGAACGTCTGCAGATAGCTCGCAGCCATAAAGAGCTAGCCTGGAAAGCTGTTGCTCAGCCTCATCTGCCCATGGCACTGCTCGCACAGAGGCACAGAGACTGGGGCTGCTTGCTTGTCTTGCCACCTCAAACTTCAAACGTACCTCTGGGGGTCCGTGCCAGGTGACTCCGGCAGCCCTGCTCCCAAAATGCGAACATCTGCAGATAGCTCGCGGGCAGAAAGAGCTAGCCTGGAAAGCTGTTGCTCAGCCTCATCTGCCCATGGCACTGCTCGCACAGAGGCACAGAGACTGGGGCTGCTTGCTTGTCTTGCCACCTCAAACTTCAAACGTACCTCTGAGGGTCCGTGCCGGTCGCCTCCGGCAGCCCTGCTCCCAAAATGCGAACGTCTGCAGATAGCTCGCAGGCAGAAAGATCTAGCCTGGAAAGCTGTTGCTCAGCCTCATCTGCCCATGGCACTGCTCGCACAGAGGCACAGAGACTGGGGCTGCTTGCTTGTCTTGCCACCTCAAACTTCAAACGTAGATTTCGGGGTCTGTGCCGGGCGACTCCGGCAGCCCTGCTCCCAAAATGCGAACGTCTGCAGATAGCTCGCAGGCAGAAAGAGCTAGCCTGGAAAGCTGTTGCTCAGCCTCATCTGCCCATGGCACTGCTCGCACAGAGGCACAGAGACTGGGGCTGCTTGCTTGTCTTGCCACCTCAAACTTCAAACGTACCTCTGGGGGTCCGTTCCGGGGGTCTCCGGCAGCCCTACTCTGAAAATGCGAACGTCTGCAGATAGCTCGCGGGCAGAAAGAGCTAGCCTGGAAAGCTGTTGCTCAGCCTCATCTACCCATGGCACTGCTCGCACAGAGGCACAGAGACTGGGACTGCTTGCTTGTCTTGCCACCTGAAACTTCAAACGTACCTCTGGGGGTCCGTGCCGAGCGCCTCCGGCAGCCCTGCTCCCAAAATGCGAACGTCTGCAGATAGCTCGCAGCCAGAAAGAGCTAGCCTGGAAAGCTGTTGCTCAGCCTCATCTGCCCATGGCACTGCTCGCACAGAGGCACAGAGACTGGGGCTGCTTGCTTGTCTTGCCACCTCAAACTTCAAACGTACCTCTGGGGGCCCATGCCGGGCATCTCCGGCAGCCCTGCTCCGAACATGCGAACGTCT
The DNA here is from genome assembly GCF_030867145.1 of Opisthocomus hoazin. Classification (NCBI taxonomy): domain Eukaryota; kingdom Metazoa; phylum Chordata; class Aves; order Opisthocomiformes; family Opisthocomidae; genus Opisthocomus; species Opisthocomus hoazin. The sequence continues at coordinate 3,666,624 of NC_134443.1, forward strand.
GCAGATAGCTCGCAGCCATAAAGAGCTAGCCTGGAAAGCTGTTGCTCAGCCTCATCTGCCCATGGCACTGCTCGCACAGAGGCACAGAGACTGGGGCTGCTTGCTTGTCTTGCCACCTCAAACTTCAAACGTACCTCTCGGGGTCCGTGCCGGGTGACTCCGGCAGCCCTGCTCCGAAAATGCGAACGTCTGCAGATAGCTCGCAGCCATAAAGAGCTAGCCTGGAAAGCTGTTGCTCAGCCTCATCTGCCCATGGCACTGCTCGCACAGAGGCACAGAGACTGGGGCTGCTTGCTTGTCTTGCCAACTCAAACTTCAAGCGTACCTCTGGGGGTCCATGCCGGGTGACTCCGGCAGCCCTGCTCCCAAAATGCGAACGTCTGCAGATAGCTCGCGGGCAGAAAGAGCTAGCCTGGAAAGCTGTTGCTCAGCCTCATCTGCCCATGGCACTGCTCGCACAGAGGCACAGAGACTGGGGCTGCTTGCTTGTCTTGCCACCTCAAACTTCAAACGTACCTCTGGGGGTCCGTGCCGGTCGCCTCCAGCAGCCCTGCTCCCAAAATGCGAACGACTGCAGATAGCTCGCAGGCAGAAAGATCTAGCCTGGAAAGCTGTTGCTCAGCCTCATCTGCCCATGGCACTACTCGCACAGAGGCACAGAGACTGGGGCTGCTTGCTTGTCTTGCCACCTCAAACTTCAAACGTAGATTTCGGGGTCTGTGCCGGGCGACTCCGGCAGCCCTGCTCCCAAAATGCGAACGTCTGCAGATAGCTCGCAGGCAGAAAGAGCTAGCCTGGAAAGCTGTTGCTCAGCCTCATCTGCCCATGGCACTGCTCGCACAGAGGCACAGAGACTGGGGCTGCTTGCTTGTCTTGCCACCTCAAACTTGAAACGTACCTCTGGGGATCCGTGCCGGGCGTCTCCGGCAGCCCTACTCTGAAAATGCGAACGTCTGCAGATAGCTCGCAGCCAGAAAGAGCTAGCCTGGAAAGCTGTTGCTCAGCCTCATCTGCCCATGGCACTGCTCGCACAGAGGCACAGAGACTGGGGCTGCTTGCTTGTCTTGCCACCTCAAACTTCAAATGTACCTCTCGGGGTCCGTGCCGGGTGACTCCGGCAGCCCTGCTCCCAAAATGCGAACGTCTGCAGATAGCTCGCAGCCAGAAAGAGCTAGCCTGGAAAGCTGTTGCTCAGCCTCATCTGCCCATGGCACTGCTCGCACAGAGGCACAGAGACTGGGGCTGCTTGCTTGTCTTGCCACCCCAAACTTCAAGCGTACCTCTGGGGGTCCGTGCCGGGCGTCTCCGGCAGCCCTGCTCCCAAAATGCGAACGTCTGCAGATAGCTCGCAGCCATAAAGAGCTAGCCTGGAAAGCTGTTGCTCAGCCTCATCTGCCCATGGCACTGCTCGCACAGAGGCACAGAGACTGGGGCTGCTTGCTTGTCTTGCCACCTGAAACTTCAAACGTACCTCTCGGGGTCCGTGCCGGGCGTCTCCAGCACTCCTGCTCCCAAAATGCGAATGTCTGCAGATAGCTCACAGGCAGAAAGAGCTAGCCTGGAAAGCTGTTGCTCAGCCTCATCTGCCCATGGCACTGCTCGCACAGAGGCACAGAGACTGGGGCTGCTTGCTTGTCTTGCCACCTCAAACTTCCAACGTACCTCTGGGGGTCCGTGCCGGGCGCCTCCGGCAGCCCTGCTCCCAAAATGCGAACGTCTGCAGATAGCTCGCAGGCAGAAAGAGCTAGCCTGGAAAGCTGTTGCTCAGCCTCATCTGCCCATGGCACTGCTCGCACAGAGGCACAGAGACTGGGGCTGCTTGCTTGTCTTGCCACCTCAAACTTCAAACGTACCTCTGAGGGTCCGTGCCGGGCGTCTCCGGCAGCCCTGCTCCCAAAATGCGAACGTCTGCAGATAGCTCGCAGGCAGAAAGAGCTAGCCTGGAAAGCTGTTGCTCAGCCTCATCTGCCCATGGCACTGCTCGCACAGAGGCACAGAGACTGGGGCTGCTTGCTTGTCTTGCCACCTCAAACTTCAAACGTACCTCTGGGGGTCCGTGCCAGGCGTCTCCGGCAGCCCTGCTACCAAAATGCGAACGTCTGCAGATAGCTCGCAGGCAGAAAGAGCTAGCCTGGAAAGCTGTTGCTCAGCCTCATCTGCCCATGGCACTGCTCGCACAGAGGCACAGAGACTGGGGCTGCTTGCTTGTCTTGCCACCTCAAACTTCCAACGTACCTCTGGGGGCCCATGCTGGGCATCTCCGGCAGCCCTGCTCCCAAAATGCGAACGTCTGCAGATAGCTCGCAGCCAGAAAGAGCTAGCCTGGAAAGCTGTTGCTCAGCCTCATCTGCCCATGGCACTGCTCGCACAGAGGCACAGAGACTGGGGCTGCTTGCTTGTCTTGCCACCTCAAACTTCAAACGTACCTCTGGGGGTCCGTGCCGGGCGCCTCTGGCAGCCCTGCTCCCAAAATGCGAACGACTGCACATAGCTCGCAGTCATAAAGAGCTAGCCTGGAAAGCTGTTGCTCAGCCTCATCTGCCCATGGCACTGCTCGCACAGAGGCACAGAGACTGGGGCTGCTTGCTTGTCTTGCCACCTCAAACTTCAAAAGTAGCTTTGGGGCTACGTGCCGGGCGCCTCCGGCAGCCCTGCTCCCAAAATGCAAACTTCTGCAGATAGCTCGCAGGCAGAAAGAGCTAGCCTTGAAAGCTGTTGCTCAGCCTCATCTGCCCATGGCACTGCTCGCACAGAGGCACAGAGACTGGGGCTGCTTGCTTGTCTTGCCACCTCAAACTTCAAACGTAGATTTCGGGGTCTGTGCCGGGCGACTCCGGCAGCCCTGCTCCCAAAATGCGAACGTCTGCAGATAGCTCGCAGGCAGAAAGAGCTAGCCTGGAAAGCTGTTGCTCAGCCTCATCTGCCCATGGCACTGCTCGCACAGAGGCACAGAGACTGGGGCTGCTTGCTTGTCTTGCCACCTCAAACTTCAAATGTACCTCTGGGCGTCCGTGCCGGGGGTCTCCGGCAGCCCTACTCTGAAAATGCGAACGTCTGCAGATAGCTCGCAGCCAGAAAGAGCTAGCCTGGAAAGCTGTTGCTCAGCCTCATCTGCCCATGGCACTGCTCACACAGAGGCACAGAGACTGGGGCTGCTTGCTTGTCTTGCCACCTCAAACTTCAAACGTACCTCTGGGGGTCCATGCCGGGCGTCTCCGGCAGCCCTGCTCCCAAAATGCAAACGTCTGCGGATAGCTCGCAGCCATAAAGAGCTAGCCTGGAAAGCTGTTGCTCAGCCTCATCTGCCCATGGCACTGCTCGCACAGAGGCACAGAGACTGGGGCTGCTTGCTTGTCTTGCCACCTCAAACTTCAAACGTACCTCTGGGGGTCCGTGCCGGGCGCCTCCGGCAGCCCTGCTCCCAAAATGCGAACGTCTGCAGATAGCTCGCAGCCAGAAAGAGCTAGCCTGGAAAGCTGTTGCTCAGCCTCATCTGCCCATGGCACTGCTCGCACAGAGGCACAGAGACTGGGGCTGCTTGCTTGTCTTGCCACCTCAAACTTCAAACGTACCTCTGGGGGCCCATGCCGTGCATCTCCGGCAGCCCTGCTCTAAAAATGCAAACGTCAGCAGATAGCTCGCAGCCAGAAAGAGCTAGCCTGGAAAGCTGTTGCTCAGCCTCATCTGCCCATGGCACTGCTCGCACAGAGGCACAGAGACTGGGGCTGCTTGCTTGTCTTGCCACCTCAAACTTCAAATGTACCTCTCCGGGTCCGTGCCGGGTGACTCCGGCAGCCCTGCTCCCAAAATGCGAACGTCTGCAGATAGCTCGCAGCCAGAAAGAGCTAGCCTGGAAAGCTGTTGCTCAGCCTCATCTGCCCATGGCACTGCTCGCACAGAGGCACAGAGACTGGGGCTGCTTGCTTGTCTTGCCACCTCAAACTTCAAACGTACCTCTGGGGGTCCGTGCCGGGCGTCTCCGGCAGCCCTGCTCCCAAAATGCGAACGTCTGCAGATAGCTCGCAGCCATAAAGAGCTAGCCTGGAAAGCTGTTGCTCACCCTCATCTGCCCATGGCACTGCTCGCACAGAGGCACAGAGACTGGGGCTGCTTGCTTGTCTTGCCACCTCAAACTTCAAGCGTACCTCTGGGGGTCCGTGCCGGGCGTCTCCGGCAGCCCTGCTCCCAAAATGCGAACGTCTGCAGATAGCTCGCAGCCATAAAGAGCTAGCCTGGAAAGCTGTTGCTCAGCCTCATCTGCCCATGGCACTGCTCGCACAGAGGCACAGAGACTGGGGCTGCTTGCTTGTCTTGCCACCTCAAACTTCAAACGTACCTCTCGGGGTCCGTGCCGGGCGTCTCCAGCACTCCTGCTCCCAAAATGCGAATGTCTGCAGATAGCTCACAGGCAGAAAGAGCTAGCCTGGAAAGCTGTTGCTCAGCCTCATCTGCCCATGGCACTGCTCGCACAGAG